>NC_056518.1:35366930-35374798 GCF_014905685.2 Nematolebias whitei | reverse complement strand
GTTACTCTGTGTGTGTGTGTGTGTGTGTGTGTGTGTGTGTGTGTGTGTGTATAAAGCTCTGGGTGGCTGAATGTCTAAAGGACGATTACTCCATGGAGAAAGTGACCGAGTAGAACCAGAACAATCAGCAGGGAAAACGTTTTAATGGCCTAGAGTTACCCGCCGCCTTACATGCCAGTTTCAGAGTCAAACTGGTTTAAAGTGAGTCATCATCCAGGTGGAGGTTCAGTCATGTCATCTGGACCAGATTCTTTAAGGGAGAATGGGAATACGTCTCGTATTGAGAAATGATGGTGTTGTAGCCATTTTGAATAAACCTTGAAATTTGTACAATCACATGCAACACAGCATGACGTCATGTGATCTGTTAGCGCTTGGTCTGTCAGTCAGCCCAAACTTGAGCTCAACTCTGAGGTGTTGCTGTTTTTGTGCAGGCTCACAATGAGGAGCTGTATTCAGCTCAGTCTCTTTAATAGCACTCTGAGAAGGTGCTATTTAAGAGACTGAGCTGAATACAGCTCCTCAGACTGAGGAAGTCTCTCGGATGAGAGACGAAACGTTTCTATTGTTTTGTTTTTTTTGTTTTTTTGAATGTCCAGAGGACCAGATTTAACTTTTTTAGATTTTTCTACCTGGATTATTGAGCATGCATCAGGAGATTTAGTTGATGTTTTTCTTAGTTCATATCTTAGATGTTACTACTGTTTTTCTTTTACATTTTATTATTGGATGTAACTGGGACCCTGTGCACATAATTCCATTACACCACATGTACCGCATGTGGTGCGAACGACAATAAAGAATCTCTGACTCTGATAAAAGCCCAAACAAACAAACAAACAAACAAACAAAAACGTTCTTGTTCCACCTTTGGACATGAAGCTACATTCCAGGTTCTGCACTTTAAGATGCATCATAAGCTCATTTGGGTCAAGCCTGAGAGGGAAGGAAAGAAGGACGGCAGTTTTTTTTTTGTTTGGTTTAAATTCACTGGAGAAGAATTCACTTTTAGCACAGGCCAAGATGGTGAGCCCTGAAGATGAGCTTTTCCTGCCACATTTCCATAAAACCAGTTGGACTTTTACTTGTTTCTTTGTTTTATGATCTTAAAGCTGTGAGCAAAGCGCTGCTATTTACCTCGGAGCATGACAACTATTTGAGACATAAGATACGAGAGAACTTTATGCTTCTCCACATGAGGCTGTAAGGACGAGCCGTCCAGAGGAGGAGCCATTGCTTTTACTCAACATCTGATCTTAACAAAATAAGCAATGGACCTTTTTTAACAGGTAAGTCCATGAGACACAGGGACGATGTGGACGACTGCACAGTGAAACTTCCGTCTCCTGTTTCAGTGCACGTTGACTTGCATATTTTGTGTTTACATGTTTCAAACTAAAGGCCCACATGAACCACCATGTTACATTTGTCAAACTGGCTGTCAGGTGGCATGATGGCGCAGTGGGTAGAGCTGTTGCCTCTCACGCCAGTTCAAATCCCAGCCGGGACCTTTCTGGGTTGAGTTTGCATGTTCTGTCCATGCTGTGTGGGTTTTCTCCAAGTACTCCAGTTTCCTCCCACAGACCAAAAACATGCAAGTTAGACTGACTGGTAACTCTAAATTGTCCCTAGGTGTCCCTGTGATGGACTGGAGACCTGTCCAGGGTGTCCCCTGCCTCTCACAGTGACTGCTGGACATGGACACCAGAGACTTGGAAAGGAAGAAGCGTGGAAAGATGACGGACGGATGACTGAATGACTGTCAAACTAGAGGAAGTGTCTGATGCAGTGAATGAAGCTTCTGGTTTTTCTTTTAGCGACCTACTCACATTCCCACTGTCACGTTCAACTGAACGTAATGGGAGGATTATTTGTTGGTTTGGATATTTGCCACTGACGGTATCGATCCTCCTGCCAGGTTCCAGGTTTGTTCGGTGAACGACCCTTTTAGCAGGAGATGAAGTGACACAGCCTCACACTGTATGTGGGTGGAATCTGGTCCTACATTGATCCAAACGTCCGTCACTGTGTCTCGGTGAAAGTGCAAATAATGTAAAAACATTCCATTTTAAAGTGCTATGTGTTGTTATCACCGTCTGTTCCCGTACAGTGGGGAAACTGGCTCGTTGCACCTGGGATACACACAGGTGGAGCAGTGGGCAGATATGGAAGCACCCAGGGAGCAGTTAGGGATTGGGTGTTTTAGAGTAATAAAAAAGCATTTTGTGTGATTTAGAGCTTTGACCAGTTTTTTGATAAACAAGTGTGAGGTCTATAAGCAGTGCAATATGAGAAATCTAAAGAGACACATGGATCCATCTAGAGATGAAATAGTAACATCATAACTCATTGATATTTGTTTTGCCTGTGTGTACATTTATTAGTCAAGTAGCTCGTAAACTGTGGGATGGATTTTCATGAAACTCAACGTAAGCAATGGAAGTACTTCTCTCCAACTGAATAACTTCTGGAGCCAATCCAATTTAAGATGGCCACCGCTGCTAGTTAGCTTTAGCCAACACACGTCAGTGAACATTACAGATACTGATAGTGAGGATGTGTCGAGGCTGACCGTCATCCCCGACACATCGAGTGCTAACAGATGCACACATCTCCATCGTACCATCTTAAATATCGTTACGTTAACATTTGACATAAACAGCTTTAACCGTCACTTTTCAACACACGAGGATCTCAGTTTGAAACATTAGCATGAAAGGCAGCGGGCAATATGCATTCTTATCTTTGCCCATAATCTATAAATGTCATAGATAATGGGACTCACCTCGTCATGTGACGGCACTCGTGTCTGTGGTTTGTGTGCAGTCGAAGGCCCTGAGAGAGCGCTGGTTGTTGGATGGAGCTCCAGCAGAGGAGGACACCCAGAGACGCCTGCAGGAGGATGAGATGAAGACCAAACTTCTGGAGCAAGTCATCCTCAGGTAGACCTCCACAAATCTCTTATACACACACACTATGTGTATGTCACTGAAAAAAGGAATAATCAAGTTCATGCAAAATTTTAAATTATAGCCATTTGTTTCTTCAGCTGTGCCAGCCACCCAAGTTTCTAATGTCTGCCACAGTCAACACAAAAAGTGACAATAGCTTGGCCAGTTTTACAGGCACAGCTACGACTTGGTCTCACCTACACTAAACGTTCTGCGTGTGTTCTGTCATACGCTCGCTCGTTGAACCCGAGTTAAAACATGAGTTGCTTACGGTTTGCATTTTTCCACTTCCATAGGTACAATTAGAGCTCACTTAACTCTAATCCATTTGTGTCGTCTTAAAAGTGCTTATTTGATGCTTTCCATGATTTGAATAGCTCCTCCTTGAATCATCACCTTATTGTAGAGGAGTTTGTGCACCTGGATGATTCTAGTCCAGCACAGTCCGTTCTGCTGAAGAGAGAGCTGAGCTGTAAGGCACCGCTCTTTGGTTGCCGCTCGCTCTACGTTCCTACCTTCACCAGTGGTCATGAACTCGTATAGCATATAAGCACAGAGCTCACATCTTCAAGGATTCAAGGATCTTTGTCATTCACACAGGGGCAGCTATGGCTCACTGGTTAGAGATTCATGAGTCTAACAGTCTCAGGGTAGAAGCTGTTCCTCAGTCTAGTGGTTCTACACTTAAGGCTCCTCAACCTCCTTCCTGAGGGGAGCGGGGCAAAAAGTGTGTGTGCTGGGTGAGTGTGGTCCTTCATGATGCAGGTGGCCCTCTTCCTGCATCTGGAGGTGTAGATGTCTGTGATGGTGGGGAGACTGACTCCAACATCTTCTGTGCAGCCTTCACCACTCTCTGCAAAGCTTTTCTTTCTGCAGCTGTGCAGCCTCCATGCCACACGTTGATGCTGGAGCACAGGATGCTCTCCACTGCACACCTGTAGAAGGAGGTGAGGACTGAGCTTCCAGACCAGCTCGTCTCAGCCGTCTGAGGAAGTAGTCTCTGATGAGCTTACATCCTTATATACCATTTCTTTTTAATACTTCCTATTTTTGCTATTTTTGGGTGTGACTGGGATCTTGAATACACAATTTTGTTCCAGTTCATGTACCACATGTGATGTAAATCACAATAAAGAATATCCTGATGCATGCTCAATAATCCAGGTAGAAAAATCTAAAAAAGTTCAATCTGGTCCTCTGGACATTCAATTCAATTTGAATGTCCAGAGGACCAGATTGAACTTTTTGACACAATAAAGAACTTTGGACCTTGAGCTCTGGGTAGAGACTGAAAGAATACAAATGTGGAAAGACTCTGAGACAGGGGGAAGTTCAGTTATCAGGAGAGACTCAGAGTAGAACCACTGCTCCGCCACATCCAGAGGAGCCATTTGAAGTGGTTCAGACACCTATTAAGGATGTCCCTATGACGCCTCCCTAGGGAGGTTTTACGGTCATGTCCAACTGGGAGGAGACCCCGGGGAAGACCCAGGACACACTGGAGAGACTAAGTCTCTCAGTTGTCCTGGGAACATCTTGGAGTCCTCCCAGAAGAGCTGGAAGAGGCTGTGGAGAGAGATGTATGGACCTCCCTGCTGAAGATGCTGCCCCCAGAAGATAATTTATGGATGATATAAACTAAATATCATGCCCAGCACATGCTCTGAACACTAAACATTACTAAATAATTTACTTTAAAGTTTAGCATTGACTATTGGTGTCAGTCTGTCTGTTAGCAAAATATGTATTGATTAATAAAATGAATTTTAATAAAAAAATAAATGTGCACGTACAACTCATTAACTATTGCTGTCCATATCAAGATGGCCGCCACAGCCTATCAACTTTAGTCAACACATAAAACAGCTAAAGTTTTTTTCAGATTTCGATATTGATCTAAAGATGGATGTGGTAGTAGCTGAGACTCCTCTTTAACCCATGCTCTGAGTTCATCTGTCATGACTTCACAATATTTCAAGACGTCACTCAAAGTGATCTTTTGAACCTTACAACTCTGTTTAGTTTTTATCATCAGGGAATTTATAGCTTCAAACTCTGGATTCAATCTTATCTTCAAAAAAACTGGTGGACAAAGTGCATTCTTTCAAGTAATGCTAGAGATAATAATTTAACAAGTTACATTTGTAGCCTTTGAGGTCATAAACTTCTTAGATCCAATTTAATAATTCAATTAAAAATATTGTAATCATTATTTAATGGCATCTATGATTGTGTGTTTTAGGCTGGAGCAAGAAATTGAAGAACTGGAGACAGGAATGCCAGCTAAGAAAGGTGTTGCCAGAGAAAACGGTGAGTTCTGTGCTTACCATAGCAACACCTGGCAACACAGCTAAAGAGCAGAGCTGGCTAAGTTAAATTAAATGACTTGTCTCCTCCAGAGGTTATTACAGTTATATTTCCTCCCTTTCTTTGTCTCTCCTGACTTTCCCTGACCGGCTCTCATGGTCTTTCCATGATGGTGCTGCCTTTAGGTGAGAATGGTGTCATGCAGAACCCTAAAAAAGAGGCTACAGGGGTTGAAGCCAAGCTGCTGGGTCCCAGTCCTGACCAAGCCAGCGAAGAGAATCCCGTCACTCTGGTGTTCATGGGCTACAAGACCGTCGAGGATGAAGTGGAGAGCCACACGACCCTGGGGATGGAAGGGGTGGATGGCAACGTGAAGGCCGAGTTTGTTGTGATTGAAGACGGTGAGGGGAAAGCAGGTGACGCAGCCACAGGAGAGCAGGCCCCGCCCAACGGCAGCATGGCAGAAAAAGAGAAGGCCAACGCAAGTGGAGAGGAGGGCGGAGAGGAGAAGAAACAGACCTGCAAGTGCTGCACGGTCATGTGAGCTGTGTGTGTGCGTGTGTGCGTGTGTGTGTGTGCTGCACTCGTGCAGTTCGCTGTGCCTGTTGCATGAGTGTATTTGCAAATGTTCGTAACTCTGTGTTTGTGCGACGGTGTCAGGACTGCAAAGCAAGAAGCAACATTCAGTTACTCGAACAGTGAGCTGAGAGGAGCTCCTGCAACAAGAACAGACTCATAAGTACACTTCTTACTCTATTTACTTTCTCTGTATTTGACTTTTGATTTCTATTGATATTTTTCTATTTTTCTGTCTTGACATTTATACTGTAGTCTATCCAGTGTGTATAACTTTACTATGGGGCTGTGTACTGTATGTTCATTGTTGTACTGGCTGACGAAAGTAAAAAGTATTATTAGCTGTCTGGATTGTACTGCCACCAACTGGGGAAAACCTGGAAACTTTCAATTCAAAAATATTAAACTATGACACAGATGCTTAAATATAAATATATTTCTGTGTGTAGGCCAACCAATTATTTATCGGTCAATTTCATATTACAATATTGTCCAAGATCTTATTTTAATAGTATTTTAATATATTGATATGAAATTATGTTTTATAAAATGTATTTGTTGCTTTTTCTTTTTGTCATCTCGCCCATTAACTGCATGTGCACTGTAGCACCATTTGAGCCACATTCGTGCTGTCGTGCACTCACGTGCTCATATTTAGTCACACAAGTCGTTCTGTGACTTGGAAGAGTTTAATTAAAATAAACTACAGAGCAAACAGACATAAACCACCAAGTCAGCTGCAAATCGTCTTGATTCTTGTGTGACGTGTGATCACATGACACGCATGTGTGATTACATGCGACGCATGTGTGATTACATGTGACAATGTGTGATTACATGTGACAATGTGTGATTACATGTGACATGCGTGTGTGATTACATGTGACATGCGTGTGTGATTACTTGTGACACGCGTGTGTGATTACATGTGACACGCATGTGTGATTACATGTGACGCATGTGTGATTACATGTGACACGCGTGTGATTACATGTGACACGCGTGTGATTACATGTGACACACGTGTCATTACATGTGACTTGTGTGTGATTACATGTGACACGCGTGTGTGATTACAGCTTTGTTTGCTTGTTGAATATGTTACACACCATTTTTGATCTTTACATTTGTTGAAAAGGTTTAAAGAGACACTTCGGTGTTTTGTCCTGTGGGGACGTGAAGCGGTCATGTGTCACCTGTTGTGCTGTTTGAACAATAGTTTGAAGAGTTTGTTTCGGACTGGACTGACGAGCTAACGGCTAGTCTGAGTGGGGCTAAGACCAATAAAAAGTGATTTATGCAGATGAGGTTGTGTAGCAGCAGTCACGTGGTTATTGCAGCAGAGGATGATGATGTTCCAGCTGGACAGGCCCGTGCGCCACCAGAACTACTCGAGCTGCTGCTGCTGGTTACACCGATTTTCATTTTAGGTCGTTTTCACACCAGATAGTCCGGTAGACTCGGTTCGGTTCGGGACCAATATTCATGAGCTTTTGTTACATTTGAGCTGGTGAGTTTGCATTCACACTGCACTGTGCAGTCGAGCCAACCTGTTGAAGCAACCTGTTGAAGCAACCAGTTGAAGCAACCTGTTGAAGCAACCTGTTGAAGCAACCAGTTGAAGCAACCTGTTGAAGCAACCAGTTGAAGCAACCTGTTGAAGCAACCTGTTGAAGCAACCTGTTGAACCAACCTGTTGAAGCAACCAGTTGAAGCAACCAGTTGAAGCAACCTGTTGAACCAACCTGTTGAACCAACCTGTTGAAGCAACCTGTTGAAGCAACCAGTTGAACCAACCTGTTGAAGCAACCTGTTGAAGCAACCTGTTGAAGCAACCTGTTGAACCAACTGTTGAAGCAACCAGTTGAACCAACCTGTTGAAGCAACCTGTTGAAGCAACCTGTTGAAACAACCTGTTGAACCAACCTGTTGAAGCAACCTGTTGAAGCAACCTGTTGAACCAACCTGTTGAAGCAACCTGTTGAACCAACCTGTTGAAGCAACCTGTTCCCCCGCTCGCCTGTGGGGGCGCTG
>NC_056518.1:35338849-35351930 GCF_014905685.2 Nematolebias whitei | reverse complement strand
ATCACTCAGCCCTCTGTGAACAGTAAACAGCCATCAGGTGCTAATGACCCATTGTTAGGCTGATGGTCCTTCTTGAGCATGTGATCAGCTGGTTTTGGTTGTCAGCAGCAAAACTGGTTGATCCACCCTGAGAAGGTACTATTTAAGAGACTGAGCTGAAAACAGCACCTCAGACTGAGGAAGTCTCTTGGATGAGAGACGAAACGTTTCTAGATTTTTTTGCTTTGTTTTGTTTTTTGTTTTTTTGAATGTCCAGAGGACCAGATTGAACTTTTTTGGATTTTTCTACCTGGATTATTGAGCATGCATCAGGGTAAATAATAAATCTTCTTCATACACCAAAGTTAGTCATGGAGTTCCTCAGTGCTCAGTGCTTGGGACAATACTCTTTACTTTATATATGCTTCCATTAGGTAAAGTTATTAAACAACATGGGGAAAATTTTAATTGTTATGCTGATGATACACAATTATATTTGTCCATTAAACCCAATGAATCCAATCAGCTACTTAGACTACAAGCATGTCTTAAAGACATAAAAACCTGGATGACCCTTAATTTTCTCCTGTTGAACACAGACAAGACTGAGGTTTTAGTTTTTGGACCTGAGCACCTTAGGAATGAATGTTTCAGTCTTTCTCCCTCCTTAGATGCATTAATCTGTCCTCCAGCTCTAATGTTAAAAATCTTGTTGTTATTTTTGATCAGGACATGTCTTTTATTCCCCACATTAAAAACGTTACTAGAACCTCCTTCTTCCACCTGCGTAATATCACTAACATTAGAAACATCCATCCATCCATCCATCCATTATCTTTACCCGCTTGTTCCATTTTGGGTCACGGGGGTCGCTGGTGCCCATGTCCAGCAATCACTGTGCGAGGGGCGGGGTACACCCTGGACGGGTCGCAAGTCCATCACAAGGCCACATAGAGACAAACGAGACAAACAAACATTCACTCTCTTACTCACACCTAGGGACAATTTAGAATTACCAATCAGCCTAACATGCATGTTTTTGGTCTGTGGGAGGAAACCGGAGCACCCGGAGAAAAGCCACGCATGCACGAAGAGAACACGCAAACTCCACCCAGAAAGGCCCCTGGACCGGGGTTTGAACCAAGGACCTGCTCGCTGAGAGGCAGCAGCTCTACCAGTTGCGCCACCGTGCTGCCCACATTAGAAACATCAGATCTAAAAATGATGCAGAAAAACTGGTCCATGCATTTGTCACGTCTAGACTGGACTACTGCAATGGTTTATTATCTGAGTGTCCAAATACTTCTTTAAAACGTCTTCAGTTGGTCCAAAATGCTGCTGCCAGAGTCTTAACTGGAGTTACTGGGAGAGATCATATCTCTCCAGTTTTAGCTTCTCTCCATTGGCTCCGTCAAATCCAGAATAGAATTCAAAATCTTACTTCTAACCTACAAAGCTCTCAACAACCTGGCTCCATCTTATATTACAGATCTTATTGTTCCATATTTTCCCAACAGAGCACTTCGCTCTCAGACTGCAGGTTTACTTGTGGTTCCTAGAATTTGCAAAAACAGAATGGAAGGCAGATCTTCCAGTTCTCAGGCTCCTCTCTTGTGGAACCAACTTCCAGTTTCTGACCGTGAGGCTGACACATTGTCCAGTTTTAAGACTTGGCTTAAGACTTTCCTTTTTGATAAATCCTATAGTTAGGGTCGGCTTGGGTTTCCTGAGCTGTCCTTTAGTTCTGCTGCTATAGACTTAGACTGCTGGAGGACAAACTGACCACACTTTTCACTCTGCTACTGTCTTTACTTACTCTGCTCAACCTGTTTTGTATTTGTAATTATTTTTTCTATCCTTAACATGTGTTTTTTTTTTTTGTCTTTCAGATACACCTGGACCTATATCTGGACCTGGACCTATATCTGGACCTACCGTTCTGTGTTCGTTTGTCTCTCCTTCCTGTCCTCTCAACCAGCCGGTCAAAGCAGATGGCCGCTTGTCCTGAGCCTGGTTCTGCTGGAGGTTTCTTCCTGTTAAAGGGAGTTTTTCCTTTCCACTGTTGCCACTGTGCTTGCTCAGGATGGGAGAATGCAACAAAGCCAAGATTCAACTTGTCTGCTGGATTCCTTAGATAGAGAACTTTACTAATTGGCTTTTATGTGAATGTTTCTGTAAAGTGCCCTGAGACAACTTTGTTGAGATTTGGCGCTATATAAATAAACTGAATTGAATTGACCCTTGACGGAGTCCAACTCTCACTGGGAATGAGCCTGACTTACTGCTGGCAATGTGGACCAAGCTCTGACACAGGTTGTACAGGGACCTAACAGCCCGTATCAAAGGGTCTTGTACTCCATACTCCTGGAGTACCCCCCACAGGGTTCCCCGAGGGACGCGATCGAACACCTTCTCCAAGTCCACAAAGCACATCTAGACTGGTTGGGCAAACTCCCACGCACCCTCCAGGACCCTGCTGAGAGTGTAGAGCTGGTCCAGTGTTCCACGACCAGGATAAAAACCGCACTGCTCCTCCTGAATCCGAGGTTCGATTATCTGACGGACCCTCCTCTCCAGAACCCCTGAATAGGCCTTACCAGGGAAGCTGAAGAGTGTGATCCCCCTGTAGTTGGAACACACTCTACGGTCCCCCTTTTTGAATAGGGGGACCACCACCCCGGTCTGCCAATGCAGGGGAACTGTCCCCGATGTCCACGCAATATTACAGAGTCGTGTAAGCCAACACAACCCTACAACATCCAGAGCCTTAAGGAACTCCAGGCGAATCTCATCCACCCCTGGGGCCCTGCCATCGAGGAGCTTTTTAACCACCTCGGTGACCTCAGCACCAGAGATTGGAGGGCCCGACCTAGAGTCCCCTGGCTCTGCTTCCTCAGTAGAAGACGTGCCAGTAGGATTGAGGACGTCTTCAAAGTTTTCTGCCGACCGACCCACGACATCCCTTGGGTACTCATGTCCCAGGAGAAATTTGATAGTCAGCCTGTCTCCGAGGCCATTGGGAGTCAGATTAGATAAGCTTAATATTTGTTTTTCTTCAGGCAGACAGATTTTTTTCTTCAGCCTTCAGTCCATCTGGGCGTTCTGGTTCCAAAAAAACCCAATTGTGGAATTTAGTTTCACTGATCCATGCTATGAGTCTCCTTCAAGGTCGAACCCACCACGCTGACGAGCCCCAGAAGCCGCAGGTGGTCTGCGATTCTCAATTGCCTCCACCTTATGGTTAATACGTAGACCAGATGATTTAAAGTTCCCACAGCGAGGACCAGACCTTCACACTGACTCGGAAGCTTTTCCATGGCCAAAACTGCTCCCGCTGTCTTCTTCAAAAGTCGATAAAACAGAGCCCCGCCGATGCCAAAAAGCAGAGTCCCTGCTATCATAAGTCCAAATATGTAAACGTCTTCAACATCTTCTTGAGACAGAACAGAGAGGCACATCATCTGCCACACTCCCCACGAATCCATGACGTACCCCACAGCATGAGTCTCAGCTGGACATGCCGGTTCCCCAGGACCTTGTCGCTTTGATGAAAAAATCTTATCAATAGAGTTGAACGCCCACGATACCAAATCCATAATCTTCTTAATTTATGTTTGAGAGATGAGACCCAGGCACTTCAGACACACAGAGAGCAGAACAGGAAGAAGGAAAAAAAACAGGGGAGGAAAAATTGAAGCTGCCACCTTGATCAGAGCCTTGGAGGAAAAGAGTGTCCAACCCCTCTCAATGAAACTGGTTCCAGAGCCATGCGTCCGACTATTTCTAGCCATAATCTCTCAGCCTCACACACCAGCTCAGGCTCTTTCCCCACCAGTGAGGTGACATTCCACGTCCCAATAGCTAGCTTCTGTAGCCGAGGATCAGACTGCCAGGGTCCCCGCCCTCGGCCACCACCCATCCCACATTGCACCCGACCCCTTTGGCCCCTCCTACAGGTGGTGAGCCCATGGGAAGGGGGACCCATGTCTCCTCTTCGGGCTGTGCCCGGCCGAGCTCCATGGGTAAAAGCCCGGCCACCAGGCACTCGCCAGCGTGCCCCACCTCCAGGCCCGGCTCCAGAGTGCGGCCCCGGTGACCCACGTCCGGGCGAGGGAACACTGTTTCCATAGACTGTGCTTGTCATAAGGGGTCTTTGGGCTGCATTTTGTCTGGTCCCTCACCTAGGACCTGTCTGCCTTGGGTGACCCTACTATGGGCATGAAGCCCCTGACAGCATAGCTCCTAGGATCATTGGGACACTCAAACCCCTCCACCATGGTAAGGTGGCAGCGCAAGAGGGGTTGTTCATTTGTCATATACAAAAATCAACAGAAGGTCAACAATGCAATGAAATGATGAGGACGAGAAGAACTGTCTCAACTTGCCAAAAAAGAAACAAGAAATACCCAAGCATGCAGCAAAAGTACAAAAAACAAGGCGCCACAAGTGAAAAAGAAAAACATCTACAGCATGGTTCTGTTAGTGGCGTGGTCCTGTCAGCAGCTTAATAGTAATAAGGACCATAGCAGCTGCCCTCTCAGACTGCCTAACAGAACCGGGTCCAGCAGACGGAGAACATCCAAGATTTCCCCGCAGAACCAAATGGGTCTGTAGAGTTCAGTCTGTGCAGACAGGTGGAAGATCATGGAGACGGCCGCCACGACAGGCCTGAGCCCAAAGCTGGAGAGGGACCGGAAACTGAACCATGATGGCAAGATGGCAAGGCAGAGACACAGAAAACTCCACGTGTGTGTCGCGGTCATACCCGTGGTGTGGGTGTGCAGTGTAGGCGCAAACAAAAAGTTCTAAAAGTTCTTTGTAATCGGTGCTGCAGAACAGACCTTGCTGCACCGACAGGGAGCCGTGCTGCTGCTGTTCCGTTACAGAGGTGAAACAAACGGTACATTAATTTAAATACGTTTAGACCAAATGGAAGATCATATCTGAAAACTAAAGGATTTTTCTAAACTTCATGAGTCATGCTCATAAAACAAATGGATGAAAACATAATAAAAGACATTAATCATGAATGTAATGCTGTTTTTGACACAGCCAGAGTTTAGTTTGTTTTTTAAACTTATTGAATCTGGTTACAAACTTTAAAGTGACAGGAAGTGAGTAACAAACTGTGGATCCTCTCACAGAGAGAGAACGTTGAACAAACGTGGTTCTACAGAAACAGTTGTCATTTAAAGCTGCTCTGGGAGATCTGCTGCACTTTCTGCATCATTGATTCATGGTCTGGCTGCAGGTCCATGTAAACATCTCAAGATCAATTTTAAAATTTGTAATTTATAAAACTGGAAAACTCTAGAATACTGAACTTATCTAAAACATTACAGTGATGAAATCTGATCATCTTTTGGTATAAAACCTTCACGGCCTGATTGTAGAGACTTTCCAGTGAGCAGGTTGACCAGACAGGAGCTCCATGAGACAACTGTGAAAGAACCATTGATTTAAAGAACATCTCTGCACAATCGTGTCAAACATTTTATCATGATTTTAAAACCATTTATGTTAAAATATAAGCTTCTATTTTGGGTTCATGCATGTGAACATCTGATTCCAGTCAGTCACTGTCTCACCTGTCACAAAGCTCACCACACCGCACTGGTCCCCAGAACATGCTCCCAGCATGCACTGCACAACATTTTTGAATTTTGTTCTTCCTTATTTGCAGCCAACTCTGTTAACAAAATATCTTATGAATCAATGAACACATTTTATTGAAACTTTCGTGAAGTAATCATGACTTGAGACAAACCAATTCAAGATGGCCTCCAGAGCCAACAGATCTGAGCGAACATTAAGCAAAAGTAATTCTGATCAATTTATGGAGATTGAACTAAAGTTTGGCGAGGTATCTCAGAGTCATTCACAAAACGTACCAAGTGCTAGTTGCACAAGATCTTTGCCTAAAACTAGCATTACCTGTTGGTCTGTTAGCAAAATATCTCATGAAGATTTTTAATGAAACTCAGGTGTAATGAAGTCGGTGATTAATTGTTGGTGTCCTTGGTTTATGTTTAGATGCCCACCACAGCTAATCAACATCAGCTAACACGATGTGGTTGTGCTCTAAACTGGTCAACTGGTCTGGTTCAACTGGTGGGACGCAGCTGAAAACTGGACAAACAATGTTAAGAAATAAAAATTAAAAAACAATATGTGACAAAAAAAACACGTGGCTTACATTTTCCACCAGTTGGTCCTCAGCTCAGCTCATGGTGGCTCAGTTGGTAAAGCTGCCGCCTCCCAGCAAGCAGGTCGCTGGTTCAAAGCCCGGTCAGGGGCCTTTTTGGGTGGAGTTCGCATGTTCTGTCCGTGCTGTGGGATTACTCCACTTTGCTCCCACAGACCAACAACATGCATGTTAGACTGATTGGTAACTAAATTGTCTCTAGGTGAGCGAGTGAGAGAATGTTTGTCTCCATGTGTCCCTGTGATGGACTGGAGACATGTCCAGAGTGTCTGCCTCTCACACACTGGATGGATGTTGAATGGATGGATGGATGATGGCTGATGGATGGATAATGAATGACTGGATGGATGTTTGATTGATGTTGAATAGATATTTTTTTTTTATTTCAGACAGACATTTCACCAACATTATAATAAAGACTTTCATGTTTCTAAGTGTAAATACAATATCTTACTATCAAATATACATACTCAATTTTTATATATTCAAATACATGTAAATACTCCACTTTTTTGGTGACTGTGAGTCTGAAAAGGAGTAGATGAAGTTTAACTTATATAATCATAACCCTTTTCCATTCATTAATTCATGGCATAAATAGTCTTCCTGTTGCCAGTATGCTTTCCAAAAATAATAATAATAAACAAATAAATAGTAATAATAATAATAACTATACTATTTTCTGGACCAGATGAAAGTAATACACACACACACAGATATACATACACATCTACCTGCATAAATACATAGATAATATATACCTATTTACACACCCACACACAAACCAGCACCCAATTGCCCAGTTCATCCACAGTTCTAGAATTACCAGCCAGTTCATCACCCCTGTTCATCCTTATACTTTTGAATAATAACCATTTTGAGTGTTTTCTTAAAACACCTCATGCTTGGACTTTGCTTCAACTCTTTGCTCAGTTTATTCCAGATGTTCACACAATGACAGAAATGCACATTCTCTTCATTGTTGTTCTAACATTCAAAGTTCTGAAATTTAGGTTTTCTCTATCGTCATATCTCCCGACTCTATCAGTAAATCATTTTTGAATATTTTCTGGCAATAGTTTGTTTCCAACTTTATACATAAATAGTGCAGTTTGAAACTCTACCAAATCTGTGAGTTTCAGGAAATAAGAATCTATAAATAAATTGTTGGTATGACAATAAAAATCAACCTTGTGAACTATTCGAATGGCTCTTTTCTGTAATGTGCATAATGGTTGAAGTGAAGTTTTGTAAGTGTTGCCCCAAACTTCCACACAGTAACTTAGATATGGCAAAATAAGTGAACAGTAAATAATATGAAGGGCAGAAGAATTTACAAATTTTCTAGCATTAGGGAGAACTGCAATACTTCTAGCTATTTTAGATTGATCATATTTAATACGAGGTTTCCAACAGATCTTATTATGAATCAATACTCCCAAAAAACAAGTTTCAGTCACTCTCTCCACAGTCACATTATCAAGTATTATTTGTAAATCGCTATGCCCTTTACAATTCCTGAATAACAAACTTGGTTTTATCTAAATTTAGTGATAATTTGTTAATATCAAACCACTTTTTCAATTTATGGATCCTATACATACATCCTAGGATGGATGAATGGATATTGGTTGAATGATGTATGGATGGATGTTAGATTGGATGGATGTAGGATGGATGCTGTGTGTTCTGTCTCATCTCAGGTCCAGAGGACCAGATTTAACTTTTTTAGATTTTTCTACCTGGATTATTGAGCAGCATCAGGATATCGGGTCCAAACTGTTTTGAACTCATTTCAGAACATTTTCCTTCATCTGGGTCACGACTTGTTGGTCTGTAAGTAAAACCAGTTCAGAACCAAAGTTCTAAACATCTAATCAATCTGCACGCACGTGCACGCGTGCGCGCGCGCGCGCACACACACACACACACCAGTTTCTTTGCAGTGGAAGGTGCAGTTCAGGTGATGTTGGACCTTTTGTTGAGCACAGACAGACCAGAGGGAAGACTGATGGATCAGAGACTGGTACCAACCCAGCAGAGACTGGTACCAACCCAGCAGGTGCTTGTCTGCAAAGCAAACCTTCTTGAAGTCAGAAGACGAGGAAACATTTCTCCAGATGAACCTGACAGAACTTCACTCCCCACATTTACTCGTGACTCGTTTGTGCATCTAGTTACATCTTTGATAAGTCTAAATTAAATTGTGCTTTTATTTTGAAATTACTCTCATTTTCCCACAGCTGTGCAGTGAAAACAGCTGGACGCTGCAGAAGCTGTCGCCGTGACAACCGACCACTTCTCTCAGAAACTGCTGCCGTGTCCGAGACCCGGCCCGCTCTCACTAGACGTAGAAAAACCGAGCGCACGTTCATTTGAACGATTTAACGTTGCTGCAGGTAGAAGAGAAACGCTCCACACGAGACCTGATGGAAGGCGTCCTGCACAGCCATCAGTCTGGATTAAGTCAAACAACAGGATTAGATTAATGGAGTTACTAGGTTTAATACAGAATATTTCATATTTACATGAACGCTGCAGAGAAAAACTTGAAGACACTTTCACATGAAGAACGACTGATAAGCTTTATTTTTAGAATACAAAAGAGAAGCTTCGGCCTCAGAACCTTCAGAACCTTCAGAACCTTGGGTCACATGAGAAGCACGAGCAGCGTTAAGGCTTCTTACATCAGCAGCTCCGAGCTGTTCTTACAAAGTATTCTAATCTAATTTCACGTGTGATGTCATCACTGACAGAACCAAGGCACGCTTTGAACTGGAGCTGGAAGAAACGACACGGGAGCAAAGCGTTTTTATCCACAGCTCATTTGTGTTTGGCGACACGAGAAAGTTTGAAGGCAACAAACGGTTTGAGTGGATCAGCTGATCCAAGGTGCATTCAGGTTCTCAGGAAGGCTACGATGAAACAGCATCTTCTGACAAACAGTTCTCGGGAGAGACAAAGATAAACTAAGAAACAAAAGCGAAGAGAAAACAGCTGATCCGTGGCTCCTCCCTCACAGTGATGTCACTTCTTCTTTGGTTCAAGTTCCTGATCCCCACAATGCAACGCTCCGTCCCAACATGTCTGATGGCACCACCGACACATCGCTGGCAAAACGTCTTCAGGACCAGATCTCTTTGTAAAGAGTGTGTGCGTCTGTGCATGTGCAGAAAATACAATGTGCATGTGTGTAGCAAAGGAGGTTGGAGGATGAAGGAGCAGAGCTGGGACTACTTGATGAGCTTGTTGGCTCTCTGGTTGGCTGCGTCGATGCGCAGTTTGTTCATGTCCGCCTAAAAGAGAAGAAAAGACGTGAATCGTTTGTATCGGAGCGAGAGCTGAGAAAAACTTGAACTTTGCCTCAACGAGCACAAAGACGGAGGACGAGGAAATATTCAGCACAATGTGCAATACATGGTTGGCTACAAGCTCCTCCCTCTGGGTAGTGAATGAGATTGAGGTTTAGGGTGCACCGATAAATGGGCCGTCCAATTTATCGTCCCGAGTTCCTCCGATTCATGAGAAACTGAGTTTACAGATTTTTGTGGTAGTTTTAACAACTTGGTGAATATTTCAGAGCACCACCTCCTGACCACTGACAACAAGTTTGGAATGTTCCTGAGGTATGTTCAAGGGTCTGTCTTTCATTAAAATAAGACGGGTAAAGTGAAGAAGGTGCATTGTGACCTTAGTACACCGGACGGTGTTGCTGGTAAAACAAAATGTCAATGACACTTCTCAGAGATGGTGATGAGCCAGAAAACTGAGGATCCAGGAGCTCCAAATGAGTTCCTGTGCAGGGCAGCTGGGCTCTCCCTTAGAGACAGGCTGAGAAGTTCAGCTATCAGGAGAGACTCCGAGGAGAACCACTGCTCCTCCACATCCAGAGGAGACGAGGTGGTTCAGACGTGTCCGACTGGGACGAGTCCCCGGGGCAGACCCAGGACACGCTGCAGAGACTACGTCTCTCTTGTCCTGGGAACTGCTTGGAGTCCTCCCAGAAGAGCTGGAGGACGTGTCTGTGGAAAGAGGTGTCTGGACCTCCCTGCTCCAGATGCTGCTCCTGACACCGGAGTCCAGAACCATTTGTCAGGGAACGTGGGCCTGAACGACCCAAAGCCAGCAGAACAAACGTGTCTGAAGAGTAATCCAGGACATTTCCACTCAACATATGATGCAAAGCACAGAACGCTTGGACTTGAGCACGTCAGACTAAATGATGAACTAACAGTGTGTTTGGGTCCAGGGGGAGGTTCTGCCTCAAGTGGAGGACTTCAAGTATCTGGGTTTTGTTCACCAGTGAGAGAAGAACGGAGCTTCACACTGACGGACCAATTGGTGCAGCGTCTGCAGTACTGTGGACTCTGTGCCGGTCCGTTGTGGTGAAGAGGGAGCTGAGCTGTAAGACGTTCCTGACCTATGACCTTTGCTCATGAACTCTGGTTCTGAACGAGCCGGCCGGGTGGAAAGCAGCTCTGAGGTTGTGCCTCAGGACTGACGGGCACCGGCGGAACCACTCGCTTCTGTTGGCGGGGGCTCCCTGGACAACATCCACGTGTGTAGCTTGATGTGTGGCAGGTGCATCACACGAGTCTTTATTGACGAGTCCAACATTTTGATTCCTCGTGTTGTTACACTATCCATGAAATATGTGAATCTTGGGTTATTTCTGTATTGCACAAGTGAAGAGAAGTGGCCGCTTCATTTGATGAAATGACTTTTGTTGCTGTAATGATTTACAGGAAACGTTCAGCAGCAAAATGAACGTCTGTTCAAAGTTATCAACGTTTCCCTTCACGATTTTTTCCTTTTTAATTTGTTCATGTTTAAAAGTCACAGAACTCGATCGTTGGTGAAATAATGTTACATCAAAAAATGAAAATAAGTCTGCACGTTGTAATCTTTATAGTATTTAATAAAACTTGTCTGTTTTAGCAATTATTTTATTTTTCATAAATCAATTAAATAACTTTTTAGGCCAGATTTTCATTTCCTGTATGTTAATAGAAATCATTTGATCTCAGTAAAATGGAAACAGCCGAGGATAATCTATGAAACGTACTGATTTTAATCTAATAATCCCACACAGACGCTGTTTAGTTGTTGGAGGAAGTTTCACGTTAAAATGTGTTTTGCTCATTAAACGAGTCGTTAGCTGATGAACTTGCAGTCAGCAGGAAGAAGAAGCTGCTGGTCCAACATTTACTACGCTGACGTGACGACGAGCATCAGAAGGTCCGAGCTCCTCACCTGCTCAGTGATGTGGTCGATCTGTTTGTTCTGTTTGTCGATCTCGCTGCCCATGCCCACAGCCATGTCTTTCAGGTTGCCAATGATGCTGCCGACAGCCTCCAGGTTCTCCTCCATTTCATCCTCGCGTGCGTCGTTGGTTATCCTGCAGAGATCCACGGTGACGTTGGGTCATCATTTAAAACGGGATGCAGAAAAGTGTTGGACCCAAACTGTGAGCTCTGAGGCACACCTCTTGATGTATGGACCTGAGGGGGCGGCGGCCTGCACCTGGACAGTCTGTCCATTACGAACACCTGACGGCTGCCTCGAGACCACTGTCGAGTTGCTGCCGTCTCCCTGCTCACTTCCTGTGCCCCACGTGCGCTTGTAGCGCTGGTCGGTCTCCACAGAGTTGACCCTGTGGTGAAGAAGGTCAGGAGCTCTGTTAGAAGCCCAGAGTCAGACAAGTCCAAATCAAAACTTCCAGACAGAGAAAGCAGCACAGCAGAGAGGTTCCTACCTTACTTCATGATAATCAAAGTGTCTGGCCCGAAGCGAAGGCATTTCAGGAAGAGTTTGAGTTTTAGTGTTTCAAACATCTCCCAACTCACATGAACCAAAACAGCAATCTTTTCTAAATAAAGGCACGTGGTGTTCATGTTAAAGACCATCTGTCATTCCAACAACTCTGTTGCTGGAGCTTCGTGCTGCGTTCAAGTGCGTCCACACAGACTGAAGCTGCGCCAGAGAAGTGTTGGACCTTTACATACCAAAGAACCGCGCAGGGCGTGCAGCGTACCTGTCACAGGGGCACACACACAGACCGCAGCACTTGGACAGGTCGTTCAGGTGCTTGTCAGCCTGCTTCATGTCCTCGTTAATCTGAGTCATGCCGTCCTCGATGTGCTTCAGCTGCTCTAAATGACAAAACACAGTGCAGATCCATTTTATTCCATTTGTCTTTATTACAAGTGAACTTTCTTTCTTGGGACCAAATGGTATTTTAGAATCACTGGTGTTCACTTTACTGGCTTCTAACTGGATTCTTTACATTTTCATAGACTGAAGATTTGGATTTATTTTATTTACTTTGTATAAACATGACACCTGCTGTAATCAAAGACCTTTCAAGCTAAAATCTAGCTGCTTTTTTGATTTTGTGTTCTGATGACTGCGGCAGCACGGTGGATCAGTGGGCAGGACTGTTGCCTGTCAGCAAGAAGGTCACCGGTTCAAATCCTGGCTCAGGAAGTGGGAAGGAAGGAATGAAGATGGATGGATGGATGGATGGATGGATGGAATGATGGATGGATGGATGGATGGAATGATGGATGGATGGAATGAAGGATGGATGGAATGAAGGATGGATGGATGGAATGAAGGACGGATGGAATGAAGGACAGATAGATGGATGGATGGATGGATGGAAGGATGGATGGATGGATGGATGGATGGATGGACGGACGGAAAGACGGAAGGATGGAAGGAAGGATGGACAGATGGATGGACAGATGGAATGAAGGACAGATGGATGGATGGAATAAAGGACGGATGGATGGAATAAAGGACGGATGGATGGAATGAAGGACGGATGGATGGATGGAAGGAAGGATGGAATGAAGGACGGATGGATGGATGTAATGAAGGACGGATGGATGGATG
>NC_056518.1:35330357-35338839 GCF_014905685.2 Nematolebias whitei | reverse complement strand
AATGAAGGACGGATGGATGGATGTAATGAAGGACGGATGGATGGATGTAATGAAGGATGGATGGATGTAATGAAGGATGGAAGGAAGGATGGAATGAAGGAAGGAAGGGTGGATGGATAGAAGGATGGAAGGATGGATGGATGGATGGAAGGATGGAATGAAGGAAGGAAGGGTGGATGGATGGAAGGATGGAATGAAGGATGGATGGATGGAAGGATGGATGGATGGATGGAAGGATGGAATGATGGATGGATGGATGGATGGTGATTAGCACCAAGGGTCAGCAGGTTTAGCTGCTGCAGCTGGGCCTGAAGGCAGCGTAACCTGCAACTTGTTGGTCTGTGGGAGGAAACCAGAGTACCTGGAGAAAACCTACGCAGCACAGAGAGAACATGCAGACTTTAAAAAACAACTAGGTTCAAGTGGGGATTGAACCAGGACCTTCTTGCTGTGAGACAACAGTGTTGACCACTAAGCCATCGTTAATATCTGGCACCTACCTAAAGATTTGACATCACGTCAAGTGGATCAAAGTGAAGCCGTGTACTTCAGTATTTATATTCTTATGAAATCAATGCAGCAGAAGAATGTTTGCTCACCTCCTTGTTGGTCCAGCATCTCCATGGTGTTGGCCCCCGTCTGTTTGCTCTAGAAAACGAGTGTCAAACAGTTTGTATGGACGGCCACGTAGAACAAGAGAAGAGAAGAAGATGCACTGGATTTGTAGAAACTTCTCATGACAACATTTAGACAGAAAATCACAGTTTGATAGTAAAATATCTTTCTCCTGTTTAACTGTTTTAACCCCATTTATGATGCAGGATTATTGGGACAGTTCAAGGACCAAGTGAAACGTTCAATCAGGATCCAACGATGTTCAGTCAGGTCATCTGGACGTTTGGTTTTTTTATGCCGAGACGTTTCATCCATCATCCCAAGGACTTCTTCAATCTGAGGAGCCGCCAAACAAAACGGATTCCCAGCAACAGCACAATCCAGAGTGGAAAATACAAGTTTGTGGTGCTAAGATGGAGTCCGGGGCCCGCCCTCTCCCCCGTCAACTGCTCTTATTTAATCATGACACACCGATTGAGAGGTTTCTAACACGTTTAGGTGAATAAAACAAGGCTTTGTCTGGTTTCAACAAGAACAAGTGTCCTCACCTCTTCTGCCATCTGCAACATCCTCCGTGTGCTTTCCAGTGACTGTGGAGGGAAAAGGATCAGAACAAGAGATTTGAAAACATTTACACCCGTAAACAAAATGCACTAAAGAGACCAGCTGACTTCAAGTGCAGTATGATCCAATACTTCTTTGGCTAAAACATTTACTGGTATACTTCATGAGACTTAAGTACGGTAGCTTCTAATCAACGAGGAAAAAAAAGGTACTTTAAAAAAGATTACACGACAAATTATAAACAGCACTTTTGTTTGTGCTCCCATTTTTCACGAGCTGAACTCAAACATGTGAGACGTCTTCTGTCATTGTTCACAGTTTTGTGTAAATGTGTTGGTGATCACTTCTCCTTTGCCGAGACAATTCATCCACTTCACAGGTGTGGCAGATCAAGATGCTGATGAGACAGATTGATTGATGTAAAGGTGTGGCTTAGGCTGACCACAATAAAAGGCCACGCGTCCATATGTTGTGTCCTGCAAGTCATTGTAAGACTTGCACACTACAGGCCCACCCATACATAGGTAGGGCCGATAGTTTAGGCCAATATAGGCGTTTGGTATCGATATCTCAAATTTCCCCAGGGGGATTGATTGTTTTATCAATTTATCAATAAATAAATAAATCAAGAAAGTATGCATCTATCCATCTATCTGTCCGTCCATACTGTCCCACACAGCTTGTTTCCAGTGTTTATATCGGCGCAGTGTCCTTACTTGCAAAAGATATAAATGTACAAAGTATCCAGCAGAGGGCGCATGAAGACAACTTTCAAGTCACGACCGTTCACTTAAGTTTCACTTTCAGCTCAGATGAAGCAGCGAGCAATACTGTGCAGAATATTTAGCTGAACATGGTACGTTGGTAAGTTTATTTTAACTGATATGTAATGTTAACTTTTGAGGTCTTCAATGAAATGCATCGTTTGTCTGAAATCTTTACTTCTCTACAAAGAAAATCTAAAAAAGTAAAATCTGGTCATCTGGACATTAAAACAAAACAAAGCAAATCAACAAAAAAAAAAAATGTAGAAACGTTTCGTCTTTCATCCTGAGGACTTCCTCAGTCTGAGGAGCTGTATTCAGCTCAGTCTCTTAAATAGCACCTTCTCAGAGTGAATCAACCAGTTTGCTGCTGACAACCAGAACCAGCTGATCACATGCTCAAGAAGGACCATCAGCCTAACAATGGATCATTAGCACACTGATGGCTGTTTACTGTTCACAGAGGGCTGAGTGATACTAGCAATCACAGCATTGTAAGAGGGGGACAGTTGAACCTGGAGGCTCCGCCCCTGTTTAATGATGGACGGTTTCTTTTCACAAAGATGGCCTCCTTTACTCCTCTCTCAAACCATCGTTCCTCTCTGTCCAGGATGTGAACATCTTCATCCCTGAAAGAGTGACCTCTGGCCTGGAGATGAGTGTAGACCTCAGAATCCTGGCCTGATGATGTTGATCTTCTGTGCTGGTCCATCCTTTTGGCCAGTGGCTGTTTAGTTTCCCCGATGTAAGACTGATCACCCTCCTGACACTGAACAGCATACACAACATTACTCTGTTTGTGCCGGGGGACTGGATCTTTGGGATGAACCAGTCTTTAATGTATTTTGGGGTTTAAAAGCCACTGGGACGTTATGTTTAGAAAACAAACGTCTCAGTTTCTCTGATACTCCCTCAACATACGGAATGACCTCTGGTCTGGGTCTGGGTTCCTCCTTTTCACCTGATGGCTGACTGGAGTCCTGTTTGGGTTTCTTCTTTCAGGAAGGCCCAGTTAGGATATCCACATTTCTCTAGAGCCTGTTTTGTGTAGGATTTCTCCTTCTGCCTGGCTCCTGAGCTAGTGGGGACGCTGTCTGCTCTGTGGTACAGAGTCCTGATGACTCCTAACTTGTGCTCCAAAGGGTGATGGGAGTCAAACTGCAAATATTGGTCTGTGTGGGTGGGTTTATGGTACACCTCAGTTTGCAAATGTCCTCTATCAGAGACTGAGACCTCACAGTCCAAGAAAGCCAACTTGCCATTTTTTACATCTTCTCGTGTGAACTTGATGTATTTATCCACAGAGTTGATGTGGTCAGTAAAATGTTGGACTTCCTGAGATTTGATTTTAACCCAGGTGTCGTCAACATACCTGAACCAATGACTTGGTGGTGTCCCTGAAAAGGACGTCAAGGCTCTCTTTTCTACCTCCTCCATGTACAGGTTGGCAACAATAGGAGAAACTGGAGACCCCATAGCACACCCATGTTTCTGCCTATAATATTGCTCACTCTTTCAAGGATGAAGATGTTCACATCCTGGATAGAGAGGAACGATGGTTTGAGAGAGGAGTAAAGGAGGCCATCTTTGTGAAAAGAAACCGTCCATCATTAAACAGGGGTGGAGCCTCCAGGTTCAACTGTCCCCCTCTTACAATGCTGTGATTGCTAGTATCACTCAGCCCTCTGTGAACAGTAAACAGCCATCAGGTGTTAATGATCCATTGTTAGGCTGATGGTCCTTCTTGAGCATGTGAGCTGCTGGTTCTGGTTGTCAGCAGCAAAACTGGTTGATCCACTCTGAGAAGGTGCTATTTAAGAGACTGAGCTGAATACAGCACCTCAGACTGAGGAAGTCCTCAGGATGAGAGACGAAACGTTTCTACATTTTTTGTTGTTTTGCTTTGTTTTTTGTTTTTTTGAATGTCCAGAGGACCAGACTTAACTTTTTTAGATTTTTCTACCTGGATTATTGAGCATGCATCAGGATATCTACAAATAAAAGTAAACTCTGCTGCGGTCAATGCTAATTAGACCTTCACCATACGTGACTGTTTAAACAGTGAACAGGAAGAACGTTTCTTTGTTTAATTTATACTTATGTAACACACTTGATAACTTTATGGTGAATAGTGGAGGATAGAAAATGTGAGCGCACGTTAGTAAGACTGGTTTTATGACCAGTGCTCCACCTGTAAACCTGCTGTGGGACCACGTAGAGCTGGATCTGATTAGCTTAGCTTCATGGTTGCTAACAGCTGCGTTAAATAAACAAGCCCCGCCCCACTCACTGTTTTCTTAGATTCTTGGGGGTGAACAAAGATCAAAGATTTTCAGCCATTATATCGGTTTCAGCGATAGCTAAAATTTCCATTTGGGTCGGGCTCTGATCCAAAGCACTCTGCCAGTCCGATTAGTTGCAAAAAGTTCCTTCAGCTTTTTCTTATTTGTACCGTTTACTTTTAAAACCTTTCACTGCACCGTCACAACTTTCCTGAGGCGTGTTGCTGCAACCAGATTCAAAGTCACCTCATGTTTTCTAAAACGTGTGCAGCTTGTTAGCTTAAGCATTTAGCATGTTTACCATGATCCAATGTGTCTAAAGTACCCTCCATAAGATTTGTAAATCATTGCACTTTCGTTTTATTTACATTTCACACAACTTCCCCATTTAGTCATTTTCAACAGATTTCTAAACGACCTTTGTTTGGATGAAAATTAGAAATTGATCAGTTTGAAGTTTTCATGCTACGATCAATCACGTAAAGAGATGTACATTTATTAGTGTTGTACTTTTAAGTTTGAATCAACATTTATTTAATGTGTTTATTTGATCGTTACTGTTTCACAACCAGTTCCATTTACCAACGTGAGCTGGAACATTTGAAAAACGTGATTTGCTTGTGATGGTCCTGACCATCCTGATGCGTGCTCAATAATCCACGACTGCTCGTCAGTGATGAGCACATCTGTAAAACAGCGGACGTGTTTGTCACGGCTTGTTTAGCGGATTACTCACAATATTCCACACACATCTGCATGAATATTGGACCAGATGTGGCCCATGAAAACGTGATGTGGAGAAGCGCTGCAGAATGTGGAACTAGGCGTGTTTATGGTCAACCTGCCAGGTGAACTGTGCTGCTTCCATTTTATGTTCTATTGACCTTTGTTGAAGCAGGTCACATCACATCACATCTCTTTTGCAATGGACGTGTGGATCAGTTGACAGATGTGCATTAGTGTTGTTGCCCTAGATAAACATCCTTCCATAAAAAGCTGCTGTTCAGCACAGCAGCCAGACTTCCTGCATCCTCTCTGTAGAACGTGCACTTTCCCAGCAACAGAAAGTATCTGGTGATGAAACGTGTGAGAGCAGACAACATGCGTGTACCTCGTCCGTCACTTGGTTGGCTCTTGCAGCCATTTGCTCCACGCTCAGGTCGTCCATGTTGCTCACGTCCTGTTTGGCACCGAGCTCAACTTTGTGCGTCCTGAAACAGACACGAGTTCACGTCAGTGAAACGTTTCCCAGCAGAGGGCATCGAGCAGCCCCCGACTAAAAACAGCATCTTGTACATTGAAACAGACAGCGGCTCAATCAAGTCGGCATCCAGAGAAAAGGTTCTTCACGTTTGATAAACTCCTCGGGTTTGGTCATTGAAAAGACCCGAGCTCAGGAAGAAAACCACGAAGATGTCTGAGCAACCCCCAAACAGCTGATCCGTCACATGATCAGGCCGGATCACTTATTGGCTCAGGTCTCACTTCTAACTGCATTAATTATGAAGAAGAGACCTGTGGTCAAAAATGTTTAAAAGCCAAGACAGCTTTGATTCATTTATCTTTAAGTCGTGGGAGTTTGCTTCCTTTACAACTGGATGACAAACATTAACTGAGATCATCTTAAACATGTGCTGGAAACTTCATCATCTCAAATTAACCATCAAACGATACAAATCATGACTTAATGCTTCTTCTCCTGTTTCAGGCCTGGGATGTGGGGGGGGGGGTTCCTTTCAGCTGCTCCCTCTTCGGGGGTCGATGGAACTCTCATGAAGACTGTTTTTACACCACGTGTTCTTCAACCGCAGACACCGAGCTACCACAGCCTGTGAGGAGCAGAGAGCTGCCATCAGGGCGCCCCCCAGGGAGCTGATGATGGGGGTTAAGGCCTTGGGTGGGGCAAATGAGGGTGGAAGCAGGTTCACCTTTCCCACCCACATTTTGACGTCGGTCCAGGGAGTGGAACCAGCGACCTTCTGAGCGCGGGCTCGCCTTCTCCAACCTCTGCGCCACCACGCCCCCTCAGTTCCAGTGTTTAAGTTGTTGTTAATAAAGAGTGGAAACGAAGAAGAACCAATACGTGGTTGTGCAAGTCGTGTGACTCGTTCTGCAGGTTTGTTCTCCGGGGTTCTCTAAGAACATTCACTGAAACTCTGAGGATTAAAATATTTTAGGTGGCTCACACGTTTTGGAATGAATGAAACTAAAAATAAGAATCACACATGACATTTACATGACGGTGTCATGTTTGTCTGGTGGGCCAGTGTCTGGACCAATCATGTGCTTCGTATTGTCCAAGTTGTTTCAGCAACAGGAAGTCCATCAGCCTGAGCGTTCAAGAACCAAAATATGATTCAAGCCATTAAAGTCCCAGAGTCTGACACCGACGGATCGTTCTTTTATAACTTTTATTTTCACAACCATCATGTAGAGCGCAGGGAGTTCCATCCAAAACAACTTTATACCACCACACTCACATTACGCTCTTAAAATCACCAATTCATTCATGTTTTTGTACAATCATTTTTAATATTATATTCCAAAGTTTTCACTCCCGGAGAGGAGGTTTTTAATGTTCACGACTTATTTTTCCTGGTTAAATAACAGAAACAAACATTTTCAGCTCATGTAGTTACGTCACATCTCAACGATCTCAACACATCAAAACTTTTACACATGAACTTTGCAGATGTGTACGATCAACACTTGAGACTGACTCTGTCACAGGGAAAACATCATGAGTTGGGGGGGGGGGTCAAGTTAAGCTGAGACACACCTTTCTTATAATCTTGGACACAAATAAACCTTAAGTTTTAAAACTTCTTAATTTCAAGAAGTAAATCAGAAATGGTCTCGCTGACAGAGATCTTCTAACGGTGAGCTCTCCTGTGGCGGCAGCTCCACGGGGCGCGCTTAGTTACTGCGAGTGCAGTCACATGTGACTGCACAGGTGACTGCACATGTGACTGCACAGGTGACTGCACATGTGACTGCACATGTGCAAGTTGGGTGTGTCTGGATGCATCAGTGTTGAAGTTCAGTTAGTAAAGTCCCAGAAGGTCTGACACAGCATGAGGAGGAGGAGTGATGAGGACTTCATCTCCCTCGGCCACAGTGTCACGTGCAAACACGTACACACGTTTAGTACATGCCATGACTCTTATGGGAGGGTGGGCAAGCATGTTGTGCGGGCTGGCTGCCCACGTTGGATAACAGACTGGGAAACGATGTGCTCCAGTGGGTCCAGTGTCATGTTTACACTGTGAACATGACCAGAACAGCACAAAAGTAACTTGGATGAACATGAAGTGAAAGAGGAGGCTGCAACACTGAAGCATGTCGTTCTTCATGCTGTACCTCACTGAAAACATCAAATGGTAAAATAGTTGAAGAACCCTGACTGGACCCGGTCGGTCCCGCAGCAGTGACAGATAAATGCAGAGTGTAACCGAAGCACGCTTGTAACTCGGGGTTAAAGGAGCAGTGTGACACTGGGCACGCACAACACACTCTGTGTGTTTAGCTAAAACCACACGTGCCGTCATGCAAGCTGTGACACAAAAATAAACCTCCAGACAAATTGTTAGCAACTCAAACATTACCGGTTTGTTCCACTTTACAAACACGAATAAACATTTTAGCAACTGTAGTCAGACATTGCAACGTAGATGATCCTCCAGATGTAAAGTCGACAGGTTGTCCCTCACCACTCACAGCTCCATGGTTTGTCCCTCCCCTCACGTTCAGAGTCCGGCTGTCATTCTCTCTTTTCACTCCCACATCAATAACATCACCCGCTCTGCACACTTCCACCTTCCAAACATCATAACATCCTTACCAACACCCCTCATTTCACCACATCACCACTTTTACTGCACCTTCACTGCTTTCCAGTCACTTTCAGAATTCAATTTAAAATCCTGCTGGACACATGCAAGGCCATCCATAACCTCCACCCCCCCATCTGTCCCATCTCCTGCACATCATCACCCATTCACGCTCCCTTCGTTCTTCCTCTGGTCCTCCTCAGCACCATGGGACACAGAGCCTTTTCTCACTCGGCCCCCACACATCTGGAACGCTGTGCCCCCACACATCTGGAACACTGTGCCCCCACACATCTGGAACGCTCGGCCACCCACACATCTGGAACGATCGGCCCCCCACACATCTGGAACGCTCGGCCCCCAGACATCTGGAACGCTCGGCCCCCCAGACATCTGGAACGCTCGGCCCCGAGACATCTGGAACGCT
>NC_056518.1:35329838-35330347 GCF_014905685.2 Nematolebias whitei | reverse complement strand
CCCCCAGACATCTGGAACGCTCGGCCCCGAGACATCTGGAACGCTCGGCCCCCAGACATCTTGAATGCTCGGCCCCCAGACATCTGGAACGCTCGGCCCCCAGACATCTGGAACACTGACTCCCTTCAGATCTTCAAAAAACAACTCATCTGTTCACGTTAAACTTCTCACTTTCATTTATTATCTTATTCTTTGTTTAGTTATAGACATTTTATATTGTTTAATTTTGTGTTTTTAATTTTGTGAATGCATTATTATTATTATTATTATTAATATTATTATTACTACTACTACTATTAGATTTAGAAGAATGCAACTTTTAGATTTCTAAATGCTACAGAGGGAAATAGTACAGTTGTCAGCTATTTTTAAAAAGAGCACACAAAGAGTGATCTGTGAAACAAAGGGAACTAAATGCAGGTTGATCAAAATGTGTTTGTCTACAGCCAATCTTTAGCAATGAGAGCCGCTCGTAGCCGATAAACAAACTCCATTGATTTTTTTTTTTT
>NC_056518.1:35317797-35329738 GCF_014905685.2 Nematolebias whitei | reverse complement strand
GGGGGGTCATTACAGTAAGTACTTTTTATTCAAGAAAATACAACAGTAATGTCCAACTTTAAAACCAAAAAGTATATTTACGAGCAGCTTTGTTATGTACCAAGCTTCACATGCACATTACACTAAAACTGCACGCCCCTCACAAAAGTTAAGGCTTGTTCGCCTGGCACACATGTTTAATCACATTGATCCATTGATTACAGTGACATCATTTACATGAACACTCCTACAAGCATCCTGCACATGTTGGATGCTGTCTATCATGGAGCACCCTGCACATGTTGGATGCTATCTATCATGATGCATCCTGCACATGTTGGATGCTATCTATCATGATGCATCCTGCACATGTTGGATGCTGTCTATCATGGTGCATCCTGCAGATGTTGAATGCTCTATGTCATGATGCATCCTGCAGATGTTGGATGCTATCTATCATGATGCATCCTGCACATGTTGGATGCTGTCTATCATGGTGCATCCTGCAGATGTTGAATGCTCTATGTCATGATGCATCCTGCAGATGTTGGATGCTATCTATCATGATGCATCCTGCACATGTTGGATGCTGTCTATCATGGTGCATCCTGCAGATGTTGAATGCTCTATGTCATGATGCATCCTGCAGATGTTGGATGCTATCTATCATGATGCATCCTGCACATGTTGGATGCTGTCCATCATGGTGCACCCTGCAGATGTTGGATGATGTCCATCATGGAGCATCCTACAGATGTTGGATGCTGTCTATCATGGAGCACTATGCACATGCTGGATGCTGTCTATCATGGAGCACCCTGCACATGTTGGATGCTGTCTATCATGATGCATCCTGCACATGTTGGATGCTATCTATCATGATGCATCCTGCACATGTTGGATGCTGTCTATCATGGTGCATCCTGCAGATGTTGGATGCTGTCTATCATGGAGCACTATGCACATGTTGGATGCTGTCTATCATGGAGCACCCTGCACATGTTGGATGCTGTCTATCATGATGCATCCTGCACATGTTGGATGCTGTCTATCATGGTGCATCCTGCAGATGTTGAATGCTGTCTATCATGATGCACCCTGCAGATGTTGGATGATGTCCATCATGGAGCACCCTGCAGATGTTGGATGCTGCAGATGTTGGATGCTGTCTATCATGGTGCACTAAGATTCGTAACTGGCTGTAACTACCGTACCCACCACTGCTCCCAGTATCCACTGGTTAACTGGTCACCATTAACTTCACACAGACTCTCTCACTGGTACATTTTCATCTTTAAATCACTTCTTGGTCTGCTGCCTTCATACATCTCCTCCTACATGTCTCTGTGTGAGTGCAGCTACAGCGTGCGCTCTCAGGACATCATTACCTGCAGTGTTCCCTCAGTGAGGACTGAACTAGACAAAAGGACCTTCTCCTACTCCGCTCCTGTTTCCTGCAACATCTTGTAAAAAGATCTGAAGCTCTCGACCATTGACCTCTACTTTATAGTAAAAGTGTGTCTCAGTCGAACTTTTACTTAATAAATGCACTTCATTGGTCAAATCGGCTGCATTACGTCGGGGCAGCGCAGAAAAATGAAGCTGATTTGATGGTTGCTCCAGGCAAGCTGGACGAAGGTGGCAGGCTATGGCAAGCCGATCGTGTCATTAATGGCCATGTAGTGTGCTAAGGGCTAGGTTAGCTGCACCTCTACTACAATATATTTAAATAAACGGGTTCTCTCTTTTTCGAGTTAAATTACTGCCATGTGACCGAGGTAACTGTGAGTGGATTGTTTAATCAGTGACATGAGACGTTAATTTCCTTTGACCCATCAGAAAAAATGCGGTCATTTATTGAACAGAATCAAATGTAACATCAAAACATTGTACACTTGATTAGCTGATCTGGTTCTGATTAATAAAACTTGGCACGTTTTACTTAATAAGACAACAGGACTTTAAGAAGGCATCTAGACTACTGGCAAAATAGAAGAGTTTAAACACTTAAAGGGGAGGTGTTTTGTTTACCAGAATTAGCACGCTTCTTTCAACACCAGCCCAACTCTCCGGTACACTTGGTGCGTGACGACTTGTTACCTTTGCAGAAGATACATCAACTCCGGTACAGAGGTCCATTTCAACACTACCTTTCAGCGTCTCCGGTAAGAGCGGCTGGCCATATCAGGAGTCGCGCCTCTTACTCCGTTCAACAAACACGCTCATCTCCCGGGTGGATACACAGCAAGCTGTGAGTCCGTCAGAGGTTCCATGTGGAAGAATCCATCACAGACTCCGAAGACGGAGTTTAAGACTAGACTTCATCAGAGAACTTGAAGCCTAAGAGACTCGAAGCCTCCAGAAGACTCAGGAGACCTCGACAGACTGCCTGACTGACTGAGAAGTTCCAGGAAGTGTGGACTCTTAAAGAGTTCTCACTTCCGGTCACTTCAGGACTTCCTGATTGGTTGAAGCAACCAACAGGGGGTGGTTCTAGTGATGTCAGAGGGTCATTACAAGTCAAGAAAACAGCAGGAATGTTTTAGGAACGTCCAGTACAGACAGAAGAATGTTATGGTGAAGTGAGAGGAAGCAGGTGCCAGTAGCTTCTTGTTTACAGTCTGCTAGGTTGAAAAACACGACACTTCGTTCTAATAACTCCTTTCTGACTTTCGACCGACATCACTACTTCTCATTTCAGACAGAAGATCAAAATGCATAATTACTTTGTAACATAGACATTTAACTTGATTTCTAATTTAAATGAGGATTAAAAATCATTAATACTGTTTCACACTTGATTTAAAATGAGTGGTTCACTTCAACATTTAGAAATGGTATGAACTAAACACACTTTTGATTTATCAAGATATTGTAATATAGTAATGATAATATAAAAGAAGAGTGTTCTTTCAATTGATTACTTCAGGATACAATTAGACAGTCTCTGGATGAGCTAATTTGTATTTCTGGATTCAAATCAATGAAATAACAGTTCCTGTTCCATGAAGGTCCTCAGAGGCAAGTTTTGGTCGGAGGCCGAGTTCACTACAGCCATTTGTACCTATTACTGGACCCTTCCCTGAAACTTAACAATCATGTAAATATGATTGTTAACTCATGCTTCTTCCAACTGAGGCAGCTGTCTAATCTGAAGCCCATATTGTCCAAAAATAACCTGGAGAGAGTAATACATGCATTCATTACATCTAGGCTTGATTACTGCACTTCACTCCTGTTTGGTATCAGTCAGACCTCCATTGCACGACTACAACTGGTCCAGAATGCAGCAGCCCCATTTTTAACCAGTACAGGCAAAAGAGAGCACATTACACCAGTTTTGGCCTCACTGCACTGGTTACCGGTTCACTTTCGAATCCAGTTCAAAATACTCATGTATGTCTACAAATCACTGAACAGTGCCCCCCCCCCCATCTCTCTGATTTGCTACAACCGTATGTCCCAACACGCTCCCTGAGGACAGCGGACCAGTTGCTCCTCACAGTTCCAGGAACTCGTCTTAAGCGCAGAGGTGACAGGGCCTTCTCTGTAGCAGGACCAAGACTCTGGAACGAGTTACCTCTGCTTGTCAGACAGGCCCCCTCCCTCTCGGTTTTCATGTCCCGATTAAAAACTCACTACTATTCAGCAGCTTTCAACACCAGATGATCTGTGTTTTGATCCTGTATGCTCCACACTGGTTTGTCGTCATTATCTGCATCGTTTTTTGTCTATATTCTGATTTACTTCATTTTGTATTTTGCTTTGTGTGTTACCTGTTGTTTTGTCTGTACAGCACTTTGGTTGGCCTTGTAGCTGTTTTAGGTGCTTTATAAATAAAGTGGTATGGTATTACATGACACAACGGCATGCTATACTACTTTGCTGCATCTAACGGCTGAAAAGTCTTCAATATTTCTGTCAGAATAAATAAAAACAGTCATATCTCAGCCAAAAATTGGTTTACAAATATGGAAAAAAATCCATAAATGTGTCGCTTCGGCGTATAAGTCGCAGGGCATGCAAATTATGCAAAAAAACACACACGCAAAAAAACGCAACTTGTACAGTGAAAGTTATGGTAAATGAGTCATTGAGGCTCAATGAGACTAAGCGGTATAAAGGTTAAATGAAGGTACACGTGAATTAGGGTAAAACTGACTGGAATCATGCTGCTGCACTAAGTTTTTGAATGTTGAATTGTGAGACCTCCTCCTCCATTTACAGAAAATAGTTTACAGCCGGTTAACATCTTGAACTGTTTCAGTCTGCTTTTAAAACTCAACACAGTACTGAGTCAGCACTGCTGAAAGTTTTCATAGACATTCTCTTAGCCACAGTCTGTGGTCACTGTGTAGTTTAGTTTGATGCTGTTGGACCTCACTGCTGCCTTCGACACGTGACCCATCAGATCCTCCTGACCCGTCTGGAGAACTGGGTGGGCATTCGTGGTCCTGACCTACAGTGGTTTGGATCTTATTTAACCGAGAGAAGCTTCTGTGTGCGTATTGGTTTTGTGAAGTCCTCTGTAGCACCTCTCACATGTGAAGTACCTCAGAGATCTATACTTGGCCCCCTTCTGTTTTCCTGTTATTTACTCCCTCTGGGATATATTCTCCAGAAACATGGCATTACTTTTCATTTTTATGCTGATGACTGCTATTTTTATGTTCCATTAAAAAAAAGATGAACAGTACTCCATGAAGCAACTCTTCGAATCTATGGCAGAAGTCAGAGCATGTCTGTCACATAATTTTTTACATTTTAATGAGGAAAAAAACAAGGTCTTGTTGTTTTAACCCAGTGATGGTTCCAAAGTCCATGCTGATCTGAGTCCTTTAGTAAAACATCTGACCGAGACAGACAGCAACTAACTTGGGGGTGAGGCTGGACAATGACTTTAAACTAAATGCAAAGATTAAATCAATGATCAAGTCTAGTTTTTAGTACCAGAGACAACTGGCCAAGGTCAAACCAACATCATTGTGAGATTTCACTGTTTCCCCTACATAACTTGCCATGGCGGGGCGCTCATTTCGTCTGTGATTTTAGTCCGGGTGGGGGGGGGGGGGGGGCGGACAGAGACACGTCCAGAGCAGTGCAGCGCGCTGCTTGTACCGACAGTTTTAGAGCGGGTAGAGGGTGGGGGGAAGGAGATTCAGAGTTGTGCGCCGTTTGTACCAACAGTTTAACTATTTTCAGGGGTGGGGGAGGTTTCAACACATGAGGGAAGAGGCTGCCATTGGCTTTTTAGCTAGCGCCTCTGTATTGCGAGTTGCTAGCTTAGCGTTGTTACGTCAGTGCTGACAGATAGGTGGGGTGAGGATGTGTGTGCGTGGTTCGGTAGACGGGGCGCTCTGTTCCATTGCCGGGGCAGCGTGCCCTGCTTGTATAGTGGTAGGGGTAACAATGGATTTTAATGCATGCTTTCATTAGACTACTACTGTAATTCACTTTATGTGGGTCTGAGCCAGTCTTTACTGACTCGACTTCAGTCTCGCCCCACAGTATCTGTGCGACCTGCTCCAGCCATACGTTCCCTCACACTCTCCGAGGTCAGCAGATCAGCTGCTGTTGGCCGTCCCTAAGTCCAACAAGAGGCTGAGAGGTGACCGAGCGTTCTCAGTCACTGCCCCTGAACTGTGGAACGAGCTGTGTTTGCACGTCAGACAAGCTGACTCACTTCCTGTTTTTAAATCTGCTCTGAAGATTTTTTTTTTCTCTTTGGCTTTTAACTCTGCGTGAAATGTTGGTTTTACTGTTTTTACTTTTTCGTTTTATTGTTTTTACTGTTAGCTGTGTTATGATATTAGTAGTTCATTACTTTTACGGTATCTGTTGATTTTATGGTTTTTATGCTTGCTTGTGTTAGTGTACAGCACTTCGGCCAACTGTGTTTTTAAAATACTTTATGAATAAAGTTGCACTGTATTGTATTTAAAGTTGATCTTTCTGGTTTAACATAATTCACCCCCAAAATATTAAAATTTTTGATCCTCAAAAGAGTGCGCCTTATCCTTGGTGCGCAGCTAAGTTTTGTCCTGAAGAACAGGCATCGCTAAGTTGTTCGTCTTGGGAGAAACTCTTTAGTTTCTCCAATACAGAGGTCGGAACATTCCTTGCTGCCATGAACTGCACACACGACCACACTGCTCCATTTGTATTTGGGGGTTTTGTCCATAGGATGGACCAGTCTGTGTCTGGAAGTGCTAAGAGTCAACTGACAGAGTCCTAACAGGACTTGCCTTATTATGTTTTTCCCAACTTTTTTTTGTTGGACTTACCATGTCCTGGATGACTAACAACGTACACCAGCAAAGCTCATGAGGTAACACAAGATCCATTCATCCATTATCTTTATTATTATACCTTTATTTATACAGGTTAGTTCCCATTGAGCCTCGAAGACTCATTTACAAGAGAGACCTGTTACATACAACATAAAAGGCAGATGAGAAAAGAGAACATGAGGGTGGGGGAAGCAAAAAAAAAAAAAAAACATGTCTCACACCATGTCCTGGCTGGGAAACAGTGTAAAAGATGGGGAAAAAGACCTTGCAACATAAAGCAGCAACATCCAATGACATTAAGGGTGCACCGATCAATCGGACAACTGATTTTTATTGGCCCCGATTGCCTTAATTTTGGGAAATCGAAAATCAATAAAATAAGATTGGAAAACTGAAGGTGCATTGTGACCTTATAACACCTGACAGTGTTGCTAAAACAAAATTGGTATTGGCCAAAATCGGAATTGGCAGGTCAGGCTTTTTAGAGATCGGTGATCGGCCAGAAAACTGCAATCAGTGCACCCCTAAATGACATCATAATACATTTATGCATCGAGGTCGACAAAGGCGGCGAGTTATCCATAGACACTCCAGAAAGTTCCAAAGTTCTGATAAGATGGTACCATACCATACCATACCAATTTATTTATAAAGCACTTTAAACAGTGACAAAGCACACCAAAGTGCTGTACAGGGACAAACAGAACAAGCACATAGCAACAGATTACATAACAGGACACCAAAAAGTAGAAACCAACAAAAACAATAATGGATAACAACAACAACCGCAACATGACTAACACAGTGTGATGCACACAGACAGCACAGATCACACAGTGCAGAAAGCCAGGGAATAGAAGTGTGTTTTTAAGCGAGATTTAAAAACTGTGAGGGAGGGGGCCTGTCTAACGAGCAGAGGTAACTCATTCCAAAGTCTTGGGCCTGCTACAGAGAAGGCCCTGTCACCTCTGCGCTTGAGACGGGTTCCTGGGACTGTTAGGAGTAACTGGTCTGCTGATCTGAGAGAACGTGGTGGGACATACGGCTGGAGCAGATCAGTAAGATAGGAGGGGGCAGAGCTGTTTAGTGATTTATAGACATACAAGAGTATTTTGAATTTGATTCGAAGGTGAACCGGAAGCCAGTGTAGGGAGGCCAAAACAGGTGTAATGTGCTCTCTTTTGCTTGTGCTGTTCAAAAACCGGGCTGCTGCATTTTGGACCAGTTGGAGTCTAGCTATGGAGGTCTGACTGATACCAAAAAGGAGTGAGTTGCAATAGTCGAGCCTGGATGTAATGAATGCATGAATTACTGTCTCCAGGTTATTTTTGGACAATATGGGCTTCAGCTTAGACAGTCGCCTCAGCTGGAAAAAGCAGGATTTAACAATCATATTTACATGATTGTTGAGTTTCGGAGAAGGGTCAAGTATCACTCCTAGATTAGTGACTCTTTGTTTCACTAACGGTGACAGAACGGATAGGTCGATGCAGTGGTTCGTGATTGTGTCATTGGGAGGAAAGAGCATAACTTCAGATTTCTTCTCGTTGAAACTCAAGAAATTTAAAGCCATCCAATCTCTGATGTCAGCCAGGCAGTCCAGTAACGGTTGAATAGAGCGAGTACCGTTGAGTCTGAGGGGGAAGTAGATTTGGCGGTCGTCGGCGTAGAAATGAAAAGGTATGTTATGTTTCCTGAAAATAGCACCTAATGGCAGCAGGTATAAAGAAAATAAAAGAGGACCAAGGATGGACCCTTGCGGTACCCCCCATTTAAGCGCTGCCGAGGCTGAACTAAAATCTTTGATGGAGACACAAAAGGACCTGTCAGCGAGGTAAGATCTAAACCATTCGAGGGCTGACCCAGTGATGCCCACCCACTGCTCTAACCTCGCAATGAGGATCTCGTGGTCGATTGTATCAAAGGCAGATGTGAGGTCCAGTAAGAGAAGGAGCACAGAATCACCAGCATCTGTGAATAGGAGAATGTCGTTAAAAACCTTGAGTAGAGCAGTTTCAGTGCTGTGGAGAGGTTTAAAGCCAGACTGGAATAGCTCTAAGATGGCATTATCCTCTAGAAAGCATTTCAGCTGGGACTCCACTATTTTTTCCAGCAGTTTAGCGACAACTGGGAGTCTGGAGACAGGCCGGAAGTTGGACATGACTGAGGGGTCAAGGCTAGGTTGACCTATGCTGATAGACACTATGGTACAGTGTCTATCAGCATAACTGTTCTGATAAGGCCACAAATGGGGGGTGCAGGCAGAAGCTTCAAGTTTACGTATCCTCCAGGGGTAATTTGAGATACGTTGGCCTATCCAAGGCCAGTGGGGAGGCCAAATTCAGATAAACAACAATTGTTTGGGCCGCCAGACTCTGTTTTCTGTCCGTCTTCAAGTTCTGCTGGTACACTCAATGGCGAATCCAAACAGCCAGATTTGTGGGCATTCCACCTGGTCCGTGCTCAATTAGCTTTCTCCAAGATTGAAACCTTCATGCTGGCGAGTTCCAGGAGCCGCAAGTGGCCTACGATTCTCAGAAATCACATCCAGCTTGCGGTCGAGCTTGTTAAGCATACGAGTCTGAGAGCTCGAGGCACTAATTAGTCCTTCACATAAGGTTGGCAGCTTTACCATGGCTGAAACGGCTGCCGATGCTTTCCCAATTTGTTGATATCTTAGGTATCCACTGACTCCAAAAAGCAGAAATCCCATTATCATAAATCCAATAATGTACACGTCTTCCACGTTCTCCACGAACAGCACAGACAGGCACATCATTCTTCACTCACCACAGGAATCAATGACATACTCAGCTGCGTGGGTCCGTTCAGGGCACGAGGGCTCTCCAGCACCCTGTCGGCTGGTGGAAAAAAATGTATCTATTGCGCTGAGGGACCAGCTGACCAAATCCATAATAATTTTTGATTTGAAAGATGTGTAAAGACAGGCTCTGAGGTTGACAGGACAAGAGAGCAAAAAAGCAAGAGGAAGGGAGGGAGGGAGGAAGAGTGACCGTCTTCGTCAAGAACGAAAAACAAAATGAAGAGAATCTTTACTCGCAGGTCTACAGGTCTAAGGTTGACTTCAAACATAGATCAGTTGTAGATATGCATCCAATAATTAGTTTCTGAGTCATCAAAATCTGTCCTGTTGTTCATAAGATATTTTGCCTATAAACAGACAAATGAACACACGTACACGAAGTCAGGCAACAACGTTATTGTCCTATGATTCCATACTTCAATAAATCATATTTACTAATTAAATTGAGGTACAGTATGAACCGTTAGTTGAAACTCTAATGCAAAGATCAAAGACTTTTAATGTTCTTTTTATATTTTCTGTAAATCCCTTCAAGAAACCATTTGAAAAAACTCTCAAGACAAGACTAATGTACTGATAAACACAAAGCAAAGGATTATTAGTAATATCCTGATGCATGCTCAATAATCCAGGTAGAAAAATCCAAAAAAGTTCAATCTGGTCCTCTGGACATTCAAAAACAAAAAAAAAAAACAAAGCAAAAAAATATAGAAACGTTTCGTCTCTCATCCGAGAGACTTATTCAGTCTGAGGTGCTGTATTCAGCTCAGTCTCTTAAATAGCACCTTCTCAGAGTGGATGAACCAGTTTTGCTGCTGACAACCAGAACCAGCTGATCACATGCTCAAGAAGGACCATCAGCCTAACAATGGATCATTAGCACCTGATGGCTGTTTACTATTCACTGTTTATATGTATCGAATCGATATCGGCCGACACAGAGGCGACAGATATCGGTATCGGAAGTGAAAAAAGTGGCTCGGTGCATCCCTAGTTGCTAAGTGTCCAGAGCAAGGCTCTGTCCATGCATGTGGAGCCTCTGTATGTAGTTTACAACAGAGCTTTCTCACCTCAAGGTGTGAGAGCACACTCCACCAGGGGTGTAGTAACGTTCTGGCCTCCATTTAGAAGGGTGCCCATGAGTGATCTGTGCTGCAGCCAGATGGTCTTCACAGCACAGATTGGTCTGGATGTGACAACCACTTCTGTGAATCACTCCGTTCTTTCTGCTGGGACTGAAGTTCTGCACTAGCATGTTGCATTTGACCCAGGTTTGATGGCTGCTCTGTACAGCGTTGATATATTTCTCATACTTGATGTGTTGCACAGAGTAAATCCAGTGCAGGATGTTTGGCTGTATGTTCTGCAGACAACTACTGCTTCCTGAAGGATAAGAACAATGTACGACACATGGCTGCCTTGTGCTACACAGCTGGGTGTAGAGCAGGTACCAAACTGAAGAATGATGGTGAGGACGAAGTGATGTGGTGCAGGTGGAGCCGGTCATTTGTGGTGATCATGTCTTTTCCCAGAGGCGTGGTTAGAGGAGTGTTTAGCCAGGATGCAGGGGGGTGATATTTCATACTTCAGTTATTTGCATAATAAGTTTTTGGGTGATTGAAGGAATCCATGTAAATGTTTGTGCTGAGAAATAAAAACATTAATAAAGGCTTTGGATGTGTACAAACAGAGCAGTCTGAGTTAAAGGATTGTGTTGTAAAGTGCTTTGAGTGTGTTGATTAGATGTAAAGGTGCTAGAAAAGTATATGGTTCATTAAGTTCTGTACAGAGGTATAATGTCACTGTTCAAATTCTGAAACGCATATTAATCTGAATTTTTATTACATTAAAAAAGGTCCATATTGAAACTCTTGCTGTGCATTGTGTTGGTCTTTGTTTTGTGTAACTTGTAATAAGTTAAATATTTCAGCTGTTCCTGCTGTGTCAGCCCAGCTTTGTTTCACTTTGCATAATATTTGACTACGGTACTTCTCGTATGCTTGGTTGTTTTTGTAACTTTCATCTTACACAAGTATTTTTTAATCACGTCACCAGAACGCAGGCAAAGGTGTTTGTTTGTGTTTAATGATATGTCTGACGTCATAAAGCACTAAACTAATTTTAATGAAACTTTCCTGAAATAATCACTGAATGTGCATCTGCAAATATGTAACCTGACCAGGCTGATTCAAGATGGCTGCCACAGCCAAGTAGTTGCTGAGCGACTCAGAACAAATGTTTCAACAAAGTCTACTGTCGGTGCACTGAGCACAAATCATGCATCATTAGGAACAGAAACCGTGCTGAGGCATGATGCTCATAACATCCTGTCTGCCTCACGACGACTGCTGGAAATATTTACAGACAACTCTATTATTATCATCATCATCATCATCATTACCATTGTTGTTATTATTATTATCATCATCATCATTATCATCATCATCATTACCATCATTATCATTGTTGTTATTATTATTATTATTGTCATCATCATCATCATTACCATCATTATCATTGTTGTTAATAATAATAATAATAATAATAATATCATCATCATCATCATCATCATCATTATTACCATCATTATCATTATTATTATTATTATCATCATTATCGTTATTGTTTTTATTATTAATATTATCATTACTATAAGTATTACTATTATTATTACTATAATTATTATTATCATTACTATTATTATCATCATCATCATCATTATTACCATCATTATCATTGTTGTTGTTGTTGTTATCATCATCATCATCATCATCATCATTACCATTGTTATTATTATTATCATCATCATCATTATTACCATCATTATCATTGTTGTTATTATTATTAT
>NC_056518.1:35313666-35317787 GCF_014905685.2 Nematolebias whitei | reverse complement strand
ATCATCATCATTATTACCATCATTATCATTGTTGTTATTATTATTATTATAATTATTACTATTATCATCATCATCATCATTATCATCATCATCATCATTACCATCATTATCATTGTTGTTATTATTATTATAATTATTACTATTATTATTATTATCATTATCGTTATTGTTTTTATTATTAATATTATCATTACTATAAGTATTACTATTATTATTACTATAATTATTATTATCATTACTATCATCATCATCATCATCATCATCATCATCATCACCACCACCACCACCACCATTATTATTATTATTATTATTATAGTCACAAATGTGAAGGATTCAGTAAAACGTGCTCAAGCTATGCAACTTAATGAGAAAATCTAAATTTACTAAACTTTTTACATTTTATGCCTAATCAAAACAGTGCCAAATTTTTACAAGAAATACATTCAGGACAACAAAATATTTTCATAACATCCATCCATCCATGCATCCATCCATTCTCTTCTACTTATCCAGGGTGGGGTCGTGGGGGTAGCAGCTCCAGACTTCCCTGTCCCCAGCCACTTGGACCAGCTGAGAAACATCATGGTCCCTCCAGCGTGTGCTGGGTCTTCCTCTGGGTCTCCTCCCAGAGACCTCCTTATTTCACAATATGCAATTTATCATAAAAGTCCAGGCTACAAACGTGATTTTAAGATATGACAACCATTGTTATTTTAGAGAATATTTTCCATCCATCCATCCATCCATTTTCTTCCGCATATCCGGGGTCGGGTCGCGGGGGAAGCAACCTAAGTAGGGAGGCCCAGACTTCCCTCTCCCAAGCCACTTGGGCCAGCTCTTCCGGGGGAATCCCAAGGCATTCCCAGGCCAGCCGAGAAACATAGTCCCTCCAGCGTGTCCTGGGTCTTCCTCTGGGCCTCCTTCCGGTGGGACGTGTCCGGAACACCTCACCAGGGAGGCGTCCAGAAGGCATCCTAAACAGATGCCCAAGCCACCTCAACTGGCTCCTCTCGACGTGGAGAAGCAGCGGCTCTACTCTGAGTCCCTCCCGGATGATCGAGCTTCTCACCCTGTCTCTAAAGGAGAGCCCAGACACCCTGCGGAGAAAACTCATTTTGGCCGCTTGTATCCGAGATCTCATTCTTTCGGTCACAACCCAAAGCTCATGACCATAGATGAAGGTAGGAACGTAGATCGATCAGTAAATTGAGAGCTTCACCTTTTGACTCAGCTCTCTCTTCACCACGACAGACCTGTACAGCACCCGCTTCACTGCAGACACTGCACCTATCCGTCTATCGATCTCACGCTCCATTTTTCCCCTCATTTGTGAACAAAACCCCAAGATACTTGAACTTCACCTGGGGCAGGACCTCCTCCCTGACCTGGAGAGGGCACTCTACCCTTTTCCGGCTCAAGACCGTGGCCTCGGATTTGGAGGAACTGATCTTCATCCTGGCCGCGTCGCATTTGGCTGCGAACCGCTCCAGCGAAAGCTGTAGATCACGATCTGATGAAGCCAATAAGACCGCATCATCTGCAAAAAGCAGAGACGTGATCCTAAGGCCACCAAAACGGATCCCCTGAACACCTTGGCTGCGCCTAGAAATTCTGTCCATAAAAGTTATAAACAGAATCGGTGACAAAGGGCAACCTTGGCGGAGTCCAACTCTCACCGGGAACAAGCCCGACTTACTGCCGGCGATGCGGACCAGGCTCTGACACCGGTCATACAGGGACCTAACAGCCTGTATCAAAGTGCCCGGTACCCCATACTCCCAGAGTACCCCCAACAGGGTTCCCCGAGGGACGCGGTCGAACGCCTTCTCCAAGTCCACAAAGCACATGTAGACCGGTTGGGCAAACTCCCACGCACCCTCCAGGACCCTGCTGAGAGTGTAGAGCTGGTCCAGTGTTCCACGGCCAGGACAAAAACCGCACTGCTCCTCCTGAATCCGAGGTTCGACTATCCGACGGACCATCCTCTACAGAACCCCCGAATACACATTACCAGGGAGGCTTAAGAGCGTGATTCCCCTGTAGTTGGAACACACTTTATGGTTCCCCTTTTTGAATAGGGGGACCACCACCCTGGTCTGCCAATCCACGGGAACTTCCCCCGATGTCCACGCAATAGTGCAGAGTCGCATAAGCCAACACAACCCTGCAACATCCAGAGCCTTAAGGAACTCAGGGCAAATCTCATCCACCCATGGGGCCCTGCCACCGAGGAGCTTTTTAACCACCTCGGTGACCTCAGCACCAGAGATTGGAGGGCCCGACCCAGAGTCCCCAGGCTCCACTTCCTCAGTGGAAGACGTGCCGGTGGGATTGAGGAGGTCTTCAAAGTATTCCGCACACCGACCCACAACATCCCGAGTTGAGGTCAGCAGCACACCACTCCCACTATAAACAGTGTTGGTGGCGTACTGCTTTCCCCCCCTGAGACGCCAGATGGTGGACCAGAATCGCCTCGAAGCCGTGCGGAAGTCATTCTTCATGGCCTCTCCGAACTCCTCCCATGCCCGAGTTTTTGCCTCTGCGACCACCCGAGCCGCATGTCGCTTGGACTGCCGGTACTCATCAGCTGCTTCCGGGGTCCCACAGGCCAAAAAGGCCCGATAGGACTCCTTCTTCAGCCTGACAGCATCCCTCACCGACTGTGTCCACCATCGGCACCGACAACCTTGCGGCCGCAGCTCCGGTAAGCCCAAGCCCCCTCGACAATAGAGGCACGAAACATGGTCCACTCTGACTCAATGTCCCCCATCTCCCCCAGAACGTGTTCAAAGCTCTCTCTGAGGTGGGAGTTAAAGCTCCGTTTCACAGGAGACTCTGCCAGACGTTCCAGAAGACCCTCACAATACGTTTGGGTCTGCCAGGTCTGACCGGCATCCTCCCCCACTATCGGAGCCAACTCACCAGCAGGTAGTGGTCAGTGGAAAGCTCCGCCCCTCTCTTCACCCGAGTGTCCAAGACATGTGGCTGCAGATCAGATGAGACGATGACAAAGTCGATCATCGAATTGCAGCCTAGGGTGTCCTGGTGCCAAGAGCACATATGGACATCCTTATGCCTGAACATGGTGTTTGTTATTGACAATCCATGATGAGCACAAAAGTCCAACAACAGAACACCACTCTGGTTCAGATCGGGGGGGGCGTTCCTCCCAACCACACCCCTCCAGGTCTCACTGTCATTGCCCACATGAGCATTGAAGTCCCCCAGCAGAACAAGGGAGTCCCCAGGAGGAGCACTTTCCAGTACCCCCTCCAAGGACTCTAAAAAGGGTGGATAATCTGAACTGCTGTTTGGTGCATAAGCACAAACGACAGTCAGAACCCGTCCCCCCACACGTAGGCGGAGGGAGGCCACCCTCTCATTCACCGGGGTGAACCCCAACACACAGGCACCAAGTTGGGGGGCAATAAGTATGCCCACTCCTGCTCGGCGCCTCTCACCAGGGGCAACTCCAGAGTGGAAGAGTGTCCAGCCCCTCTCAAGGAAACTGGTTCCAGAGCCATGCGTAGAGGTGAGTCCGATTATTCCTAGCTGGAACCTCTCAGCCTCACTCACCAGCTCAGGCTCCTTCCCCACCAGTGAGGTGACATTCCACGTCCCAATAGCCAGCTTCTGTAGCCGATGATCAGACCGTCAGGGTCCCCGCCCTCGGCCACCACCCATCCCACATTGCACCCGACCCCTTTGGCCCCTCCCACAGGTGGTGAGCCCATGGGAAGGGGGATCCACGTCTCCTCTTCGGGCTGTGCCCGGCCGAGCTCCATGGGTAAAAGCCCGGCCACCAGGCGCTCGCCCGCGTGCCCCACCTCCAGGTCTGGCTCCAGAGTTGGGCCCCGGAGAATATTTTCTATGCAACAAAAATGACACCATTATATTGTTTTAAAAATCGCACATTTTTAATAAAGATCTGTTTAGTTGTTCACTGACAAAAGGTTAAACACGAAATTAAAACGCAAATCAAGTCGAAGTCTAATTCCTCAACCGGTGCATGAACAGTCCCAGCTTGAAACCTGCGTCAAACTGTTTACTGACTTGACATGTGGCTGCTGATCCTCTCAGAGCATCAATCTGCTGCCGATCGTCTCAGAGCATCAATCTGC
>NC_056518.1:35309869-35313502 GCF_014905685.2 Nematolebias whitei | reverse complement strand
TCTCAGAGCATCAATCTGCTGCCGATGCTCTCAGAGCATCAATCTGCTGCCGATGCTCTCAGAGCATCAATCTGCTGCCGATCCTCTCTGAGCACCAGATCATTGTGAGAGCTCTCTGTAGACTGTGTTGAGAGCAACGTTCAGACGTCCTGTCTCAGGAAACAGAAGTTGTCAGCTGCAGCTAGAAGACCAAGCAGCAGCTGGTCATTATGAGCAACCACTTACTGTGAACTATCTCTAGTTTTCTGTTCTCTCAAGTTACTTTGATTTAAAGTAAAATATGAATGTGCTTTACTAAAGTTCAGAGAAAGCATAATGGAAAAATACAGAACCTAATAATTAACGGCTGAGGATTTCTTCTTCCAATCACCTGCCACCTTCCATGGAAAACTTCTAAACCATCATCATCTTCAGCAGAAAAATAAATGTCAGTGGTTCTCCTACCATTATCCAAGGAGGGCGCCCCGCCCTGTCAACAGAACCGAGTGCACCGCCTACGAACCCTCCAGGGTGTCCAGTTATGACTGATGTGTTCAAAGATTAAATCATGTCATTGGATTAAATCGATGAGGTATGAGTTGTTGCTCAGTTGCTTAAATATTAAAGGAACCTTGTTGTAAATGTGGGTGGGAAAGGTGAAGCCCCCACACCTGCCTCCACCCTCATTTGTCCCACTCTGGACCCTTGAGCAAGACCCTAAACCCCCACCAGGTGCTCCCCCGGGCACTCTGGACGTCGGCTCTCTGCACCACACAGAGGCTGTGGTAGCTCGGTGTCTGGTTTCGTCAGGAAGGACGTCCGGTGTAAAAATAACCAAGTCTTTGTGCGAGTTAGTTCACTGTGGGGACTCGTGAAGAAGGAGCAGCCGAAAGAAGAAGAAAACAAATGTTCAGCTGATGTTCAGCAAACGAGTGGAATCAAATTCAATAGAATTAAAGTCGATTCAGTTCAGTCATATAGCGCCAAGTCACAACACAAGTGATGTTAGGACGCTGAACCGTCACATACATTATGAATGGCAGTAAATCAGATGGAGAAGAAACCTCAGATGATAAAAAGCGTGTAGCAAGATATCATTAATCATAGAAAATGTTCAACTTTTCCCAACAACATTAAAATTGATCTTTAGAAAAACACCTTCTTGTTTTCATGCAGTCCAGTTGAAGTAAGAACTGTAATAAATGTGACAGCTGTTGAATTTGAAGTCAAAATAAAGAGACGTCTTCATTCATGGTAAAGTTCACATGAACAACACAAAGAGGCAAAAACAAGAACTTCCATCTGGGAAACATTTCTGGTTCTTCAACCCAAACCTGTTCCTCCACACCTGAAGAGTGACGCCTTTCCCACACCAGTCTCCTGAATTCAAACTTGTTCACCGCCCAGCTGTTGTTGTTGTTGTTGTTTGTTGTTGTTGTTGTTGTGTGCCCGCCTTTTTCAAGAAGAGCAGCACTATTAGTTTCAGACACGGGATTAAAGACCCGATGCTGAAAATCATACAACTAATCCATGAAATGCCCAGTGGAAACTTTTGGTTTTCATGGTTTAATCAATGACGAGCCCAAACATTGTTCTTAGCTGGGAAATTATTTCAGCTGCTGCATGAAATGCAGAATCCACGCACCTGACACAAAGTGTGTCACGTGGGGAAACAACCTGAGCTCTCTGACGACCTCTGATCACCTGAGACACAACCAGGTGAAACTCTCTGATCACCTGAGACACAACCAGGTGAAACTCTCTGATCACCTGACATCCAACCAGTAAAATACTAATCAACCGAGCCAGTCACCCAGTTTAACCCAGAGGTCACCCAAAGTTGTGAACTCGTCGGGAACTTTGAGAAGAAGAAGTAAGAAGAGAAACTGCGCTGGGGTTTACTCACATCGTCCAGAAGTTGTCCGGGAACAATCCACCGGACTAACTCGGCTAACGCTGCTAGCTTGTTAGTTGGTTAGTTCCGCTTCCTGTCAACTAGTTAACGACACCACCCAAACTGGGAGGGAAACGCGGAGAGAAACTTATCAAGGCAGGTGATACTTACCGTTAATCCCTCTTGACAAACACCTCGCAGCTCCTCCTTCGAGCAGGTAAACTTTGCTCAACTTTGTCTGAATTCCTCCGCAGCTCCGCCGCCGTGACGTATGCTGATGGTGCTTTCAAGTGTCGTCGGAAAAAAAAAAAAAAAAAAAAAAAAAAAAAAACCTTCTTCTTCTTCGGATTTCTTTGGCGGTTGGCATTCAAGTCTTTGAAGCATTACCGCCATCTGCTGGTTTGGTTTGTAAACTGGAATGACGCTAAAATAATCCATAGATAAATAACAGTCATGTTCTTTCAAACAGCTGAGTCCGTTTCAGATTTCTCAACAACATGTTGGTACTTGCAGAAGTTGTTTCCTTGCAACAGCACAGGATCTAATCTGATGTTTATTCCAGTGAGTCTATGAATCATGTGTCTTCTTTCAGGATTGTACACGTGGATTATTGAGCAGGGACTTTGCTGTTCATGATAGTTCTTGCAGGTCAGTAGCACATGTTCCATGTTCCCCACAGTAATCACATTACTGGTGTTCATGAATAATGTCCAGTTCAATCCTGTGTGTCCTAATCTGAGCCATGAGATGACACTTCCTTCTGTTTCTTTCAGCTCTCCTCATTTCTCCTGCTTTTCATTGAATTCTGTAGAACCATCAACCTTTTCTTTCTTCCCATTGCTTTTGCCATTTTCCCCTCATTCTCTGTTTCATGATACTTTTTATTTCTGCCCGACTGAATTTTAAATCGATTTCCACTGATATATTTTTGGTGACCTACTTTGCAACTTTATCCACCGTTTCATTTCGTCTTGTCTATGTGCGCTGGAATCCATTCAATGTAACAGTTAATCCATCATCTTAACTCTGAATAGTGTTTGCTGTATTTCTGTCAATACGTCTGGTCTGCTTTCTGAACAACTGCTTTTTAAACTCATTTCTGATGAACTGGAAGCTGAGCAAATGATTGAGCCGAGTGGTTGATTATCTTCTATCCATTGATCTATCGGTAACATTGTGAACATTTCTCCCGTGTATTCTGATAATTTGTTGTTTAATCTCTTCCCTACTTTAACTACAAAAACTGTGGTGTAATGAATGCTGACCCTATTTGTTCTGCTGTATTCTTTGAAGTGTCTGTGTATATATTTTTACATATCCATAATATTGATTGATGTACTCAATAACTGTATTTGAATTTAATCCATTTTTATTTTGTGTTAATATTTTTAAATCAACTGTTGTGTCTGTGAATAATCATGGATGGATGTGTGGAAGTGGAACTGTTGCGCTGACATTAAGATCATCTATTTGAATTTCTGCTGATTTTTGATTTATGGTCCAACCAAAGCTTTTTGTGAGTTTCTTTTCTTTGTCCCAGCAAGGTTTTAATACTTCTTGTGTTGGATGGTTCTGTTCATGTTCTTTCAGATTTGCCCAGTAGTTTAAAGCCAATTGATCTTTTCTGATGTTAAATGGTGGTTCACCCATTTCTACTAATATTGATCCTGTATGTGTTTTGAATGCCCCGGTAAGAATGCCCCGGAGAAGACCAGTGTTGGACCTCAGAGAAGACCAGTGTTGGACCTCAGAGAAGACGA
>NC_056518.1:35309669-35309859 GCF_014905685.2 Nematolebias whitei | reverse complement strand
CCTCAGAGAAGACCAGTGTTGGACCTCAGAGAAGACGAGTGTTGGACCTCAGAGAAGACCAGTGTTGGACGTCAGAGAAGACGAGTGTTGGACCTCAGCAAAGACGAGTGTTGGACCTCGGAGAAGACCAGTGTTGGACGTCGGAGAAGACGAGTGTTGGACCTCAGAGAAGACGAGTGTTGGACCTCAG
>NC_056518.1:35289168-35299669 GCF_014905685.2 Nematolebias whitei | reverse complement strand
CAGTGGCTTTTAAACCCCAAAATACATTACGGCAAAGACTGGTTCATCCCAAAGATCCAGTCCCCCGGCACAAACAGAGTAATGTTGTGTATGTTGTTCAGTGTCAGGAGGGTGATCAGTCTTACATCGGGGAAACTAAACAGCCACTGGCCAAAAGGATGGCCCAGCACAGAAGATCAACATCATCAGGCCAGGACTCTGAGGTCTACACTCATCTCCAGGCCAGAGGTCACTCTTTCAGGGATGAAGATGTTCACATCCTGGACAGAGAGGAACGATGGTTTGAGAGAGGAGTAAAGGAGGCCATCTTTGTGAAAAGAAACCGTCCATCATTAAACAGGGGTGGAGCCTCCAGGTTCAACTGTCCCCCTCTTACAATGCTGTGATTGCTAGTATCACTCAGCCCTCTGTGAACAGTAAACAGCCATCAGGTGCTAATGATCCATTGTTAGGCTGATGGTCCTTCTTGAGCATGTGATCAGCTGGTTTTGGTTGTCAGCAGCAAACTGGTTGATCCACTCTGAGAAGGTGCTATTTAAGAGACTGAGCTGAATACAGCACCTCAGACTGAGGAAGTCTCTTGGATGAGAGACGAAACGTTTCTACATTTTTTTTTGCTTTGTTTTGCTTTTGTTTTTTTGAATGTCCAGAGGACCAGATTGAACTTTTTTGGATTTTTCTACCTGGATTATTGAGCATGCATCAGGATATTCGTTCTAATATCTTCTTTCTGACTTTCGACCGACATCACTACTTCTCATTTCAGACAGAAGATCAAAATGCATAATTACTTTGTAAATAGACATTTAACTTGATTTCTAATTTAAATGAGGATTAAAAAATCATTAATACTGTTTCACAGTTGATTTAAAATGAGTGGTTCATTTCAACATTAGAAATGGTATGAACTAAACACACTTTTGATTATCAAGATATTGTAAAATAGTAATGATAACATAAAAAGAGTGTTCTTTCAATTGATTAGTTCAGGATATAATTAGAAAGTCTCTGGATGAGCCAATTTGTATTTCTGGATTCAAATCAATGAAATAACAGTTCCTGTCCCATGAAGGTCTTCAGAGACAGGTTTTGACCGGAGGCTTAGTTCACTACACTACATATGAAATATACAGACTTCACAGTCTTATTATATTGAGTGATATTTGGTAAATCTTTAATAAAATTTCCAAACCTGAGCAAATCTGCACAAAAACATCTTCTGAACTGTAATAATTTATATGAAGTGTATCATTTAGAACTGGCTCCAGGTGATGTGTCTCGTCTGTCCTCTTCAACCTGTTACAAAGACAAATTACATCAAGTTTGTTGTGTCATTTTTTACATTATATAGTTTTTGTATATGTCTGCTCGTAACTCTTTGTGCTACAGCAGGAGAGGGAACTCCTCACAGCCTTTGGAGAATCAGCTGGAAGTTTGTTGCAGAGTTCGCTGGTCGGCTGCTTTTGCTTTGATCTTTTGCGCATTTTGTCGTATTTCTGAAATATTGTACTGCAATTTTATTTTTCACTTCTTGCAGACAACCGTGCTCTGTCTTCCCCTGTAACATTGTAGGATCTGAAATAATTTTTGAAGACATAGGAGCGGGTTGGACTGTGCTGTCCCCCTGCTCCATGCTAGCGCAGTACGCTCGGGTGTAGGAGCGGAAAAAATCTAACAAACGCATTTTAAAATCGATTTATGGGCCTTTAGAGTCAAGTCAGAATCGCCAGGACTAAGAATCTAGATTCTTTAATAAATTATTTTTTACTGCGCCCCTAGTTTTTTCACGGAGACATTTAAAGGTTGAGAGGCAGATCAGTCAGAAATGGTAACTAGGAATTAGATAAAGAGCTTTCAATGGCTTAAAGCCGACGTGCAGCCAGCCTGGTTGAGATTTTCACTGCACGGATCTGTTCCCGGACCAAACATTTTTTTTAAAAACCTGCTCAGGGACCGGAAGCACACGATCAGTACTGATCGGTACAGCTCGCGTTCGACCGTGCCCCCAGGCACCGATAGGTGCGCCCGGAATCTTCCTGTCTCTTGTAATGGAAGGGGAGCTACTGCACATGCACAAATGTTAACGAGAGCCTGTGGGCTAAGATCGTTGCGCCCCCAGGGGCCAGAAGTACGTCACCAACCAGACAATGTTTTTAAAAGAAACAACTTAACTCATCAATAACTATAAATTATTTATCTTACACAAGTAAAAAAAATATATATATATATTTCAAAATATTTTTATTATTTCATTTTTATTTCATTTTTTTTGGCTTCATTGTAAAATGGTGAGTGGTTCCAGTGGGTGGGCAGCGCCCGCGTGCCCCTACTGATGAGCCGCCACTGAATGTGTGTGTGTGGGGGGGACACGCTGGTGGGGGGTCCTCCCCTGAAATTTTTGAATAACCTGCATTCTGGTGTATTTTAATGGGTTGTTAAACATCTACGTTCACATAAGTAAGTGAACACTTGATTCAATAACTATTTTAGAGCGCAAGGTACAACAAGAAGTAGCGCTAAGCTAGCACCGTGCAATACAGCTAAGATGCTACAGACGTAGCGCTCCGCTTCTCTCACACATCCAAACTCAAATTCAGTTCAGGATGCTTGTTACAGTGAACTGGTATTTACCGACCCCAACACGGCCGACCCAGTCAGTGTTACAGGTGGAGAGCTAAAACTTGATGCAGCGGTAGTCGGGCCAATAACAGCATACTCTGAGCTCGACGACCCATCACATTGGTCCTCTTGGCTTTTCCTAACACAAGATGACTTTAGTCTGGAACTCAGGTGAATGGCAGCAGGTGATATGCATTATTGTTATTGGGAGGCTGTGGCTGTTAGAGCAGTCGTTCTCCAGAGGGAGAGTTGGGGGTTCGACTCCACCAGCAGTCACATGCTGAAGTGTCCCTGGGCAGGACAGTGCACCCCTCATGGCCTCCGATGCATGTCCCATGAGTGTCTGAATGTGATACAGCTCTGATTATAGATGTAGTAGAGAGCTGTATGAGTGGGTAGATGAGGACACAGGTTGTTGTAAAGAGCTTTGAGTGTCGTGATCAGACAGAACGCAGTTATACAAGTACAGTCCATTTACCATTACTTTAAGGAATGCTTTGATTTAAAACTACATTGATTTAAGACTACAACTGGTCCAGAATGCAGCAGCGCCATTTTTAACCAGTACAGGCAAAAGAGAGCACATTACACCAGTTTTGGCCTCCCTGCACTGGTTACCGGTTCACTTTCGAATCCAGTTCAAAATACTCCTGTATGTCTACAAATCACTGAACAGTGTCGCCCCCCCCCCATCTCTCTGATCTGCTACAACCGAATGTCCCACCACGTTCCCTGAGGTCAGCGGACCAGTTGCTCCTCACAGTTCCAGGATCTCGTCTTAAGCGCAGAGGTGACAGGACCTTCTCTGTAGCAGGACCAAGACTTTGGAACGAGTTACCTCTGCTTGTCAGACAGGCCCCCTCCCTCTCGGTTTTCAAGTCCCGTTTAAAAACTCACTACTATTCAGTATCTTTCAACACCAGATGATCTGTGTTTGATCCTGTATGCTCCACACTGGTTTGTCGTCATTATCTGCATCGTTTTTATGTCTATATTCTGATTTACCTCATTTTGTATTTTGCTTTGTGTGTTACCTGTTGTTCTGTCTGTACAGCACTTTGGTTGGCCTTGTAGCTGTTTTAAGTGCTTTATAAATAAAGTGGTATGGTAATACATTTAAAAATAATCAAGCCTTTGTGTGTTTTATCGACAAATCTAAATGTCTAAATGCTCAAAAATAGATGTTTTTTAAAAACAATACATTTTCCAATTAACTTGTTTATCATAGTTATCAAATAAATCTAGTGGAATTAAAGAGATAAAACCTCTGAAAGTGTAGCTGTGTGAGACTGGAAGACATACCCGTTGTTCGTTTCCATCACAGGCAGGACGTTGGTTGGAAACAAGAAGAAGGCCATCACGCCGCTTGTTCTCCGTGTCGTCAGCAGCTCACATGAGCCGTCACATTATATGGGGGGGGGGGGGGGGGCAGCTGAAGATGGGAGAGGATGATTTCTTCTCAATAATTTCATACTTTGACTTGCACAGCTCAGTGATGTCTGACTTCAGAGAAAGACAGCCTGGCAAATACAAACCCAGGTGCAGGTGAATAAATTCAACCATCAGCCTTTTGGGAGGTCATAAATCCATTGAGTCGTGTTTTTGAGTAGACAAAAAGACAATCTTTATTTGTGTATTTCTCTCCTTACACACACTTCTGTGTCAGCTTCCATTAAAATAGTGTGAACAGAAAGGAGACAAACTGCTACGTGACGCTCAGACCTGGAGGCATCCTAGCACGAACAAGCAGGAATCACAAACCAGAAGGAGCAGGAACAACAGAAGTGGGACAAAAGAAGACACGTTTTAATCTTCCATCACTGCGTCTCACAAAAAGGAGGAGCTAACAGTGACTTTAAATGCTACAAAAATAAGATTAAACAGAGAAAGAAGCGCTCCCCTTTGCTTGTGTGTGTGTCTGTACATGTATGTTCATGCCATGTCTTTGTGTCTATCTGCATGTTTTTCTACATATGTCAGTACATGAATCGTCTGTGTGTGTGTGTGTGTGTGTGTGTGTGTGTGTGTGTTCACAGTGCTTCCCAACATGAAAGAAGTCCCAGTCCTTTAATGCACACACTCCTCCTCTCCCTCTTCTGTTCGCCCTCTTTTGTGTCGTTCCATTCAGTGCACACGTGCTGCCAGCAACGTTTTAAGTGTTGGTGTGTAGATGTTGTGATGCTCCGCCCACACTCCAACACACACACCAACACACACACACCTCGTCTCATTTGCCACAGTCCACACGTTTCTGTCGCTGGTTTAACCCTCAGACCCAGGACCAGCTTCAGTCCTCTGTGGTCTGAGCGTGGGACTCCGAGGGCTGATTTCCAGTCAGTTTCACGCCGCAGGTCCATTTCTGTTGCCGGCCCAAGCTAATCCATCAACAAGTGAAAGCCCAGACAGGAGAACGTGTGTGAAGGAGTTTGAATCTCTCTCTTTGAGGCTTGAAAACGAGAGAGCACAGGAGCAGGAGCAGGGTGTTGCTTATTTTGCTTCTCCATGAAAAAATATATCATCATTAGAAAGAAGTTTGATCTGACGGTTTCACAGTGGTCATGCAACACGAGTGTCCCTTATCCTCCGTCCTCACTGTCCACATGTCAGTTCATCCTGCCGTCTGTCACGGAGCACGCTCATGACAGGTGCGTGGCCATGCTACATTCATACAAGAGAAAGTCACCGTTGTAGAAGTCACCGACCTGATGACGTTAAATAGTGCTGGAGACGCCTGTGTTGACCAGGCCGTGATAAATGCTTTGTTTAGAAACACTGATAAGACAACCCCCCCCCCCCCCCCACACACACACACACACACACAAAATAAAAATCTACATCTCACCTGAGCACCCCAAACCCCACCCCTAACTGAAACTGGCCATGACTGTTCTTGTCACCACATCTGAGTTTCTTAAAAATCAAAGTGCATCATTTTAAATCAAACTGGGTCCAAAACCATGAACACATAATGTGTTGTGGGGACCACCCAGGGGTCATGGTAGAAACAAAGATGAAGGTTGTGAGAAGATTCACAATCTGTTTCCTCACATTAGTTCATTTGTTCAGACGTTGTTAGATTGAGAACGAGCAACACGTCGTCATTTGGGTTCCCAAACTTTAAGAAGCTGCACAAATGACCATTTACAGGATCCCTGACGTCTAAACCAACATGGAAAACTACAAACATGACTTCACCTGCAGCAAAGCACACAACACCACACACTCATGTGAACAAAATCTATCCAGTAGCCATGCTTCTGCACAGAAGATTTAAATTTGAGGTGGATTTGTGTACCTTCTGTAAATCTGAAGATGAATCCCTTGAACATTTGTTTTTTTCATGTCAATACTCACAAAGTTTCTGGACTGACATTACAAACTGGATTAATCTAAAACTGAACATTCCTCCCTTTGATGCTGATGCCATTTTATTTTACATGGATAATTTAAGCTCAGCTTACTCCGATGCTATAAATATAGTCCTCCTTACAGCAAAGTATCACATTCATTGTAGTAAGTGGAGGGACACTCAGCCCTCCTTCCCGTGTTTTATGAACGAATTCAAGTTGTACTATTCTTCAATAAGTAGATTAAAAAACTGGAAAACTGCTAGAACCATTTCACAACAGATATCAAAAAACTTGTTGTTTTAAGTTTCTCATATTGTTTTGCTCCTTTTTGTTTCTTATGTTTATTCTTTTCATTTAATGTTTTTTATATATGTATTACTCAATTTTTATCATTTTGTAACCCCCCTAGCTTGTAAACTGTAGTTCTGACACCCTTCACGAGTGTTTGTATATATCTTTCTCTTTTGTAGTGTTTTGTAGTTCTGTGTGTTATTAATAAAAAAAAAATTAAAAAAAAACTCATGTGAACAAAAGGAGCAGCAGGAGTCCTTCACTACTTCTCGTGTCCTTTATCATGAACTCGCTCAATCGCGGTTTTTCAAAATAAGATTAGACAAACAACTGGCTGATTGATGGAAGAGCCACACCATTGGCATGAATATATATATATACATTGTATATATATGTATATATGTATATATATACATTGTATACATTGTATATATATATACATTGTATACATTGTATATATATATATATATATATATATATATATACACAAACCGGATTCCAAAACAGTTGGGACACTAAACAAATTGTGAATAAAAACTGAATGCAGTGATGTGGAGATGGCAAATGTCAATATTTTATTCGTAATATAACAGATGACAGATCAAAAGTTTAATCTGAGTAAATGTAACATTTTAAAGGAAAATACGTTAATTCAAAATTTCAGTGTCAACAAATCCCAAAAAAGTTGGGACAAGTAGCAATAATTGCCTGGAAAAAGGAAATTGTGCATATAATGAACAGCTGGAAGACCAATTAACACTAATTAGGTCAATTGACAACATGATTGAGTATAAAAAGAGCTTCTCAGAGTGTCAGTGTCTCTCAGAAGCCAAGATGGTAAGAGGATCACCAATTCCACCATTGTTGTGCAGAAAGATAGTGCAGCAATACCAGAATGGTGTTACCCAGCGTAAAATAGCAAAGACTTTTAAGTTATCATCATCAACCGTGCATAACATCATCAAAAGATTCAGAGAATCTGGAACAATCGCTGTGCGTAAGGGTCAAGGCCGTAAAACTCTACTGGATGCTCGTGATCTCCGGGCCCTTAAACGTCACTGCACCTCAAACAGGAATGCCACTGTCAAGGAAATAACAGAATGGGCTCAGGAATACTTCCAGAAAGCATCGTCAGTGAACACAATCCACCGTGCCATCCGCCGTTGCCAGCTGAAACTCTACAGTGCAAAGAGGAAGCCATTTCTAAGCAAGCTCCACAAGCTCAGACGTTTGCACTGGGCCAGGGGTCATTTAAAATGGAGTGTGGCAAAATGGAAGACTGTTCTGTGGTCAGATGAGTCACGATTTGAAGTTCTTTATGGAACACTGGGACGCCATGTCAACCGGACCAGAGAGGACAAGGATAGCCCAAGTTGTTATCAACGCTCCGTTCAGAAGCCTGCATCACTGATGGTATGGGGTTGCATGAGCGCTTGTGGCATGGGCAGCTTGCATGTCTGGAAAGGCACCATTAATGCAGAGAACTATGTTCAGGTTCTAGAACAACATATGCTCCCATCTAGACGTCATCTCTTTCAGGGAAGACCCTGCATTTTTCAACACGATAATGCCAGACCACATTCTGCAGCAATCACAACATCATGGCTACGTAGGAGAAGGATCCGGGTACTGAAATGGCCAGCCTGCAGTCCAGATCTTTCACCTATAGAGAACATTTGGTGCATCATAAAGAGGAAGGTGCCACAAAGAAGGCCCAAGACGATTGAACAGTTAGAGGCCTGTATTAGACATGAATGGGAGAGCATTCCTATTTCTAAACTGGAGAAACTGGTCTCCTCTGTCCCCAGACGTCTGTTGAGTGTTGGAAGAAGAAGGGGGGATGCCACACAGTGGGAAAAATGGACTTGTCCAAACTTTTTTGGGATTTGTTGCTGCCATGAAATTTGGAAACAACAGATTTTTCCCTTAAAATGATACATTCTCTCAGTTTAAACTTTTGATCTGTGGTTTGTGTTCTATTCTGAATAAAATATTAGATGTTGGCACCTCCACATCATTGCATTCAGTTTTTATTCACAATTTGTTTAGTGTCACAACTTTTTTGGAAACCGGTTTGTATATCCTGCTAAGAAAAGTCAGTGATAAAAAATAATAATACCTTAATTTATACATAAAATGTTTTTAAAAATCACCGCTCGTCTACCGGGATTGGGGTTCGGCCTTCATGATCACGTGAGTCCGGGGTCCAGACCTCGGTCTTCTGTGAGTCAGCAGCTTGTAAGAATCTCTGTGGAGCTCAGAGCCCGCATGGCCGGGATTTGGAGCCTGAGCCCTGAGTCGGCAGCACGGAGGATCCTCTGTGGTGACCAGCGGAGCTCCGAGTCGGGGAGATGACGCCCTGCATGGCCTGAGGGGGCTCTGAAGCTCCAGTGGAGAGGACCGGGAGGCCAGCTGATCTCCATCTAGCTCGCTCTAAATTTTGTTGTCGGCCACCAACAAAAAAACACCTGCACTTCCGCATTAGACCACGTTCTTGTCATTATTGATACTAAAATCTTAAAAATAGATCTAGCCACTGCTCGAGTTCGAGTTCCAGTAATTGTAAATGGCCGACTGGGTGTTGTGAACATTTCTCAAACAGCCAGTGACTCCGCCCCCTGACCAATCAGTGACTGACAGTGTTCTGATGTCATGCTTTGGTGCCAGTTTGGCCCGCTTGGAACCCCAGAGAAAAGGATTCTGAAAAAAGGGAGAACCGCTCCTAGTGGAAAAGCCTTGGAACCGTGCTGAGTCGAACCGTGCTGAGTCGAACCGTGCTGAGTCAAACCGTGCTGTACCGTTACTAATGGAAAAGGGGTAATAGCTGCCCAATGCACGTCTCTGAAGGGGGGCGGGTCCTCGTGACTCAATGAGACCACCTGTATAAATAAAGGCTAAAAAAATTAAAAATCTGACGAATAAAATTACCGAACAGGTCACAGTGGACCAATGGTCTGATGTGGAGGGGGGAACTTCACCCCCCCTCCCCGTCCCTCCCTGTGGGACTTTCCCCCCTTGCTGAGGCACAACAAAGTATTTGCAGCCACTCAAAATAAACGTGACTCATAAGTCAAATGGTAAATTTGCCTCGAGACAGAAGTGACGTTGAGAACGCCAACGAAGAGACTGAGGACGCGTGACGAAGTTTTTCTGAGGCTGCTCAGCTCTGACACTGAAGAAGACGACTGTAGTGTTTTAGTGCACAGGAGGAAGATGAACATAGACATCAATGACTTCCTGGTACGCTACCATATTTGTTTTAAACCAGCCGTGCTGCAGGCACTGTTCAGAAAAAACATTTATGGTACTTATCTAATTAAAAGTTTTTTGTAAATTCTATGTAAATATCTCATGTTAGAACTGGACACCTGCGGCTTACAGTCAAGTGTGGTTGGTCTATGTACAACATTTTTCATTTATTTTGTGGGTGTGGCTTATATTCAGGTGCACTCAATAGTCTGGACATTACGGTACTTAAACTGGATGAGTGTTTAGGAAGTGTCATTAAAGTTGTGTTTTTAATTGAACCACATGAACGGAAGATTTAAATGTCTGATTCATAAACGTTTGATGTGATTTAGAAGTAAAACAGAATTCTAATCATGCGTTGATGCATTTTCCTCACAGCTACAGTAAGATTTAATTTTATATATGTAGGATTTTCAAAGATGTAGTAATTATCAAAAAGAGCAACACAATAGAGCCAAAAATATACAGCACGGCGGCACAGTGGGTAGAGTTGGGTTGCTGGTTTAAATCCCAGTCCCGGGTCTTTCTGGGTGGAGTCTGCATGTTCTCTCCGTGCTGCGTGGGTTTTCTCCAGGTACTCCAGTTTCCTCCCACAGACCAAAAACATGCATGTTGGACTGATGGTGACTCTAAATTGTCTCTTGAATGGTTGTCTTGTTTGTCTCTATGTGTCCCTGTGATGGACTGGAGACCTGTCCAGGTGTCCCCGCGTCTTGCACAGATACTGCTGGATGTGGGCCTCAGCAAACCCAGAGACCCAGAAAGGAAGAACTGGGTGAATAGAATGGATGGATGGATGGATGGATGCATGAATAGATGGATGCATGGATGTATGATGAATGAATGAATATATGTACGAATGGATGAATGAATGAATGAATGAATGAATGAATGAATGAATGAATGGATGGATGGATGGATGAATGGATGAATGCATGGATGATTGATGGATGAATGACTTAATGAATGGATGGATGAATGAATGGATGGAT
>NC_056518.1:35287766-35289158 GCF_014905685.2 Nematolebias whitei | reverse complement strand
GATGGATGAATGACTTAATGAATGGATGGATGAATGAATGGATGGATAAATGAATGAATGAATGAATTGTTATAGAACAAAAGAGAAAAAGTATTTGAAAACAACCAAAAGTTGTGGAAAACTATTGTCAATCAAGCCAAATATTGAGATAAATTTATGGTAGAAATAAAATGGATGAGTGTCAGGAAGAGCCTCAGTATCTACACGTACAGCCTGGTGTATGTTTGCAGACGGTCTGTAACGTGTCGGTGCCGTGTTGTGTCTCAGTCCGTCTGCCGGCCCACACGGAACACGAAGCACAACACCTGCTGCGTATAAACACAAAGTCCTTTTTGCAAATCTTTCTGTTCAGTTTACTAAACTAAGAATGAATTTCTTAAGGTGTCACGTTTTATTTGTACCCATGGGGACTTTCTACATTTCCCATTTTGGTTTTATTTAAATGTGTGGTCTTAATGTTTTGTTCCTTCTTTTTTCATCTCAGTACATTTGCTTTTATTCTTGGTGCATTTGGAAAGTGTCTGCGTTGTGCAGAATTACAGTTATAGTGCACGGCTACTTCCAATTCTTGGTTTTAAAGGGAGCAATGTGAGCAAAATCCAATTTTTGTGCATTCAGGCCTATCGCTTAATGCATCCCATCGTGACTGGATGACAGGACCTGAACTGGGACGACAAGTTTAATCACAGCCATGGCCATATCTACCCCATCAGTGGTCAAGAGTCAGTAGTCAAACAAAAAACCCCTGATATGAGCGCTGACATGTTTTCAGCTGAGGTGACGCTCAACCAAGAATTCAGGGCGTCTTCTCAGATGGCCTCAAATCCTCCAGTGCTCGCTGCCATGCCTTGGAAGGGTGTCTGAGGCTGGGCCAACAAAGGAGCTGGCAGAGGAGTAGGGGTGGTTGGTGGTCAGACTGAGATGGAGGTGGGAAGAAAAAGGGGGCAGAAAAGAGGGCTTCCCTGAGGGGTGGTGAGTTTAGAGGGACAGCCAGCCCAGCCTGTCGTCCTGGAACGTGGAGCTCCAGGAAGAGACAAGAGAAGGGTCACAGTCCGAGGAGGAGCTCCAGGAACGGTGAGGCCAGAGCTGCTATCAGGGCCACGCACCCTGCCCTGGACCCTGGGACACCGTCGGTCAGAAACGGCTCTGGAGAATCATACCCCGACCCATCTGAAACACAGAGACAAGAAGAGAGACGACAAAACATCCGAACCGAGAAGGACGCACACACATGCAACCATCAAAAAGAAGCATGTGGATGGGTCGACTTGAAACAAAAGAGTGGTGTGTGTGAGAGTGTGTGTGTGTCTGTGAGAGTGTGTGTGTGTCTGTGTGTGAGAGTGTGTGTCTGTGTGTGTGTGTGTGTGTGGGGGGGGGGGGGGGGGGGGGGGA
>NC_056518.1:35287360-35287666 GCF_014905685.2 Nematolebias whitei | reverse complement strand
AGAGCATAAAGAAGAGAAGAGAAGGAGAGCATAAAGAAGAGAAAAAATGGAGAGCATAAAGAAGAGAAGAAAAGGAGAGCATAAAGAAGAGAAGAAAAGGAGAGCATAAAGAAGAGAAGAAAAAGAGAGCAAAAAGATGAGAAGAAAAGGAGAGCATAAAGAAGAGAAGAAAATGAGAGCATAAAGAAGAGAAGAAAAGAGAACAAAAAGAAGAGGAAAATGAAATAAAAAGAAGAGAAGAAAATGAGAGCCAAAAGAAGAGAAGAAAAGGAGAGCATAAAGAAGAGAAGAGAAGGAGAGCATAAA
>NC_056518.1:35280503-35287350 GCF_014905685.2 Nematolebias whitei | reverse complement strand
GAAGAAAAGGAGAGCATAAAGAAGAGAAGAGAAGGAGAGCATAAAGAAGAGAAAAAAGGAGAGCATAAAGAAGAGAAGAAAAGAGAACAAAAAGAAGAGAGGAAAATGAAATAAAAAGAAGAGAAGAAAAGGAGAGCAAAAAGAAGAGAAGAGAAGAGAAGGAGAGCATAGAGAAGAGAAGGGTGGCAACAGTTCACTGCAGGGGGTTTAACCAACCTTATTACAGTTTGATCACAGATGAATATGGAGCAAATGACAAACACATACACACACACATGCACACACAAACACACACACACACACATGCACACACACAAACACACACACACATGCACACATAAACACACACACATGCACACACACAGTGACAGCATTCCACAGATGAGATGAAAGTTGCAGATCATCTTCACAGAAACAACAGAAGCTTCAGATGAACAGAAAGTGACAGAACGACAGAATAAAAGAACGCGTGTAGGTTTTGGAACGATGGAGAACGTTCTACCTCTGCAGGGACGTGGAGAACGATCTGAACCTGAAAGCTGCTGGGAAATGTGTTACTATAGGTCCGTTTAATTCTGACATGTGGGTGATTCAGACTCAATGTTGCGCAGGTGGAGCATGAAGACGCACGGGTTTGATCGTGGAGTCAGCTTGAAATGGCACCACGAGACAACATGAGCTCTGGCAAGAGGCCATCTGAAAGAAGGAACTGGAATATTTCTACAAGTTCTTGTTGTTTCTACAACAAGCCGTAAACAGTTGGGAACAAAACTTAAAAGGTAAAAGGTCGTTCAGATCTGTTGAAGATCTGTTGGGATTCTGTGAAAAGGTTAAGATGATAATATCTAACCTGTTGCAGATGGCTCTTTGAACAGCCTCAGTTGTCCGGACTGACTCCAGCTGTTCACCTGCAACGAGTATTTGCTCCAACTCTGCATCATGCAAAGAGTTATATTTGAATATAGCATATATTATATGCTATATTCAAATATATACACTATATTTGAATTAGGGATGCACCGATCCACTTTTTTAAACTTCCGATCCGATCCCGATACCTAGATCTGAGTATCGGCCGAAACCGATCCAGTTCCGATATCATGATCATCATTGATTTTATATGAGGCTGTAATAATCTGCTCTCAAGTACAATCTGTACAAATCTATGCATGCATGTCCAAAAAGACAACTTGAGGCAAGTTTTATTAATGTTGGACAAGTTTTAAAGTAAGAATTAAAATCTGCTAACACAAAACATGTTTATTTTTATTACTAGTTTTAAAGTGGATATTAAAGTGATTAATTTAAGTGATTGTTTAGTTGTTTTATATTTTTTTAAATAAGGGACAGATATAAAAATCTTTTTCTTCTTTCTGAACTCGTTTCATTCAGTTTTCTTTTTGATGATGTTTATTTTTATTTTGTTTCTTTTAAATGAATGAATTAAATAAAATGTTAAATGGCTTCAAACACCTGCTAAGTTCATGACATAAACCAACAGACATGTTCCTGTTTTTAGTATTTTACATCACTTTATAATGTAGCTGTTTATGTTTTTAATATATATAATTTTCAAATCACATGTTTGTTTATGATTGTCTCCTGTTGTACTGATAAATATCTCCTGCAGGGTAAACTAGATCTTGGCTGCAAATATCAAACTGTGAAATCCTTCATTTTCTACAACTGATAGTGGTTGGTCATTAATGATGAAGTTTATCAACTTCTCTGTAAACATTAGAGCTCCGTGGTTTCAGCGACGTCTTCTTCTTGTTCAGTCCGAAGCAGGCAGTCTGATCTGGGTCAGCCCCGCTCAGTCTGTCCCTCCTCAGAGACGGACAGACTGAGCAGGGCAGATTGGACGAGGCCGGCCGGGGTCGAGTCGCCTCTTTCGGTTGACCAAAGAGCAGCGCCCGCTGAAGCCACGGAGCTCGAATGTCCATCGTAAAACTAACTTTAACGCGGTTTAATGTGGCGCTGTGGCTCTGCAGACAGTGCACGTTGCTGTCTTGATTTGTCGTGTTTAGTGTAAAATACTTCCACACAGCGACATGTTTAGATGAAAAGTTTGTTAGCTGTTAGCCACGGTGCTGCTAACTCAGTCCTCACGTTATAGCTGCTGCAAACTATGGACTGGATTTCCTGAATGTGGGGCGGGTCTTGTTACTCTGGGCTCATGAGACACTTTCAGGAAATCCAGTCCATAGTTTGAAGCCAACATACATCAAGGATCGGAAATATGGACAGGTGGATCAGAAAAATCCGATACGTAAATTATGCTGGTATCGGAGACCGATACCGATACTGGATCGGATCGGCCCATCCCTAATTTGAATATAACATATATATTTTATATATAGCATATAATATATGCTGCTGCTAACATCCAACTGTCCCAGCACAGAGACATGCTGTGCGGTTTACAATTAAGTCAGAGGTGCAAAACTCACTTAATGAGGGTTTTGCAAATTATACAGCTGCTGTAGGTAAAATCCAAAACTGCATCCCAAACACACTTTACATAACATGCAAGTGTTGCTGGGTCATGGCCCGTTTCTCCAAACTGAGGTTTTTAGAACACATGAGACGATAAATGCACAGAACCTTTCCACAGAAGCCCATTTCATAAAATGGAAGTATTCCTTTCATTTGGTGAATACATCCATGAAATAAGACATTTTATTCCTTCACAGTGAACTCTCAGGAGCAAAGCTAGCAGCGCGTTCACATCACGTTTCTGCACGCGGCTTCAGCTCTCCTGTCCTTACACAAGCACAGAAGGTCTCCCTCACACCCACTCTCATGGGATGTCATGTGAAGTACGGATGTCACTTTGTGCCTCTGTACATGCGCACACTTCTCCTCGTCTGTTCCTAAGTGTGTGTCTGCGCTTGTGCAAGCTCGTGTGTGTTGTACGTGTGAATGCGACACACAGTAAGTGTGTGTGCTAAAGTGTCAAAGTGTTGCCAGGGCTTCTATCAGACCTTTTGTTGTCCCTAACTTTACTCTGATAGGAAATCTGGACCTTTGTGTGTGTGTGTGTGTGTGTGTGAGTGAGTGAGTGTGTGTGTGTGTGAGTGAGTGTGTAGTTAGAGCGTGACTTACCTGGAGGTCTGACATACACCTTCAGCTTTAGACACGCCCGCCCCACGTGGTTTGGGTGAGGAGATGCTGCAAACAAAGATTAAGAGGAGATTCAATATTCATGTTGCTCACTGCCTTCATAAAATATGTCCATTTTATTTTATACAGCACATTTAAAAACAATGATACTGACCAAACAGGAAATCAGCAATGAAGTAAATGAAAGATCAAACATTAAAAACACAAGTTTAATAAAACAGACTAAGAAAATAAGAAACAAACAATACCTTAATATAAATCAGAAAATATATTCTAAAATATTTAATTGACTTATTAAGAGTGCCGATGCATAACCATTGAAGCATGCCTGTTGTTTAAATGCTTGTTTAGCATTTACATAATTGTTTTCTTTATAACTGCTGGTATGCTAATTTTAGCTAAAGATCTGATACTTTTAGCTTTTACCTAAAATTTAGAAAATTTTGGCTTTTATTGAGTTAATTTTAGCATTTAGCTAATGTTTTGCTAATTTTAGCATTTATTTAGAATTTTACGAATTTTATCTCATGTTCTCCTTTTGAACAATTCAGTTTCAGCCTCTAACAAATTTCAGCAGTCATTCAGAACTGAGCATTTTCACAAAAAAATGCAGTTTTCTAGGCATCACCCTGTTCAATGGCTCTGGTCAGTTTCTAAAAATAGCTCCTTCCATAATGAGTGTCTGACGTCACACATACCTCACAGTACCCCCCCGATCTCAGGCAAGCAGAACTTCAAGTACAATACGATTAGTGCTGTACTTGTGGTTTACGTCAATAAAACAGCAAAAAATGGGATCCAACAAGTGTTGTTGCTCAGGGGTTTTATGCTTATGCCGATGATACGCTGACAAGCCAAGAAGTGGTTAGCACCGTTGCCTCACAGCAAGAAGGTCCTGGGTTCAATCCCCAGTTGGACCTGGGGTCTTTTTGTGTGCAGTTTGCATGTTCTCTCTGTGCTGCGTGGGTTTTCTCCGGGTACTCCGGTTTCCTCCCACAGACCACAAACATGCATGTTAGGCTGCTTTCAGGCCTCTCTTGCAAAACAGATCTGTGATCTCAATGCAATTTGTCTGGTTAAATAAAGGTTAATAATATGAGCCTTATATTCAAAGTATACGTTTCATACTAGGGGTGTAACGGTACATGAGGGTGTATTGAACAGTTTCTGTACGCCATGTTCGGTTCGGTCCACGTGCGTACTGTTTCGGTTATTTTTTTCACTCATTAATTTTTAATAGCGAGAGATTATTCACCGTGGAACTAAAGTTGCTGAGCGTGTTTCAGCACGGAGCTATTTATTGTTGTATAGTCTTGCAGCACGCACAGCATTAGCAGCCTAGCATGTCGTCGTGGTCTCCTGTTGGGGAACATTATGTCTTTCTTGTTAAAAGACAAGTGAACAAATCCAAAGCTGTGTGTCGACGCTGTTTCACGGAGACTGGATCTGCAGCAGCAACACGTCGAACTTAACAACTTGAAACAACATCTGAACGTGAACGGAGTTTGGTGCAAAAAGCGATTCCAGCAGCATTTAAACAACCTTCATCAGGTGATCGGTCCAGAGCAACAACAAGCTGTAGGAGTTCTTAAAGCTCTGGATCTACGTCTGAATGTTGTTGATGCGCCGGCTTTAAAGTTCTTGAGCCCCGCTGCGACACGCCAACACTTCAGCAAAAAGTTGTAGCAGCACTTTATGAAAAAGATAAAACTGATCGTCAACAAGCCCTGGAGCAGATCAAAGTCCTGTCCTCATGATGAGTGAGACATTCAACCACCTCATATCAGAAATGATGACCGTGCAAGAAGAGGTATTGTTATTGTATTATTATGATCTAATTAAATTTTTTAATTTAAAATCATCATCTTATAATTGTTTTTTTTTTTACGTCTTTGTGTTTTTGCAGTCTGAGGATGTCACAGAGATAGCAGCTGAATCTTCTTCCTCTTCAGGGAAATCATCACCTCCAGCTAAGAAGTCTGTGATGACTGAACTCTGAACTTTTCCAGGGACAGGAAGTAGCAAGTCCCTTTTGCATCAGGTCCAAGAAGAGGTTCATGAGTTCAGAGCTTCAGGGTGTCCTTCCCTTCAAGCGGACCCTTCTTTGGTGGAAAGACAATGAGAACAAATACAGCCACTCTCTATTCCTGCTCCTGTTGTTAGCGAGAGGTTTTCTCCACAGCTGGAGATATTCACTGCAACTAGATCTATGGTTTTGGCAGAAAATGTAGATAAATTGCTGCTGCCTCTCAGCGAGCAGGTCCCTGGTTCAAACCCCGGTCCAGGGGCCTTTCTGGGTGGAGTTTGCATGTTCTCTCCGTGCATGTGTGGGTTTTCTCTGGGTACTCCGGTTTCCTCCCACAGACCAAAAACATGCATGTTAGACTGATTGGTAACTCTAAATTGTCCCTAGGTGTGAGAGAGAGAGTGAATGATTGTTTGTCTCGTTTGTCTCTATGTGTCCCTGTGATGGACTGGAGACCTGTCCAGGGTGTCCCCCGCCCCTCGCACAGTGATTGCTGGACATGGACACCAGCGACCCCCGTGACCCAAAATGGAACAAGCGGGTAAAGATAATGGATGGATGGATGTAGATAAATTGGTCTTTTTGTCCAAAAACTTTAAACTTGATTAGTTACATTGTAAACGGTCTGTTGCTGCTTATTGTTCTGCTTCTGACTGTTGTTGTATTTATCAAGATTTATTATTGTTATTATAGTTTATTTATTGATGTTTATTTAAAATATCATCCAAATGGGTCACTTTATTTATTTTTATACAAACGTATTGTTTACTTGGCATATTTTCAAAATAAACATTTTGTAACTCTTTTTTTGTAACGAAGATGAACCGAACCAAAATGTGATTTTAGCGTACCGTTATATCCCTGATGGATAATAAAATCCTGGCATTCCTTGAAGGACCACATGCTGCTTCCATGCCAGCTTCAGACTAAACTTATCTTCTGTTGAGAAATAACAAAAGTGTAGCCATTTGACTCCACCCTTAAACCACCAGCCTTGGACCACCACCCTTGGACCACCACCCACAGTCTCATGTGACATCACCAGTGATCCATTTGTGTTTGGAGTCTGTTTAGTGCATTACTGTCAGTTTCCACCTCCATAAACTTTAGCTTAATACCTGTTACATTTACAGAGTAATATTCATTTTAGTGTTTGCTGATATCACTTCGCTGTGGTAACCACCTTCATATCCATTTGATAGTTACTTTCAGAAAGTTTTATTAAAATGGATTCAGTGATTTATCGGATATTGTGCTAACAGACAGATCTCCAAACACAGAGAAATGGGCAGAAACAGTGTTGCCCCATCTTTGCTTTCAGCAGCGGGCAAAAACAAACTGATGTGACAGAACAGCTGCTTAAAGATGTCTGCTTGCACATCTGCATGGACGTGTGGGGGAGTGTGTGACGTGTGGGGGGGTGTGTGACGGTGTGGGGGAGTGTGTGATGTGTGGGGGAGTGTGTGATGTGTGGGGGAGTGTGTGACGGTGTGGGGGAGTGTGTGACGGTGTGTTTGTGCAGTCCACAGGCACTGAGAAATAAATTAAAAAGTGTGTGTGTCAGTCAAGATGATGGACATGGCCTTTCACAGGCTCACAATTGCTTGATGACTGATCCCCACGACTGTCCACCCTCCACCCCCGCAACTACATCACACACACACACACACGCACACACACACACACACACACACACAC
>NC_056518.1:35274813-35280403 GCF_014905685.2 Nematolebias whitei | reverse complement strand
ACACACACACACAGACACACACACACACACACACACACACACACACACACACACACACACACACACACACACACACACACACACACCCTCTGCTCATGAAGAAGGCACACTCCTAAAGTCAGCAACTTAATTCTGCAGGGGCCTGAGTCATCCGTCTGTCAGTCTGGGCCTAAGTCAACTGTGCATCTGTTAGCAAAATAACTAATTAGGCACTGGACATATTTTAGGGAAACTTTCAGGAAGCAAGCTTTACATGTCCTGGTCATAAAATTAGAATATCATGAAAAAGTTGATTTCAGTAATTCCATTCACAAAGTGAAAATTGTATATTATATTCATTCATTACACACACTCATATACAGTATTTCAAATGTTTATTTCTTTTAATGTTGATGATAACTTACAACTAATGAAAACCCTGAATTCAGTATCTCAGAAAATTAGAATATTACTTAAGACCAATTAAAAAAAAGGATTTTTAGAAACATTGGCCAACTGAAAAGTATGAACATTAAAAGTATGAACATGAAGTATGAGCATGTTCAGCATCAATACTTAGTTCATTCAACCTTTATTTAAACAGATAAATCACATTGAGCCTCGAAGACTCATTTACAAGTGAGACCTGTTTGGACAGACAAAAACAGTGGTTAACTGGACACATGTAGGAGTTGGAGGCAAAATAATTCCCATCAGACTTTTTCTTGGCCGAGAAAAACCTCTAATATTGAAAAAACACCTCGCACAAACAAGCACATATTTACGTAGACATTCTGCAGAGCAGAGCAGGAAGAAGGAAGAGACGAGAGCGGTCAACAACGTCTACAGATGCTCTCCAGGTCACTGTAGTCAGTCAATGTCCTCCGCTGAGATCCATAAACATTCTCGAGACATGTCGAGGAATGGCCAAGAATGACCCCTGAGTATCCAAGAGTCCTGAAATGATGACACAAAGTTTATTCAGCTGGTTTCATCTGGTTATCAGTTGGAAATTCCTCAGGGAGGGGGTGGTGAGCGTCAGATCACATGTTCTCCAGGCGACTTCAGATAAGATGTCCTTCAAGGACCAAGGCGACCAAATTCAGATAAACACACAGTTGTTTTGGGGACAGGCAGAACTTAATGACATCAACCTTCAGTCTGTGTTGGTCCACTCGGTTCCGAAATGTCCAGATTAACATGGCCACACCGATGTAAACGTGTCTGAGTAAAAATCCCAGAGATCTGATCCATTCAGCCCAAAGCATTTGAGTCTGGGTACTCGAGACACGAACCAAGCCATCATAAAGGCAAGCAGCGTGATCGGGTCCAAATTTGCTGCTGACGACTTCCTTGATTGTAGATAAAACCAGGACCAGCTAGTTGTTGCTCCTTTTGCCTGGATTACTGCATCAATGCGTCGTGTCATGGAGTGGATCAGTCTGTGGAACTGCTCAGGTGTTCTGATTGTGGCCTTCAGCTCTTCTGAATTGTTGGCTCTGGTGCATCACATCTTCCCCTTCACAATACTCCATAGATCTTCTATGGGGTTAATCAGGTGAGTTTGCTGGCCAGTTAAGAACTGGGATACCATGGTCCTTAAACCAGGTACTGGTAACTTTGGCACTGTGTGCAGATTCCAAGTCCTGTTGGAAAATGAAATCTGCATCTCCATAAAGTTGGTCAGCAGCAGGAAGCAGGAAGTCTCAAACTTCCTGGTAGATGCCGTGTTGACCTTGGACCTCAGAAACCCAGTGGACAAACACCAGCAGATGACATGGCCCCAAACCATCACTGACTGTGGAAACTTGACACTGGACCTGAAGCAACGTGGATTCTGTGCCTCTCCTCTTCCTCCAGACTCTGAGACCTTGATTTCCACAAAAATGTACTTTCACCAGAGAACAAAACTTTGGACCACTCAGCAACAGTCCCAGGCTTGACACAAGGAATGCAACAGCTGGACCCCATGTCTTGCATATGTCTGAGTGTGGTGGTTCTTGAGGCACTGACTCCAGCTGCAGTCCACTCTTTGTGAATCTCTCCCACATTTTGGAATGGGTTTTGTTTCACCATCCTCTTCAGGGTGCAGTTATCCCTATTGCTTGTACACTTTTTTAACCACATGGTTTCCTTCCCTTCACCTCTCTATTAATGTGCTTGGACACAGAGCTCTATGAACAGCCAGCCTCTTTAGCAATGACCTCATGTGTCTTGCCCTCCTTGTGCAAGGTGTCAGTGGTCGTCTTTTGGGCAACTGTCAAGTCAGCAGTCTTCCCCATGATTGTGTAGCTACAGAACTAGACTGAGACCATTTAAAGGTCTTTGCAGGTGTTTTCAGTTAATTAGGTGATTAGATTGTGGCACCAAGTGTCTTCAATATTGAACCTGTTCACAACATTCTAATTTTCTGAGATACTGAATTTTGTGTTTTCATTATTTGTCAGTTATAATCATCAGCATTAAAAGAAATAAACATTTAAAATATATCAGTCTGTGTGTGATGATAGAATATAATATACAAGTTTCACTTTTGAATGGAATTGCTGAAATTAACTTTTTCATTATATTCTAATTTTATGACCTGCACCTGTATATGTGGTACTGTGGTCTCCAGCTACAAGTACTTGGGTGTACACCTGAACAACAACCTCAGCTGGAGCAACAACACCACCAGCCTGATGAAGAAAGCTCATCAGAGACTCTACTTCCTCAGACGGCTGAGGCGAGCTGGTCTGGAAGCTCAGTCCTCACCTCCTTCTACAGGTGTGCAGTGGAGAGCATCGTGTGCTCCAGCATCAACGTGTGGCATGGAGGCTGCACAGCTGCAGAAAGAAAAGCTTTGCAGAGAGTGGTGAAGGCTGCACAGAAGATGTTGGAGTCAGTCTCCCCACCATCACAGACATCTACACCTCCAGATGCAGGAAGAGGGCCACCTGCATCATGAAGGACCACACTCACCCAGCACACACACTTTTTGCCCCGCTCCCCTAAGGAAGGAGGTTGAGGAGCATTAAGTGTAGAACCACTAGACTGAGGAACAGCTTCTACCCTGAGGCTGTTAGACTCATGAATCTTTAACCAGTAGAATCACTATGATGCCACGTGGTTGTTGATATGTGCTGCTGATTATCCATGCTGCTGATCTTATGCTGCTGATTTATTGCACACTGCTGTGTTCATTCGTGCTCACATAGACTGATGTTCGTGCTGCCGTTGTTCGGCGTGTTGTTTTTGTACTATTAGTACTTAACGTATTCTTTCTTCATATCTTAGATCTTATTACTGTAGTTTTTTACAATTTATACTTTTGTTGGATGTAACTGGGAACCTGTGTACACAATTTTGTCCAACTACATGTACCATACCTGCTGTTCTTCTAAGTGAATGTACCGTAACTTGTACAGCCTTGTCAACTTTTGTGCCATTGAAGAAGAGGTATATGAATTGATCCAAATATTGATGATATTGATGCAAATGCAGTTAGAGATCATAATAATGTTCAGCTACAAAACAGAAGTCCATTTGGTTGCTTGCTTTTTATTTTATTTTTTAACTTTGTCATGTCCTGGATGACAACTTACGCTGACGTATTACACCAGTGTTGGTGTTGAATCCTGTGGTTACCAACGTGATGGGTCCATACCAGAGTTTGTTTAAACTTTTACTACGTCTCTCCCGTTGCAGAAGTACAAACTTTTAAACCGTGTGTAAAACTGTGGAATGATTTGCACATTAGGTAAGCCCCATCCCTATTTTCAAGTCTCGTTTCAAAAAGTTGGTTTTATCCTTGTTATTGATGTAGTTGTTCAAATGGTTTCCTTTTATTTTCTACGTCTGTTGACTTGTGTACTTCCTCCCGTGTCCTCCGTCGGCTTGTGTGATTGTACAACACTTGGGTCGGCCTTGTTGCTCTTTCAAGTGCTTTATCATTAAAGTGATCAGGTGTGGTACGTACAGCTCTGCTCCCGAGTAGGCAAAAAGCACCAAGATCACATGGAAACACTGGATGAAACCAGTATGGCAGTTACTTTGTTGGTTCTGACTGAACAAGAACTCCAGAATGGGTACACACACCGACATGCAGCTTCCACATGCACTTGTGCAAACAGTATTCTGCGTTTGTTGTCACGTCTTTAGTGGGAAGCTTTAGGGCCATGGACCGTTCGCACCGGAGTCTGATGACGGCTGCGTGTAATTATGTGACAGCAACAGCTGCAGCTGCACCGCTGCTAGGAATTGGACCATTTCCCTGTTTTTAGTCAAACTAAGTAAAACCCTTTGTTTTCAGCAGTTTTCTACTTTGATTTAATATCATAGATGGAACAGAAATTTTCTGTAAATCAAACAGCAGGATGTCTCTTCATTTTTCACATCAAGTAAAAAGGAAGTGATGCTGTCAACACGTCTCTGCTTTGACGGTCTTTCTGTATTCCTGTCTCCCACTCACTGCACCGTGCACTAATCCCACTGAGCCCAAACCCTCTTTCTCATCGTCTTGCCTGCTACTGATCTAGCAACGCTCCAACCCCCACCTCTCTTCTCCTCTCTTGCCTCGCTTTCATTTTTCTCGTCTCTTTTTACAATTTAGAGCAAAAAATGATTATTTTTTAGGCCTGGAGCTCGTTTTAGTGAGATTACCCTCACGTTTGCATATGCTCTCTGTGGAATCATTTTCAAACAGACAGGACCTTTTATTGCATCATTGCTTTTTTCGTTGTAAAAACTAAACACATTCTACAAAATCAAGGAAAACATTTAAAGTTTAAAGCTTTTTATTTTGTGTTTTTGAGATTCTGAAAAGAAATATAGCTTCTTGTGAAGACTAATTGTACAACACTGACCTGGTTTAGTGTGAGCTGGATCGATTAAAGCTCCATTTTTATGAAAACAGATTATATTTACAGATTTTCAGCAAGATGACACTTGGGGACAAAGACCCACAAGTCGTACTCGACACGCCATGTGGTAAAAATTACCAAAATAAAAGCTTTGAAGGAATGTACATGGTCACACAAAAACGATGACACGTTTGTTGTGGTGGTAGCTGAGCCTGATCCCTAACACGTGGACAACAGAACAGAAGAGCAAAGTACAGTAGTCTGTTCATTTTCCATGTCCTTTCCACAGAAACCCTTTTGAAAATATCTGAACCATCACTTTAGGGTCTGATGAGATTTGAAATAAAACTATAAGCCTGACCAAAAAACATTGTACAAACTGTAGCTCATTGATCATGAATCTCAGGAACTTCTTCTGCTTCTGGACACTTTGAAACCATGTTTGGACTTAAAACACACAAAAAGTACAGTGTGGATCGGGGGGTGTGTGTCGGCAGCATTTTGCTCAGAGGTCGACAATACGAGCTCACCTTCTCCCAGAGTGAACAAATGGAAAGCCATGTGCTGGGTGTGTGTGTGTGTGTACGTGCACTATCCACATGTGCGCTCAGGCAGTAGGAGTGTGTGTGTGCAGTGACATGAAAGGGTGGAGACTCTGAGTGTCTTTCTTTCTCCTGGTTCAGTGAAAACCCATTTGAGGATGAGCTGGAGGGTCAACGTTTGAGGGTCAACGTTTCAGGGTCAACGTTTCAGGATCAACGTTTGAGGGT
>NC_056518.1:35271815-35274803 GCF_014905685.2 Nematolebias whitei | reverse complement strand
AGGATCAACGTTTGAGGATCAACGTTTGAGGGTCAACGTTTCAGGATCAACGTTTCAGGATCAACGTTTGAGGGTCAACGTTTGAGGATCAACGTTTGAGGATCAACGTTTCAGGATCAACGTTTCAGGATCAACGTTTGAGGATCAACGTTTGAGGATCAACGTTTGAGGGTCAACGTTTCAGGATCAACATTTCAGAATCAACGTTTGAGGGTCAACGTTTGAGGATCAACGTTTCAGGATCAACGTTTGAGGATCAACGTTTGAGGGTCAACGTTTCAGGATCAACGTTTGAGGATCAACGTTTGAGGGTCAACGTTTGAGGGTCAACGTTTCAGGGTCAACGTTTGAGGGTCAACGTTTGAGGGTCAACGTTTGAGGGTCAACGTTTCAGGATCAACGTTTGAGGATCAACGTTTGAGGATCAACGTTTCAGGGTCAACGTTTCAGGGTCAACGTTTGAGGGTCAACGTTTCAGGATCAACGTTTCAGGATCAACGTTTCAGGGTCAACGTTTCAGGGTCAACGTTTCAGGGTCAACGTTTGAGGATCAACGTTTCAGGATCAACGTTTCAGGATCAACGTTTCAGGATCAACGTTTGAGGGTCAACGTTTCAGGGTCAACGTTTCAGGGTCAACGTTTCAGGGTCAACGTTTGAGGATCAACGTTTCAGGGTCAACGTTTCAGGGTCAACGTTTGGCCACCGGGAGAGAGAAGAGGGAAAATCTTTGGATGCGTCTTCACAATAAAAACAACAAGCAAGTGCGTGTGTACACGGTGGTGATGTCACCTGTTCCCAGCTGCTCCTGTGCAGTTTTGCAGTTTTGGAATGGGAGCAACAAGTTTTGCTTCACTTTCAGTTCAAGTACTGATCCTATCATGCTAGTATCAATAAGGTCCAACACCAACGCTGGCTTCTCTGTAGAGCCTCAGTGGTGTAAAGACATGGCACATTCACAACTTAGCAGCTGGACTTGTGGAGCTGAACACGTGCAGGTTCTCAGCTTGAAACTCGGTGCCACTGGTATCAGTGGGACGAATACTTGGATCTATCCAAGACCCCTGACTCACTGACGTAAGTCATTCAGACTGTGGTCACTTGAAAAATATTGAATATGTCTCCATTTTAGTATCTCATGAAAAATCCTGGGTCAGATTTTAAAGGAAAAAAGTTTGTCACATTCAGAGTGTCATGAAAAATGTGATGAGTCACTAATCCACCTTATTACAGTGACTCTGCTGTTTTCATTCGTTCATCCTTTACTTCTACACGTTGGTCTCATCGAGCCTCCAGGACTCTTTTACAACAGAGACCTGATTTAACAAAGAGTCAAGACAACACCACACGCAAAAGAGACAAATTACCACAACATATCATTTCACTCTGGGATTAATAAAGTATTTTTGAACTGAATTGAATTATTATTATTATTTTTACAAATCAAAACAATAGCTGCAAAAAGGACAGTCAAAAGGAAAAGTAGTGAAAAAACAGATTATACGGCGATGTAGAAAACTAAAAACAGGAACATCTGCAGGAACTGAACAGATGTTTGAAGCCACTTAGAGAGGTCAAAGGTCGAGAGCTTCAGATCTTTTTACAAGATATTCCAGGAAACAGGAGCGGAGTAGGAGAAGGTCCTTTTGTCTAGTTCAGTCCTCACTGAGGGAACACTGCAGGTAATGATGTCCTGAGAGCGCACGCTGTAGCTGCACTCACACAGAGACATGTAGGAGGAGATGTATGAAGGCAGCAGACCAGGAAGTGATTTAAAGATGAAAATGTACCAGTGGGAGAGTCTGTGTGAAGTTAATGGTGACCAGTTAACCAGTGGATACTGGGTGCAGTGGTGGGTACGGTAGTTACAGCCAGTTATGAATCTTAGTGCACCATGATAGACAGCATCCAACATCCAACATCTGCAACATCCAACATCTGCAGCATCCAACATCTGCAGGGTGCACTACGACAAACAGCATCCAACATCTGCAGCATCCAACATCTGCAGCATCCAACATCTGCAGGGTTCTTGTAGGAGCGTTCATGTAAATAATGTCACCGTGATCAATGGAGGGAAGGAAAGTCACAGATACAAGGTGTTCCTCAGGGTTCAGAGGAGACAGGATCTGGTTCTGAAAACAGATCCCAGATCCTAACTCTAGGAAACATCTTGTAACTGTGACCTTCTTTCCCTCCGTTGACTACGGTGACATCATTTACATGAACACTCCTTCACTTATTTGTCATGTATATGTGGTACATGAGGTGGAACGAAACTATGTACACAGGGTCCCAGTTACATCCAACAGAAATACAAATTGTAAATAAAAACAGTGATAAGATCCAAGACATGAACTAAGAAATACGCTAAACTAAGAATACATTAAGCATCAATAACTGTAAAACACTCTGCATGTGAGCTCATGTCACTTTGTTGACAAACGGCCGACAGAGGAAAACCTGCATCCTACTTTGTGTCTGGACGACAATAAACCACCGGAGAAGAGACGCCGGATCCTCAGGAGGATTGAAAACAGTGACGAGAACATCAGGGATGAGTTCAGGTGTATGGAGGTCACAGCTTTAGATATTTGTTCATCTTCAGTTTATGATTTTCTCTGTAATGAACCCAAGATCAGTGATGGAGGACTTTAAGACTTTGTCTGGACTCTGTGTCTGATTCAAGGTCAAGAAGATTGTGTCCCACCTCTTTTAACAAAACACCACCGACCTTATTGCTGTGGAGACACTGAGACACCTCAGAGCTTCTCAGCTTCTTCATCACTTCACCGTCAGAAGATCAGAGTCAGTCATGTAGCTAAATATGCTAATACATGTAGCTAAATATGCTAGTATAAGTAGCTAAATATGCTAGTACATGTAGCTAAATATGCTAGTATAAGTAGCTAAATATGCTAGTACAAGTATCTAAATATGCTAGTACATGTAGCTAAATATGCTAGTATAAGTAGCTAAACATGCTAGT
>NC_056518.1:35269792-35271805 GCF_014905685.2 Nematolebias whitei | reverse complement strand
AAATATGCTAGTACATGTAGCTAAATATGCTAGTATAAGTAGCTAAATATGCTAGTATAAGTAGCTAAATATGCTAGTACAAGTATCTAAATATGCTAGTACAAGTATCTAAATATGCTAGTATAAGTAGCTAAATATGCTAGTATAAGTAGCTAAATATGCTAGTACATGTAGCTAAATATGCTAGTACAAGTATCTAAATATGCTAGTATAAGTAGCTAAATATGCTAGTACCGTATTTTCTGGCGTATAAGTCGCTCCGGAGTAAAAGTTGCATCAGTCAATAAAAGCATCATGAAGAGGAAAAAACATACAAGTCTCTTTGGAGTATAAGTCACATTAATTACGCATTTATTTAATGGTCAAAACCGCTTCATTTTGCCTGGCGGCGCAGCAACATCCACCCATCGCAGCTGGAGCTGCTAGCTCTCCAGCGTTCCTCCACCTGCACCAGCTGAGTGAAGTGGAACGCATGGCAGGACTCGCTGTCACAGTTCTTTGAAATTTAACAAGATTAACACTTAAAAACAATTATTTGTTCGACATTACAGCAAAAGTGCGTCTCAGTTTAACTTTTCCTTAAATGCACTTTAATGGTCAAAACAGCTTTATTTCACCATCCATCCACCCACCCATCAACCCATCCATCCATCGTGGCCGGAGCCGTGAGCTCTCCGGCGTTCCTCCGCCTGCACCAGCTGCGTGACGCGAGTGCACATGGGAGGACTCGTTGAAGTTCTTTCAAATTTAAAGCGTCAGTCAAAAGCAACGTTATAAATATGGGAACAAAACATATGTAAGTCGCAGGATTGAGAAATTATGCAAAAAGCTGCGACTTATATGCTGTAAAATACGGTAGCTGTCATGTGCAGCCACTTGTTGAGCTCGTGGTCAGCAGGCAGCGAGCGGTACGATCATATCGTCCGGTCCGAGCGCCGCCAGGTGCTGTTCCTGCACGTTTAACTCCACAGTGACTGGACAAACCACGTGTTCGCACAGAAACGAGCAGCGGTTCTGGAAGTCGTGCCCATCGTTCACACATGGCAGCACGGGGCAGGAATAAGGTGGACAGGCCATGAAAGGAGCTTTGGGCTGCACTCTTTCTTATTCATGACTGAACAGCTGGAAAACGTTTGAAGTCATTTCAGCAGAGATTAAAGTCTCGTCACTTATTTGTCGACTTTAACGCAGCAAAGTGCTTCTTTCCATCACACAACTGAATCTTGTTTATGCAACTTCTTTAGGACAATTTGACTGAAAACAAACAAGATATTTGCTACGAGTGACTTTTGATGAATTTGAAGAAGTTACTTTGCGTCACGCTGGCTGACTCCACGGAGGATTGAGAACAGACTCCTGTTTGTCACGTTTCTGTCCACGAGTTTGTCAGCCTCCGTGAACAACACTCTGATCGTCCAGTGCTGTCAGCTTTCGTTGATTAGTTTGGTTGGTAATGATGATGGTCCCACCCCCCTGAGAACACTGACAAACTGAAGTGCTTCGTGGCACCAGTGGCTCAGTGAACCAGTACTGACAGAGCTGGAAAAGTCAAAGAGTTTCCCAAGATGTGGACCTGAGTTCACAACACTGTCGTTCCGACAAAGAGTTGCCTCAAAACCTACGAATAAAAACAATGGCCTTCGATTGTGTCACCTCTAACCTGGACAGGACCGACATGTCTGCCCTCCTCCTCGTGCGTTCTTCTCTGTGGCTGATGTCAGGGCCGACAGGAACTAACGACACATTTTGATAGAACATCACTGAAAAATAACCAGAATGTAACTTTAAACATTTTCACACACAACTTTTCTGTTTTGAGTTTGTTATCACAGATCCATCCATCATCCATCCATCATCCATCCATCATCCATCCATCCATCATCCATCCATCATCCATCATCCATCATCCATCATCCATCATCCATCATCCATCCATCCATCATCCATCCATCATCCATCCATCCATCATCCATCCATCATCCATCATCCATCCATCATCCATCCATCATCCAT
>NC_056518.1:35261996-35269692 GCF_014905685.2 Nematolebias whitei | reverse complement strand
CTTTCACCAGAGAACAAAACTTTGGACCACTCAGCAACAGTCCCAGGTGAGACACTTCTGACGCTGTCTCTTGTTCAAGAGTGGCTTGACACAAGGAATGCAACAGCTGGACCCCATGTCTTGCATACGTCTGAGTGTGGTGGTTCTTGAGGCACTGACTCCAGCTGCAGTCCATTCTTTGTGAATCTCTCCTCCCACATTTTGGAATGGGTTTTGTTTCACCATCCTCTCCAGGGTGCAGTTATCCCTATTGCTTGTACACTTTTTTAACCACATGGTTTCCTTCCCTTCACCTCTCTGTTAATGTGCTTGGACACAGAGCTCTATGAACAGCCAGCCTCTTTAGCAATGACCTCATGTGTCTTGTCCTCCTTGTGCAGGTGTCAGTGGTCGTCTTTTGGGCAACTGTCAAGTCAGCAGTCTTCTCCATGATTGTGTAGCTACAGAACCAGACTGAGACCATTTAAAGGCCTTTGCAGGTGTTTTCAGTTAATTAGGTGATTAGATTGTGGCACCAGGTGTCTTCAATATTGAACCTGTTCACAACATTCTAATTTTCTGAGATACTGAATTTTGTGTTTTCATTAGTTGTTAGTTATAATCATCAGCATTAAAAGAAATACACATTTAAAATATATCAGTCTGTGTGTAATGATAGAATATAATATACAAGTTTCACTTTTTGAATGGAATTACTGAAATCAACTGTTTTTTTTTATCATATTCTCATTTTATGACCTGCACCTGTAAATCTTTGTTTTATTTCGGCTGCTCCTTCTTCAGGGGTCACCACAGTGAACTAACTCGCATGGAGCTTTGACAATCGTTCTGACGTCAGACGTTCTTCCTGACTCAGCCACAGACACCGAGCCACCACAGCCTCTGTGTGGAGCAGAGAGCTGCTACGTAGGGCGCCAGAGCAGCAGATGGTGGGAGTTAAGGGCCTTGCTCAAGGGCCCTGAGTGGGGCAGAGGCAGGTGTGGGGGCTTGACTTTTCCCACTCACATTTTGATGATGTTGGTCTGGGGAGTTGAACCGGCGACCTTCCAGTCACAGACCCACCTTCTCTAACCTCTGCACCGCCACTCCCCAGAAAGCAAGCTTTAAATAAACATGTGAAATCCAGCGTGTCTGTGGTCAGCAGCCTCCAGCTGCTGCAACGAATCAAAGCTGGAAAAGACAGAAGTGGCTGAAGCTCAGCAGGTTTACAAATACGAAGGGGTTTTGAAAAGGCGGTAGCTGAGAGTCATCCTAAACAAAGCACACATGACTACCAGCACATCTCACAATGTCTTGCAATAAAGCACGATTCACAAGGTTGGACCAGAACAGCTGTGACATTCTCTTCTCATCTAAAGATGATCTTTTACTTCTAGTAGAGGAGGCAGCGGGCGACCCAAAGCTTCCAACAATGTTGGACCTTTTCATTTCTTGTGTTTTAGGAACCTCTTACAGAAAGTGTCCCTTCCTACATGTGCAGGAACATTTACGCTCGACGCAAAAAGGTACAGAAAATCATTTTAACATTCTTTTTCAGGATAAGCCAGTGATCTTGAACCCAAGTGTCGAAATGTGAAAAGGTGGCTCATCCTTTTGGTTTGAAATGTGAAATGAAGCTCGTCTTGGCCCTGTGGGTTCTGCTTCAGTGACTGTGTCGCAACTCTGCTCCAAAAAAAACAAAAACCTTCACAGGGGGGCAACATTGATTTGTGACACTAACACATGATGCTGCAGTGAGACAGAACATCAATACAGAAGTGATTACGAAGTGCCCAGTGAGAGCCCACTTTGAGCTGGTGAGGTGGGGGGGCTGTGGAGAGGAGGGCTGTTTGTTCGCGGCTGGTGCCCGGCTGTGTCTGACGGCATGAGCTTCTGCCGACTGCATGTTGACACCGGTTGTAAAAGAATGTAGGAACTGCAAACACACACTCCACTCAGCGGCACCTACAGATGTAGTAGTACTCGTGGCCGGGCCTGAACTCGAAGCCCAGCGAGAAGGGAGTGAAGAGCTGGAACTTCTCAGAGAAGCGCAGCGGCCCGTCTGGACCAGTGGGACGGTTGCATTCCCAGCGTTTGAAGCCACGCATCCTGTGCTGGCACGAAGTGTAGCCCTCGTGGTTGACCATGAACAGGATGTAGCGCTCCATGCGGCCGTGGGACGGGAGGCCCTCGTAGAACGGACAGTAAATGTCCAGGTAGTCGTTGATGTTCACCGCCACTCTGTATTCTCCATGCCAGAACCTGCAAGACACCAAATACAAAAAGATCTTCATGAATAAAAAACAACCACAGACCATCTCAGGAGTGCCCGTGGACCTGGCGCCCAGGACTTTTCACTTCACTTTGATTGTGACGGACATGATGCGAGGGAACAAACAAGCCTTTTCTGAAAAACTGAATATTCACTTCCTGCTTGTTGTTGCATTTCTGTACAATGATCCGAACAACAACTGGGACGAGCTTCCACCTGACACCAGCATGTGCAACATGAACACAATGGAGTTACATTTCCTGCAAAACTGCAGTGTGAATGCTTGTTGCAGAAGAACCTGCTGAAAAACAGCTGAAATAAGCTAAAAACATGCTGAAACAGCTGACATGGAAGAACAAGCCTAACGTACTAGAAGAAAGAAGAAAAACACACATTTACTGACTTGGGTTTAAATAAGCAAAAATTAACACAACAATTAGGAAAATTAGATAAAAAAAGCTGAAAGTAGCTGAAAATGTAGAAAGAAGCTTAAACTACCAGAAGGAAACAGAATGAGCTGAAATGAGCTCCACTGAGCTTTCTACTCCTGCTCTCCCTGTTCTCCTCTTCCTCCTGCTCTGCTCTCCGTGTGTTTGAAGCTAAAATACCAAAAGTAGACAATAATGTGAACCATTCAGTTATAAGTTGTGACAACAGTATTTTTCTTAATGGAACTGACAAAGAAGAAATAATGAATGTTGTAAAAAATCTTACAGATAAGAGATCAAAAGACTGGGTGGACATGGATATGATGTTTGTAAAGGACATAATGAGTTATGTTATCGAGCCGTTTACATATATTTGTAATTTATCCTTTTCAAAAGGAATATTTCCAGACAATATGAAAGTAGCTAAGGTAGTTCCTCTCTTTAAAAATGGTGATAAATGTGTGTTCAATAATTATAGACCAATATCCTTATTACCACAGTTCTCAAAAATTCTAGAAAAACTATTTGTGACCAGATTAGATAAATTTATTACTAAACAAAACATTCTAAGTAGCAGTCAGTATGGGTTTAGAGCAAAAAACTCTACATCGATGGCTCTCATGGAAATAATGGAACAAATAACTACTGCTGTCGATCAAAAACAATATTGTGTTAGTATTTTTGTTGATTTAAAAAAAGCTTTCGATACTATTGACCACACTATTCTCCTTGAAAAATTAAATAAATATGGTATAAGAGGACCAGCATTACACTGGGTATCTAGCTATTTAAAAGATAGGAAACAGTTTGTACAAATAAATGGTGTAAGATCTGACCTGTGCAATATCACTTGTGGAGTTCCTCAAGGCTCTGTACTTGGACCAAAGTTATTTATTTTATATGTGGATGACTTAGTGAATGTATCAGGACTCCTCAAATGTGTCCTTTTTGCAGATGACTCCACATTTTTTTGTTTGGGTAAAGATGTAAAACGGATGTTGGAATTGATGAAGACAGAATTTGATAAAATACAAACTTGGTTTAAACTCAATAAATTATCATTAAATTTAGATAAAACTAAATACATGATATTTAGTAACAAAAGGAGAACTGTTGATGATCCATTTAAAATTGAGGGTGTTGAGATTTGTAGAGTTAATGAGATGAAATTTTTGGGTGTAATCATTGATGAACAGCTAACATGGAAAAATCACATCAATTCTGTAAGAACAAAAATATCTAAATCTATTGCAGTACTATACAAAGTCAGGGAATTATTAAATGATAAAGCTCTGTACATGTTGTATAACACAATCATTGTTCCACATTTAATCTATTGCATTGATGTTTGGGGGAAAGCATGTAAAACATTTACAAAACCTATTTTTATTTTACAGAAAAGAGCTGTAAGAATTATCACCAGAAAGCATTACAGTCACCCATCAAGCACATTATTTTATCAACTGAACTTATTGAAGTTCCATGATTTGGTAGATTATAGTATTTTATCAGTTATGTATAGAGCTCAAAATAACACATTACCATTAAATATCCAAAGAAATGTTGTTAAAAGACAAAGTTGTTATAATCTTAAGGGGAGAGAGATATTTGTCAAACCAAAATTCAGAACTAGTCTGAAGGGAAGGTCTACCTCAATCCAAGGAGTTGGATTGTGGAATGTTCTAGAGAGTGATGTGAAAAATGACAAGTCAATGTGAACATTTAAGAAAAAGATCAAAACTGAATTGTTAAAAAAAATATATGAAGTAGCTTAGTGTGTGTTTTGTATTAGAATTAGAAAAATTAGAAAGTTATTCACTTTGTACAGTTACTTGAAAATTATTATGTCTGAAATAATTGTTTGAAAAAAGGGGCAGATATAATAAGATTTTTTATTCTTTCTGCTGCCTTTCATTTTAAATCTCTTGAATCTTTTTATATTGTTATGGAATTGTTTTGTACTTTTTTAAAATGAATAAACTTTATACCATACCAAGCTCCTGGTACACATCTTCTGAACAAAAAATACTATTAATGATCTGATGAGCTGGACTTTCAACGCAATCGACAAAATCTTTTCAACAAAACGACAAGGTCCTGGAGAGCCCTCTAGTCCGGCTGAGACTCACGCTGAGAGGCACATCAGAGATCAGCTGATGTGTCTCAGGAGGATGCTGAAGACTTTTATGTATTTGGATTATGACAGCAGGGGTTCTGCTCTTTGGCATCAGCGGGGCTCTGTTTTATCGACTTTTGAAGAAGACTTGGGCAGCAGTTTCGGCCATGATAAAGCTTCCGAGTCAGTGTGAAGTTTGGTTCGTGCTATGAGGACTCAAAATCAGTTGATTTATGAGCTAAACCGTAAGATGGAGGTGATTTGTGAGAATCGTAGGCCACCTGCGGCTCCTAGGACTCAACAGCATGTTTGGATCGACCTTGAAGAAGGCTCATAACATGGATCAGTGCAGTGGAATATCCATTAATTTGGCGATTTTGGACCGGAAAGTTCCAGCAGGACTCGAGGCTGACGTGAACAAGACCCCAAGATACTTGAACTCCTCCACTTGGAGCAGGACCTCCTCCCTGACCCGAAGAGGGCACTCTACCCTTTTCCACCTCAAGACCATGGCCTCGGATTTGGAGGAACTGATCTTCATCCTGGCCGTGTTGCATTCGGCTGCAAACCGCTCCAGCGAAAGCTGTAGATCACGACCTGATGAAGCCAATAAGACCACATCATCTGCAAAAAGCACAGATGCATTCCTAAGGCCACCAAAACAGATCCCTCAACACCTTGGCTGCGCCTACAAATTCTGTCCATAAAAGTTATGAACAGAATCGTGACAAAGGGCAACCTTGGCAGAGTCCAACTCTCACCGGGAACGAGCCCGACTTACTGCCGGCGATGTGGACCAGGCTCTGACACCGGTCATACAGGGACCTAACAGCCCGTATCAAAGGGCCCGGTACCCCATACTCCCATGATCCAATTAATAATTAAACTGCAGTTTGTGTCCAGCTGTATTTTAACATCCACCTTCTGTTAGTGATAAAACACTGTGTGGTAACTTTGTAAGTTCTGGTGGAGGTTTTTCAGAATCAGATTGTCATTGCACAGTGAAGTACAACAAAATTACTTTTAAATTAGTTTCAGAGTTTAGTAATTAAAGAAATTAGACATTAGTTTTGTGACGAGTCAGCGCCAAATGATTGAGCGTCTGTCTCCCACGCTGGAGACAGATGATGTTAAATAAAGTTTTCAGTCCACGGAGGACGTCGGGTCCAGTTCAACGATGCAGGCGTTAATGTTCCGTTTCAAAAAGTTATTGATGGATGCACGGACGAATTTGAAGGCGTCCATCAGAGAGAAGGAAAGAAATGGTCTTTGAGTTTCGCCTCCATTCATACGATTACTGCGGTTTTTGTTATTTTTTGAAGAACTGGATGAATTTTTGGTTGCACAACATTTTGCAAAGCAATAAAATGTATTAAAAAGAACAAAAGAGGCGTCAGAACGTACATACATGGACGAGGTGACACGGGGAGGACAGAAGCAGCCACACGAGACGAGACACGGGACAAGAGACGAGACGCAAAGTTAAGAAGGGACGTTAATTATGGACAAATGACACCCGGGGAGGACAACAGGTGGAGGAGGCAGGGGCTGAACAAACATTGAGGAGCAGGACCAGGACCGGCCACAAGGGGGAGACACACACAACACAATCCTCACAAACTATAAATTCATATTTTATGTTTAACATGTTTTATTTACTGGCTTCTCATGAATAATGCATCTCAAAAGGAATGACTTGACAATCTTTGTGTTTTGCAACATTTACTCAGTTTGACTTTGAGAAAATTCTAAGTATTTAAAGAGTTTAAATATAATCTGTGTAGGAGTCCTGGTGGACGTGGACAGATCCGTTATCAGCAGCAGCGCTCTGCGTGGCTACAAGATCAATTTAACTTCAAATGCACCGCATTGAATACATTTGAAATTCAGCTGTGGCACATTATCAAATCTTGTTTCTCGAAGCTCGACAAATGTGACACGCAGGAAAACGTCTTCAGTTAAATAAAGCTCGTTTTGGTGCAACCCTTCATGCTGGGTTTTCACAACTTCATTTTTCATCTCACTTTGTCAGTAATTGATTGCCTGAAACAAAGACGTGTTAGCTTTTACACTCTTGGCTGGTGGGATATTTAGCTTTGGGACAAATTATCCCAATGATGGCAGTCCAATCACTCTCCCAGAGGACAAATTAGGAAGTGAGTTAGATGTGAAATGAGTGTATTCATGCTTCGGTGCTCTATCAGAGCACGCTTTGCAGCTTCTAAAAGGGAACCTTGAGCAGATCATTTAGAGGCATTGATCCACTGGGGAGTTCCTCTCAGCTCCCAATCAGCTCTGATTAACTGGGAGAGCAGAGAGAGAAACAGAGAGCAGGATGGACGGAATGAGACTAAAGCACAGACAGAGGAAAAGTGCAGAGACGGAGGGGGATGCAGATAAAGAGGCGATGAGCCTGCATTAAAGATGGAAGATGAGGAACTGTTCAGTTTCTCCTGGTTTTAGTTTTACATCTGTTGTTTTTGATATTTTGCTAACAGACAAACAAGGTTAACTCTTAATGCTAAAATTTTAAAACAACAGTCTTTTGCAATGTGTAGCACTAGAGTATGTGCTGTCAGGGCCGGACTCATTTTCAGTCTGGGAGTTTCATGCCTCACACTGGCCCGCTTCAGGTCACAACTTATTATTAAAGTCAGGGAATTAAAACTTTAGCTGCTTCTGTTTCCAGCACGTTCCTCTTTTTAATCCTAGTCCTCTCCACACCAGCGTTGCTCTTTCTACTTTCCATCTTTAAACACCACTGAGCGAGGGCACTGACGTGTTCTGTCAGGGTGCATCTGCAAAAAAAACATAAATCAAAAAAACAATTGCTGCCAGTGGAGGTGGAGCCAGCCCTGGGTGGAGGTGGAGCCGGCCCTGGGTGGAGGCGGGGCCAGCCCT
>NC_056518.1:35261341-35261986 GCF_014905685.2 Nematolebias whitei | reverse complement strand
GCCGGCCCTGGGTGGAGGCGGGGCCAGCCCTGGGTGGAGGCAAAGCCGGTCTCGGGTGCAGGTGGAGCCAGTCTTGAGTGGAGGTGGAACCGGCCCTGGGTGGAGGTGGAGTCAGCCCTGGGTGGAGGTGGGGTCAGCCCTGGGTAGAGGCGGAGCCGGCTCTGGGTGGAGGTGGAGTCAGCCCTGGGTGGAGGCGGGGCCAGCCCTGGGTGGAGGCAAAGCCAGTCTCGGGTGCAGGTGGAGCCAGCCTTGGGTGGAGGTGGAACCAGCCCTGGGTGGAGGTGGAGCCGGCCCTGGGTGGAGGCGGGGCCAGCCCTGGGTGGAGGCAAAGCCAGTCTCGGGTGCAGGTGAAGCCAGCCCTGAGTGGAGGTGGAGCCAGCCCTGGGTGGAGGTGGAGCTGGCCCTGGGTGGAGGCGGGGCCAACCCTGGGTGGAGGCAAAGCCGGTCTCGGGTGCAGGTGGAGCCAGCCCTGAGTGGAGGTGGAGCCAGCCCTGGGTGGAGGTGGAGCCGGCCCTGGGTGGAGGCGGGGCCAGCCCTGGGTGGAGGCAAAGCCGGTCTCGGGTGCAGGTGGAGCCAGTCTTGAGTGGAGGTGGAACCGGCCCTGGGTGGAGGTGGAGTCAGCCCTGGGTGGAGGTGGGGTCAGCC
>NC_056518.1:35260314-35261241 GCF_014905685.2 Nematolebias whitei | reverse complement strand
TCGGAGAAGACGAGTGTTGGACCTCGGAGAAGACGAGTGTTGGACCTCAGAGAAGACATTTAGAAATAAATGTGAGTGAATCTGCTGCTAAATGCAAACAAAAAGAGAAATATCATATTGTGTCCTAAAATTTTAGGAACATTTTGTGGATTAAATTGAATTGTTTGATAGTTCTCGTCACTCCTGATGACTTTGTAATGAGTACCTTTATTTGAGAGATGTACAGTATTTATAGATCTATACTGTCCTCTCTCTATTTTATTTTTGTGTATCCTATAAATAGTGTTTTATCTAAATTAAACCCTTTTCCTTTTTTAAAATTATTTCAATATGCATTATATTCTTGTTTTTTCTTGTTGCATTTTTTACTTTAATTTTCACCTGCAAGTTAATTTATTTTTATATTTCTGTCTGACTGTTACGACTCCACAGACAGACAAAGTAAAGCCCTGCTCAGTTTCCCCACATGAGAGCAGCAGTCAGCCTCCACCCGTTGCATATTTGACATGAACACAGTTCCAGATGTTTTTCAGCTTCTTCTGAGCGATGCTCTGAAATCTGAGCTTCTAGCACTGAATCTGCTGCGTAATTCACAAGTTTTATGCTTCAACCACAAAAGTCTTTTCAAGGTGACTGCAAAGCAAGTAGGCAGAAAGCCAACACATCATCGGACAGTGTTCTTACGTCTGCCTGTCCACCTGTGTGGCTACAACTAAACACTGAGCTGAACATTCAATGCACAGCTTCACATGTGCACAAAGCTGACCTGACCAAACTGACCATGATGATAACTAGACTGAACTTATTGAACCGTTCTCTCTGATCAACACACTCAAAGCTCTTTACAACGCAACCCGTGTCCTCCTTCACCCATTCATACAGCTCTCTACTAGATCTGTACAAGAGCTCTCTACTAGATCTGTACAA
>NC_056518.1:35258207-35260304 GCF_014905685.2 Nematolebias whitei | reverse complement strand
CGCTCTCTACTAGATCTGTACAAGAGCTCTCTACTAGATCTGTACAACAACTAATCAGAGCTTTATCACAGTCAAACACTGATCTTGCCCAAGGACACTTCAGCATGTGGCTGCTGGTGGAATCGAACCCCTAACTCTTGCATTGGAGAACGACTGTTCTAACCACTGAGCCACAGCTGCCCTAATAACCGAACGAGGACTTGCTTTCTCCACTCATGCAACTTTTATAGAGTCTACACAAACTGCATTATTCAGCAACAACACACGGAGCACGTGGACTCTTCTGAGCGAGGTTCTACACGTGAGTCCATGGATCAGGGACTTCATGAGCTCTTCCTCCTGATGCCACATTTCACGTCACATCCAACAGCACTTGAAGAGGAAGAAATGAGTAACTACAGCTAAGGTACCACGTGTGAGTTTTAAACAGAGGACGTGTGTGAGACAGAAAAGAAAGACATTCAGTGAACATATGAACATCTACCAGGTCTCTTTTATCACGCTGGTCCTCAGTAGTCGAGACGGGAGCGCTGCCCTGATTCTATCATTCCTAAATGAGATGTGTTACGTGAATATGAGGAGACAAAGGTACAGAGGAGGATGGTCAGCCTCTAATCTCATGATGTGTCAGAGAGGAAGGAAGAAAGGAAAACAGTTGTCATCTGTATTCGTGTTGCCAGAGCCAGCATCACGCAGGACAAGTTTATTTTCCCACGTGTGCTCACCAAGAAAATGCTCTCCAATAATGAAACGCTTCATTTTAGTTGGAGAAAGAGAAGAAAGAGAGAAACATCTTTCAGCATGTGTGTCAGTGACTTAGTCCAGACCTTGGAGCACATTTGTTCCTGTCTGGCTCTTCTCCAGTTGTTCCACCTCTTCCTTTTTTCCTCTCACCAGGAAGGAGGATGTTTCAGGACCTCGCATGGTCGGCTTAATTTTACATAGGGCTAATTCCGCTGCTACCTGATACTTGTCAGGACAAAGAACCGGCTGACCAAGCATGCATCTCAATATTCAGAGAATTTTATTCCCTCATCTCCTTTTCACTGGAATCCACTCTTTCTCCATTTGAATTGAGCTCTCATATGAAGCAATTTGTTTGAAACTGGAGACATCGATAGCCATTAGCCTGCTTTGTGCAAGAGGGCCGAACATGGCAAGCCGAGGCTCATTTATTATTCATGTAGCTTTTTTTTTGTTTTTTGCATCATGCTGTCAGGACTGACAAGTCAGTGGTTTCAAATGACGCTTTTAAAGCAAAACTAATAAATGTTTTAAACTAGCATTAGCCTCCATGAGTGAAAAATATCAGTTGTCTGAGCAGGGCTGTCTGGATTTGGTGAAAATTTGGTGAAAACCTACAAGAAAATCCATCCATCCATTATCTTTACCCGCTTATTCCATTTTGGGTCACGGGGGTCGCTGGTGCCCATGTCCAGCAGTCACTGTGCGAGGGGCGGGGGACACCCTGGACAGGTCTCCAGTCCATCACAGGGACACATGGAGACAAACGAGACAAACAACCATTCACTCTCTCACTCACACCTAGGGACAATTTAGAGTTACCAATCAGCCTAACATGCATGTTTTTGGTCTGTGGGAGGAAACCGGAGTACCCAGAGAAAACCCACGCATGCACGGAGAGAACATGTAAACTCCACCCAGAAAGGCCCCTGGACCGGGGCTTGAACCAGGGACCTGCTCGCTGAGAGGCAGCAGCTCTACCAGTTGCACCACCGTGCTGCCCCTACAAGAAAATATTTTCAATTTAAAAAAACTAAATAAAAAAAAAAATATATATATATATATATATATACAGGTCCTTCTCAAAAAATGAGCATATTGTGATAAAGGTCATTATTTTCCATAATGTAATGATAAAAATGAAACTTTCATATATTTCAGATTCATTGCACACCAACTGAAATATTTCAGGTCTTTAATTGTTTTAATACTGATGATTATGGCGTACAGCTCATGAAAACCCAAAATGCCTGTCCCAAAAAATTGGGGGAGAGGAGGCAGAGAGAGGAGGCAGAGAAGAGGGAGAGAGGAGGGAGAGAGGAGGCAGACAGGGGAGGCAGAGAGGAGGGAGAG
>NC_056518.1:35257656-35258107 GCF_014905685.2 Nematolebias whitei | reverse complement strand
AAGTTCCATGATTTGGTAGATTATAGTATTTTATCAGTTATGTATAGGGCTCAAAATAACACATTACCATTAAATATCCAAAGAAATGTTGTTAAAAGACAAAGTTGTTACAATCTTAAGGGGATAGAGATATTTGTCAAACCAAAATTCAGAACTAGTCTGAAGGGAAGGTCTACCTCAATCCAAGGAGTTGGATTGTGGAATGTTCTAGAGAGTGATGTGAAAAATGACAAGTCAATGTGTACATTTAAGAAAAAGATCAAAACTGAATTGTTAAATGATATATATGAAGTAGCTTAGTGTGTGTTTTGTATTAGAATTAGAAAAATTAGAAAGAGTTATTCATTTTGTTCTGTTACTTGAAAATTATTATGTCTGAAATAATTGTTTGAAAAAAGGGGCAGATATAATAAGATTTTTTCTTCTTTCTGCTGCCTTTCATTTTAAATCT
>NC_056518.1:35251224-35257556 GCF_014905685.2 Nematolebias whitei | reverse complement strand
ATGAGTGAACTAATTGTTTGAAAAAAGGGGCAGATATAATAAGATTTTTTATTCTTTCTGCTGCCTTTCATTTTAAATCTCTTGAATCTTTTTTTATATTGTTATGGAATTGTTTTGTACTTTTTTAAAATGAATAAACTTTACACCATACCATACCATTTCTTTATATATTGTATTGTTTATTAACATTTAGGAACTTGTGTGTGAAATCTTTTTATGTGTTGCTGCTGTTGCACTTGAATTTCCCATCCGTGGGACAATAAAGGCTGTTTCTATTCTATTCTATTCTATTCTATTCTACTACAAGACCAGATGAAACTCTTTGTGTGTGTGTGTGTGTGTGTGTGTGTGTGTGTGTGTGTGTGTGTGTGTGTGTGTGTGTGTGTGTGTGTGTCTGCACTCTGAGCTTTTAAACAGTCCAGGCATGCGGACCTTCTTATCCTTGGTATCCGTGCACACCCTACCTTCTGAGGCTGTGTCATTAGCAATTAAAGGCACACGGTGCACTCACACATGAGCATGCACTCACATGAGCATGCACTCACATGAGCATGCACTCACACATGAGCATGCACTCACACATGAGCATGCACTCACACATGAGCATGCACTCACATGGGCATGCACTCACACATGAACATGCACTCACATGTTCTAAGTTGTGTGTGGGAGTTGGGCTGTGTGTGTCAAGTGTTTACTGGAAACTATGCAGTTTCTTTGACTCTCAGAAGAATTAGTTTTTACGTGTTCACACTGGGTTCACACAAACAAACTAAAATGATTAAACTTCATTTTCTTGTTGGAGAATTCTGACGTTGCAGTGAAAAAAGTGGAATCCAAAGGAAAAGAATAAAAAAAACAAAACCGATAGGAACAAGTCCCTGGAAAAACAACAACACAATGAAACTGTAAAATCACTAAGAACAGTCCTGGACATGTCACACTGGGAGCAAGGGTCCAGTTGAACTCTTCTACTTGGACCTTCAGACACATCACCCTATCTGACACTCTTTTCACCTCTACTACATTCTTTGTCAACTCCTCCTTCAGGACCACCTCTACTCCATTTCTCTTTCTATCCACACCATGGTAAAACAGTTTGAACCCTGCTCCAATGCTGCAAGTCTTGCTGCCCTTCCACTTGGTCTCTTGGACACATAAAACATCTACCTTCCTTCTCAGCATCATGTCAGCCAGCTCTCTACCTTTGCCTGTCATTGTCTCCCCATTTAGAGTTGCAACCCTCAGTCCTACATTCTTCACGTTCCTCTTCTCCTCTGTCTCCTGACACGTTTCGCTCCTTGTGGTCTTAGACTAACAGGAGCACAATCTCCTCCGGCACCCTGTTTGTCAACAGCACCGGTGGAGGTTGTTGTTAACCCGGGCCTCAATCGATCCAGTATGGTTTCGCTTTGATGAACTCGCATTATAGTTTTGGTAAAAGTGTTTTACATTGGATGCCCTTCCTGACACAACCCTCATCACCATCAGAGCTTGTGTAAACCAAAAGTGGAATATTCCAACATGGAAACGATAGAGATTAGTCATGTGTGTTCGTGTACAGTAGCACCGGTGTGATCATTTGTATGTAGCGGCCGCTCTTTAATATTCCGTCATCATGATGATGTGTCAGTGTGGCTGAGATCAAAGCCTGTGGCTGCAGAAGCCTTGGATGCTTAGGATACTTCCTGCAATCTAAACAGAAGGCAGATGAACCAACACATCAAAGAAGTTCAGTCTCTGCTGCTCTCCCTTTCCTCTGTCTCACCATGTCATCTGCTGTCTGCATCCACAACTTTCTCATTTACTCAGGTAAAAAAAAGAAATCTGGGTTTGACATAAGAGTTTGACTAAATGCTTTCAAATTAATATATGTGGTACATGTGGTGAAACGAGATGATGTACACAGGGTCCCACTTACATCCAACAATAAAATGTAAAAGAAAAACAGTGATAACATCTAAGATCCAACAATTTTCAGTCAGGTCATCTGGACAGTTTATTTTTTGTGCTGAATCATTTCACCTTCCATCCAGAAGGCTTCATCAGTCAAGGAAACACACAACAAAACTGATTCTTCCCCCAACAACTTACTCCAAAGTGGAACAAACCAGTTCTGTTGGTGCTAAGATCGTCTCTTTGTCACGCCCCCTTCTCCGATGCCGGCCCTCTTCCTTGTTGACAGACGTGTCAAACTGGTTGAAAACAACAACAGCTCATCAGAGACTCTACTTCCTCAGACGGCTGAGACGAGCTGGTCTGGAAGCTCAGTCCTCACCTCCTTCTACAGGTGTGCAGTGGAGAGCATCCTGTGCTCCAGCATCAACGTGTGGCATGGAGGCTGCACAGCTGCAGAAAGAAAAGCTTTGCAGAGAGTGGTGAAGGCTGCACAGAAGATGTTGGAGTCAGTCTCCCCACCATCACAGACATCTACACCTCCAGATGCAGGAAGAGGGCCACCTGCATCATGAAGGACCACACTCACCCAGCACACACACTTTTTGCTCCGCTCCCCTCAGGAAGGAGGTTGAGGAGCATTAAGGGTGCATTCACAGCAGCCCTGTTTAGTCGCTTTAATCCAACTCCAGCTCGTTTTCCTAGAAAGTCCGGTTCGTTTAGGGAGGTGTGAACGCGCCATCGAACTCTGTCACGGAACAAAAAGGTGAACTCTGGCCCGGGCTAAAACCTAGGTCTGGGTCCGGTAGAAGAGAACTCCAGCACGGTTCCAGTACAGTGTGAATGTAAACAGAACGAGGCCGCTCCACAGGACAAACAAACACACGTTTCTCTTATATGGAGCCGTCAGCTGACTTGTGTGAAGAACAATATTCTCCAGGGTCTTCTGTCTCATCTTCTGCTCATGCTGAGTCCATTGTTGAAAAATGACAAAATTTAACTCCTAAAACTGATAAAACTTGATGCCACTTCGTTTTTATTTTTATTTCCAGAAGAAGAAGAAGAAGTGTCTTCAGAGGTTTTTGTGTTGTTTCTTTCAGTAGTTCTTGGTGCAGCGCCCCCACAGGCGAGTGGGGGAACAGGTTGCTTCAACAGGTTGCTTCAACAGGTTGCTTCAACAGGTTGACTCGACTGCACAGTGCAGTGTGAATGCAAACTCACCAGCTCAAATGTAACAAAAGGTCATGAAAATTGGTCCCGAACCGAACCGAGTCTACCGGTGTGAAAACGACCTCAGTATAGAACCACTAGACTGAGGAACAGCTTCTACCCTGAGGCTGTTAGACTGAAGAATCTCTAACCAGGAGAATCACTGTGATGCCACTTTGATTGTTATGTGTTAATAGAACACGATGCCAGTCAAAGTGAGATAGATCCCAGAGGAATGACTGTTCACAAAAACATGCTCACAAAAGTTGACCCCTCTTCTATAACATGCAATTTCCATCAGCTGCAATTCAGAAAAAGTATCCTGCATTCCACTGAAAGTTAGTCAGATGTTTCCATCATACACAAATGTCTTGAATTCTGAGCTTTTAATGATTTATTTGAATCACTCCAACAATGTTCAGTCAGGTCATCTGGACAGTTCGCCCTCCATCCAAAGGGCTTCATCAGTCTGAAGAGTCACAAATAAACAGGTTTCCCCACTAAGCAGTACACCTAGAGTGGACTAACCAGTTTGCTGGTGATAAGATGATTTGTGGGGGCCGTCCTCTCCCCCGTCGACTCCTCCCAGGAAACACAGTCAAAGTCATCCAGATGACCTGACTGAACATTGCTGGATTTTTTTACCTGGATTACTGAGCATGAACTTTGATATTTGAATCACACTTTTTGTTTTTAATATCAAGTTTCAACTTGTATTCAACATACAAGTTCACACAGACGAGGAATAAAACTTTATTATCAACCTTCAACTTTTAGCAAGGGGTGATAAAAATACAGTAATAACAAAATAGTATGGTTAAGATTTTCTGATATTTTATACCATTTAGTTGAGTGCTACTATTGTTTGTACAACTATTTACTGCACTGACAAATTAACACCAACAGCAACACAAAAACCTAACGGGCCTTGAACTGTTCAAAGCCTGTGGAGCTCGTTAGTCTGCTGACTGAGCAGCTCATTAACGAACTACCTGAAGGAGTGTGTGAGAAAAGGCAACTACTTCACAAACTGGCAGTGTCAAACTGACGGACTTATTAACTGTCCGTCTGTCTTTAGCATCACCCGTCGACCTAAGGATTGCCATCTAATACAGATGGGTTGATCCAGATTGACAAGGTGAGCTAATCCATGACGTTTGGGTCAAAACGTCTGAGCTTCAGTAAGTTTGAAGTCCACATGGGGCCGAGGGAGCTACAGGGGAAATGGGCTGTATAGATTTCTTTACAGCACATCTAATGAGTAATTAAACACTTGAATGGATTCCAATTAGGAAATGCACAATGTTTGCGCACACACAGGAAAATACACACTCATTTCCACATGTCGATGCACAACTAAACATCTGCATGTAAATAAAATCAAAGACCACATACACAGAAGTATGCAAATGTGAAATAAAGGCCTAGCATTTCTCGAGGGAATGCATATTGCCCGCAGCCTTTCATGCCAGAGATTTCAAGTAAGATCCTGTCATGATGAAAGCAGACAGTTATAGCAGTTTTGGTCAAACTTTGTAAATGACATTATGCACAGTCTTGCATAATTTTGTGAGATGTCAGAAGATGTAATATTGCTCAGACTATATGCTATGAATGACTCGTCTATCCCCACACCTAACTGTATCTCATTATTTGTAAAAAAAAAACTGACTGAGTTAGACTAAGATGATCTGGTTGATAATTTTATAAATTCAATGCAAACTTCAGTTGATAAATTGCTCTGCTAAATAAGAAAGTGAATAATCAGGGGAAGCTGCTCCCTTGGTTCAATTCTTAGTTACGTACTTTAAAACAGGCATCTAGGAAACTGGAAAGAAAATGGCGCTCTACTAACATGGAAGAATTTTATTTATCTTGGAGAGATAGTCTTTTAACATATAAGAAAGCTCTCTGTAAAGCTAGAACTGTTTATTATTCATCTTTAATTGCTAAGAATAAAAATAACCCAGGTTTCTGTTCGGTACAGAAATCTGGATGTACTGCTAAACTAATGAAAAGTCCTGTCGTGTATATAAGCAGTGATGACTTCAGGAGATTTTTTACATAAATATAATTATTTCAATTAGAAGGAAAATTCAAGATTCTACTCTGATTCCCTGTCAGATGAGGCAGCTTTAGAAACGTCACTAGAAGCTGATTTATGTTTGGACTGGTTTTGTCCTGTTGCACTCTCTGTCCATCCATCCATCCATCCATTTTCTTCCGCTTATCCGGGGTCGGGTCGCGGGGGTAGCAGCCTAAGTAGGGAGGCCCAGACTTCCCTCTCCCCAGCCACTTGGGCCAGCTCTTCCGGGGGAATCCCGAGGCGTTCCCAGGCCAGCCGAGAAACATAGTCCCTCCAGCGTGTCCTGGGTCTTCCTCTGGGCCTCCTTCTGGTGGGACGTGTCCGGAACACCTCACCAGGGAGGCGTCCAGAAGGCATCCTAAACATAAGCCCAAGCCACCTCAACTGGCTCCTCTCGAAGTGGAGAAGCAGCGGCTCTACTCCGAGTCCCTCCCGGATGATCGAGCTTCTCACCCTGTCTCTAAAGGAGAGCCCAGACACCCTGCGGAGAAAACTCATTTTGGCCGCTTGTATCCGAGATCTCATTCTTTCGGTCACAACCCAAAGCTCGTGACCATAGATGAGGGTGGGAACGTAGATCAATCGGTAAATTGAGAGCTTCGCCTTTTGACTCAGCTCTCTCTTCACCACGACAGACCTGTACAGCGCCCGCTTCACTGCAGATGCTGCACCTATCCGCCTATCAATCTCACGCTCCATTTTTCCCTCATTAGTGAACAAGACCCCAAGATACTTGAACTCCTCCACTTGGGGTAGGACCTCCTCCCTGACCCGGAGAGGGCACTCTACCTTTTTCCGGCTCAAGACCATGGCCTCGGATTTGGAGGAACTGATCTTCATCCCGGCCGAGTGGCATTCGGCTGCGAACCGCTCCAGCGAAAGCTGTAGATCACGATCTGATGAAGCCAATAAGACCACATCATCTGCAAAAAGCAGAGACGCAATCCTAAGGCCACCAAAACGGATCCCCTCAACACCTTGGCTGCGCCTAGAAATTCTGTCCATAAAAGTTATGAACAGAATCGGTGACAAAGGGCAACCTTGGCAGAGTCCAACTCTCACCGGGAACAAGCCCGACTTACTGCCGGCGATGCGGACCAGGCTCTGACACCGGTCATACAGGGACCTAACAGCCCGTATC
>NC_056518.1:35249291-35251124 GCF_014905685.2 Nematolebias whitei | reverse complement strand
GGACACCTGGACAGGTCTCCAGTCCATCACAGGGACACCTGGACAGATCTCCAGTCCATCACAGGGACACCTGGACAGGTCTCCAGTCCATCACAGGGACATAGAGACAATTTAGAGTTACCAGTCAGTCTAACATGCATGTTTTTGGTCTGTGGGAGGAAACTGGAGTACCTGGAGAAAACTCACGCAGCACGGAGAGAACATGCAGACTCCACCCAGAAAGGCCCCTGGCCAGGATTTGAACTGGCAACCTGCTCACTGAGAGGTGGCATCTCTACCAACTGATCCACCGTACCACTCATCACAGATCCTCGGTCCACAGTAGCAAATGTCAATGATGTTGTATGTTTTGGGTCAGAAACTAATTTGGCAACTGAGACGGGCCTGGCTGAAATGAGAAAGGAAGACTGTGCTGCACTTCATTTGAAAAAAGCACAAGTCCCAAGTGCAGCTCAGTTACTCATAATACTCGTGTTAAGTACCTGGCAACAACCAATGCAGACATGTTCCCGTTTCTAGTTTTCTAAATCGCCTTGTGATCGTACTGTTTTTTGCTGCTATTCCTCTCGACCGTCCTTTTGGCTGCTATTTTGTTTTGATTTGTTTAAAAAAAAGAGAGAAACTTAAAGTTTTATGCCTATTGTGTGACTGTCCATTGTCATCATTGTTGTCATCACTCTTTGTTAAATCCTCGAGGCTCAATGGGACTAACCTGTATGAATAAAGGTGGAATGAAAAACAACTATCAACTTTCACGTACACTACATTTTTGTAAGTGCCACAGATTACAGAAAATCAAAATCTTTTTTTTACTCACAAGATTGTAACTCCTGGATAACATGGACTCAATATGAGATTGACAGAGAGCTATGTTGCCAGACAGAGTTAACTATCAGCGTCAGTGTCCATCAATTCAAGGTCAGTAGAAAAGAATCAGAGATTATCGCTGTTAGAATGAAGAATCAATCAGAAACGAAGCCCAACTTCCCCTCCTTGTTTGTAGTGCTGTGTGGCGCATGCAGCATAATTACCATCATTCCTGTAGCTGGCATCACCTGGCAGGCATTTCCAGTAGAATGATGGTGGGTGGCATAAAATTCAGAACATGCAAAAAATTCTTTCTACTGCAGCACCAAGTTTGGAAAAAAAAAAAAAAAGAGTAGTGCTTTATTTGGGATCCATTTCCTGGAATTTGCAGCTCAGGTAACGACTCCAAGCCCCTAATTTTATCCCAGAACAGCAGAATTATAAAGTGATGATGAATTTTAATGTGTTCAGCTCAAGTCTCTGTTCCGTCTTCGCTCGCTGCCAGAAAATGAGACCGAGGGTTCACTCCATAACGTAAACTCATAACTCGGTGATTTGCATCGACTGCCACGATGGATGGGACTCAGAACAAGTGTATGAAGAATATTACTGCAGGACATCTTTTCACAATTTGTCCCGCGTGGACTTTGAGCGTGCTCCGTGAAAATGACCTCTCAGCACACGACAGTAACTCTGGATGGATGAAAGACTTCGACCAGCACAACCACAGCAGCTCCAGGCCAGTTTGACCAGCACAACCAGAGCTGACTAATGTTTATGTTATCTTTGTACAATTTGTGCACGTGTGTGCACGTGTGTGCGTGTGAGTGTATTTCTGTTATATCTGGGGGCTTGAACCAGCTTACACACCAGTCACTTGGCAACTGGGGATCAAAACAATTTTATAAAAAAATGATTTAAACAAGGTGAAATTTGTTTTCTGTGAATTTAGAGTAAAAATCTCACAAACTGGTGTGTTAACCAGTCAGGAAGGGCTGTCACTGGTGTGTAAACCAGTCAGGAAGG
>NC_056518.1:35245808-35249191 GCF_014905685.2 Nematolebias whitei | reverse complement strand
AGTCTTCCATTTTGCCACACTCCATTTTAAATGACCCCTGGCCCAGTGCAAACGGCTGAGCTTGTGGAGCTTGCTTAGAAATAGCTTCCTCTTTGCACTGTAGAGTTTCAGCTGGCAACGGCGGATGGCACGGTGGATTGTGTTCACTGGCAATGCTTTCTGGAAGTATTCCTGAGCCCATTCTGTTATTTCCTTGACAGTGGCATTCCTGTTTGAGGTGCAGTGACGTTTAAGGGCCCGGAGATCACGAGCATCCAGTAGAGTTTTACGGCCTTGACCCTTACGCACAGCGATTGTTCCAGATTCTCTGAATCTTTTGATGATGTTATGCACGGTTGATGATGATAACTTAAAAGTCTTTGCTATTTTAAGCTGGGTAACACCATTCTGGTATTGCTGCACTATCTTTCTGTGCAACAATGGTGGAATTGGTGATCCTCTTACCATCTTGGCTTCTGAGAGACACTGACACTCTGAGAAGCTCTTTTTATACCCAATCATGTTGTCAATTGACCTAATTAATGTTAATTGGTCTTCCAGCTGTTCATTATATGCTCAATTTCCTTTTTCCAGCCACTTATTGCTACTTGTCCCAACTTTTTGGGGATTTTTGTTGACACTGTGAAATTTTGAATCAACATATTTTTTCTTTAAAATGTTACATTTTCTCAGATTAAACTTTTGATCTGTCGTCTATGTTATATTACGAATAAAATATTGACATTTGCCATCTCCACATCATTGCATTCAGTTTTTATTCACAATTTGTTTAGTGTCCCAACTTTTTTGGAATCCGGTTTGTACACAAAAGGCCTTTTTCTGTCAAACATTGTGAACAATGTGTGTAAATCTGTGTCCGTGAGCACGTCTTTGCTGAGATAAGCCATCCACCTCACAGGTGTGCATCTTAGGCTGACCACAATAAAAAGACACTCTAAAATGTGCAGTTTATATTTACTGTAATGGGGAGGAGGGGTCAGAAAACCAGTCACATGTGGTGGGAAAACCATCTGACTTGTGCAGTGCACCATATCAGGTTGTTGGCTGTGGCCCATGGCAGGATGGTCCACTCCTCTTCAGTGGCTGTGAACTGCTAGATATCGTCAGGAACTGGAGCACGTTGTCATATACGCCGATCCAGAGCATCCCAAACGCTCAATGGGTGGCACGTCTGGTGAGTGTTCTGGCCATGCAAGAACTGGTCATGGCACATGGGGCCGTGCAGTACCATGCTGCAACATGAGGCGATGCTCGTGAGTAAATGTCACAACAACGGGCCTCAGGATCTTGTCACAGTGTCTCCATCAATAAAATGCACCCGTGTTCACCGTCCATAACATACGACGGCCCAAACCATAACTCCACTACCACGGGCCACTCGATTCACAACGTTCACGTCAGCAAACTGCTCACCCACACGACTATTCATGGAGTCTGCCGTGTGCCCTGCACTGGAAACCAGGATTCCATCGACCATCGTGCCGTAGCCATCCAATGTGAGCATATGCTCACTTAATCAGTTACGACGAAGTGCAGTCAGGTGAACCGACTGTTGCCGCAACTGTCTGGTGGCTGGTCTCAGACCATCATGGAGGTGAAGATGGTTGTGGAGGACCTGGGCAGGTGTGGTTACACGTGTTCTGTGATTGTGAGGCCGGGTGGAGGTACTGACAAATTCTTTGAAACACCTTTGGACACAGCTGATGGTGGAGAACAGAACACTCAGTTCACAGGCAACAGCTCTGGTGGACACTCCTGCAGTCAGCATGATAACTGCACGCTCCCTCAAACGTGCACCGTCTGTGGCATCGTGCTGTGTGAGAAAACTGCACATTTTAGTGAGGCCTTTCGTTGTGGTCAGCCTAAGGAACACCTGTGCAATAATCAAGCTGTCTAATAGTCCAATTAGTTTAATAAACACTAAATGTACCGGTTACCTAGCACGCACTATTTTAGCCTTTTGTGGTGTTTAATGTGAGTTTAGATTCAAGTGTCCTACATTTTACAGTCACTTTGATCAGTTCCTGATGTGTCCACTTTCAAAGCAGCTTTTCCACTTGTCAAAATAAATCAACCTCTTCTCATTCCAGGCATCAGATTCTGCTGTTTTGTTAGGAAGCAACATTCAAGCAGATAAAATTATAAAATCCCAAAGCTTTTCTTTCCAAACACAATCTTAGTTAGAGAAGAAGTAAGAGAAGACATGGAGGAAGTTGGAGTGAGGCGAGACGATGCAGAGGACAGAGTGAGGACAGAGGATTCAGAGGACAGAGTGAGGACAGAGGATTCAGAGGACAGAGTGAGGACAGAGGACAGAGTGAGGACAGACAATTAAAATGTTGATGATATTTTTACAGACCGATTAAAGCAGTTATTTAAATTACAGTTAAATAATGAATGGAAGAACAGATTCTCACTTGGACTAAAGAACTTGAGTTCAGGGACTTCTCATTGAGCTGAAAAACACTTTCTTCAATACAATTAATGAAAAAGGAATAGAGCCTTAATTTGGAATTAAGAGCCTGTAACTGTGGTCAGCAGTGGCACTAATGGCATTCTGCTCAATCTGTGTGCACGTGCATGGAACGGAGCTTTTTGACTAAAATTCCCTTGGCACTGCAGCCATTGATCCCAAGCAGTAAACTTTGAAGCTTTGCTGCAAACACAGACTAAATGGGGTCGCAGGGAGAGAGGGGGAAAAAGACAAAAATAATGAAGATTGTAGTTTTGAATAGAACGTTGGGCAGCAGCGTACGCTCCACCACGCCTGAATAATTCACTTTAGCCAAACTGTTGCTGCAGGTCCCGTTCATTTTTAATGCTGCCTTTTGATGTTGATTAATTAAGCAGAGCTAGCATCGCCGTTTCTTCATCGTTGCCGCATCTTGAAGGTGCACACACACACACACACACACACACACTTGTTTTCTTTCCTCTTCTGCCTTGCCTCTATTCCTTTAAACCCTAAAGCCGTTACACACCCTATTCTGTCTTTACTCCATCTTCATGTGCTCTCTCTCTCTTACTGTGGATCACCGCTGGGGTTTGTGATGAGACTGAGGAGGATTGTAACAGTCTGTGGTCAAGTTCAGCTTTGGTTGTTTTGTCATATGCAAAATCAGCACAAGGTCAACAATGCCATGAAAAACTAAGGACGAGAAGAACGGTCTCGACTCAGCAAAAAAAAAACATAAGAAATACCAAAGCATGCAGCAAAAACACTAAAAACATACTAAAAATATTACTAAAATACTAAAAGCATACTAAAAATACTACTAAAATACTAAAAGCATACTAAAAATACTACTAAAATGCTAAAAGCATACGAAAAGTACTACTAAAACACTAAAAGCATGCTAAAAATACTACTAAAACACTAAAAA
>NC_056518.1:35243165-35245798 GCF_014905685.2 Nematolebias whitei | reverse complement strand
TAAAAATATTACTAAAATACTAAAAACCTACAAAAAATATTACTAAAATACTAAAAGCATACTAAAAATACTACTAAACCAGGTCCAGAGTGTGTCCATGTTCCTGGGTGGAACCATTTACAAACAGAGTTCAATTAAAATAGTCCAATAAATCTAAAAAGTCCTTCACTAAGTGCCTCTCTTGACAACAGACATGAATATTAAAGTCCCCAATGATTAAAACATGGTCATATTTTGGTGGGATATTGGCCAAGAAATCAGATAATTCACTCAAGAAGTCCTTGTTGTATTTTGGAGGACGGTAAACCAGTGCGCACAGCAGCGCGGGAGAATGTCCCAATTCAAAAACCCTCAGCAGAAAGCTGGAGCAGGAAACTGGGATGGACAGGTGTTTACAGACAAAATTTTGTTAATAATCCACCACCGCAGCCCGATGACTGCGGGGCATTAAAATACAAGCAGTTCAGAGGTCATTTTCATTCAACCTTTATTTCTACAGGTCCATCCCATTGAGCCTCTGTGACTCATTTACAAGAGAGACCTGATTTTTTTAACAAAGAGCAATGTCAACAGTGGATGACAACGACAAAATACACCATCGTAAAAGAGACATAATAATAATAGTAATAATAATTAGTAATAATAGTAATAATCCCAACAAGGTGCTGGACTCACCGACAAACATCAAGTTTCTGTGACGCAAGGAAATCCAACTCCTGCTGGTTAAAGAAGTCCCTGAGGATAAAAGTCTTGTTGGTAACTGATCTTGCGTTCACCAAACATCCTGATATGGTCCAGAGCAGACACAGCAGAGGTGAGGGCAGCGCGCGCCAGCAGCCAGATTTTGAACATCAGCACTTCCTGGTCGGCTTGTGCGACGCGCAGGTAAACAGCTGCGGTCGTTTACACGGTCTGAGCGCACGGGTAGCTGGCCAGCAGCAGGGCCCCTGGAACGCCATGGGTCAGAGAGGTCAAGCTCAGATCCAGAACGAGCCCTGTAATCCTTGGCAGAATAATCCACACAGTGTCTCAGCTTCATCAACATCCCTGTGCGCTTTCCACGACGTCTGCGACGCTTCCTCCGGGGAGAAGGGCCAGGATCACAAAGGAGCAAAACAGGAATCTTGGACAGAACTGGTAGAAGAGAGTCCTGACACTGTAGAAAAACTGCACCTGACTAATGCCAGCTCATGTTTTCTGTTAGGGAATGTTTTTAATATTTTTGTTTTTTCTCTTAAAGCTGTTGAGTGGAAACACATGCATTGCAGCCTTTAATGGTGAGATAATTTTGTGCTCTTAAATTTGCCGGACAGGACGATGGGAAAGAAAAAAAAATATATATTTGTTAAGTTTTCATGCATAAATTGGACTTTACCGTTTTTGTTCTAAAAATTGTTAAAGTTTTTTTTTTTCAATTTCAAGCTATTTTTGAATAATCAGAAGTAATAAAAGCTGTTTATTTCCAAATAAGTCATTTTTTGACACAATGACGGAGGTATTAAAAATGAGTTGTAGTTAATTATTTTATTCTTTCCCCACAGTTAGTTAATCTTGATTCATTTGTTTTCATTTTGTTGAACAGAGGGGAGGTTGAACGGTTTGTTTTTCTCTGAACGGGGCCACAACAATATTTGTAAAACTATTTTTCTCATTATATAGGCCTAATATTTAATGTTCTTGTACAGTGGTGGTGCAGAGGTTAGCGTAGTGAACAGGTGATTGGAAGGTTGCCAGTGGGAGGAGAAAATGAAGCACTCACATCTGCCTCCACCATCATTTACCACATTATGGGCCCTTGAGCAAGACCCTTAATCCCCACGTTGTGCTCCACACGGAGGGCTGTGGCAGCTCGGTGGTCTGTGGTTGCATCAGGAAGGGCATCTGAGGTAAAAACAATCACCGAATCTGTGTGTAAGTTTGCTCACTGTGGCAACCCCTGAAGAAGAGATCAGCATAAAGACGAAGAAATAAAGATGTATTGTTTGTATTGCATTGTAAATAAGTGGAGATTCTATCCAAGAAAGCTTTAAGATTAATAAACTTTACTCATCACCAAAAGGCTGGATTTTCATTTTGATCTTGAAAGGATTAAATGGATTTATTTCCTAGTGCTGGTAAAAGATTAAAACAGGCTTCTTTAGATGGGAAATTATAAATTAGAATTGGTGATAGACGCTCGCACACAGACAGGCACATTGACTATGGAAGCCTGAAAAAGGAGACGCTGACAATACACCTGGAGGGCTGGTGCAGGAAGAACAACCTTCACATCAATGTGAAGAAGACAAAGGAGATGATCGTGGACTTCAGAAGGAAAAAACACATCTACACCCCCTGAACATAAGAGGATCTGCAGTGGAAGTGGTCTCCAGCTACAAGTACTTGGGTGTACACCTGAACAACAACCTCAGCTGGAGCAACAACACCACCAGCCTGATGAAGAAAGCTCATCAGAGACTCTACTTCCTCAGACGGCTGAGACGAGCTGGTCTGGAAGCTCAGTCCTCACCTCCTTCTCCAGGTGTGCAGTGGAGAGCATCCTGTGCTCCAGCATCAACGTGTGGCATGGAGGCTGCACAGCTGCAGAAAGAAAAGCTTTGCAGAGAGTGGTGAAGGCTGCACAGAAGATGTTG
>NC_056518.1:35238849-35243065 GCF_014905685.2 Nematolebias whitei | reverse complement strand
GAATCCGTTTTAATTGATGAATATATCTCAGCATCTGTTCATCTACATACTGGTGGCCCGTGACGTGTTCATAAATGGACTGTGTATTCGTGTAAAGATTGATTTTACGTGTTGGCATGAAAAAGAAGTGCAGAGAGAATCAGCTGTGCTGACACGTAGCGGCTGAGCTGCGCGCTTGGTGGAAAACACTGCATGTTTACGCTTAATGCTTTGAAGCTGATACCGATTCATATGTCTTTATGAAAGCTGAAATTGTACGTCTGTGGTGTGTGACGAGTTTGCTGAGCTGTGGAAACGCTTTATTCTGTTTAAACTGTGTTCCAGACGCTGTTCTGGTTCCGGCTCGGTTCTGAGAAAGATCGAACGAGTTGTTTTAAATGGTGGGAAAGACGTTTTTAATGCCGGGGCGCCGACTCCGTGCAGCTCAGAGCTTGATTCGTGACATTTGTAGCAGAAAATGGTGCATTTTGACAGTTTAAAAGACGAAAAGTTGTCGGACTTTTACAGGCTAAAGGCTACATGCTAGTGGGTAAAACGTTCTGTGATTGGTTGAAAACGACTCTGTGTAACGTTTTGATTGGCTGACAGACGTGTCAGGTAGTAAAGCCCACCCCCATGCTGCTCTGTCATTGGTGGATTCAGTCACGTGACCCGGAAATGAAAACTCGTTTTTCTTAGGGAATTAAAATCTGCTTTTTAAAGCTGAAAAACGCTTTAAAGTTGATTCTGCTACGCTACTCCGTGTCTTCGAAGCATGATTGCTGAAATTTTGCCACGTTAGAGTTTAAAATCCGTCATTAAATGATGTTTTTGAACAACGCTAGCGATGCTAATTTTAAGCTAACAGCTAACGACCGGATGAGTGACGTGTCACGTCACTTCCTCCATGTCGGAAATGAGCTTGGTTGCAACCGAAGCCTTTGCTGTGCTTAAAATCACTAAATAAAGCCGCCATATGTCCCAGAAAACTCATGTTCATGCTAAGAAGTCGTGCTTGTTGAAAAAACGCCACGTTTACGCTTCAAAACCGTTCAGAAATGTTGATTTTAACAGAGTTTAGCCGAAGCTAACTTTAAGCTAAGCGGCTAACAACAGGATGTCAACCGAACGTCACAGGAAGTCGTCATAGACTCCTGCTGGTAGAAAGCTAAACACTGCCCCCTCCTGGGAAACTTGAGATCACAGTTTCACTTCAGTTTTAGGTTTGAGTGAAATTAAACTTATTTATTTCTGTAAGGCATTTTTGAGTTAATAAACGTTCCTCAAAGCTGAATAATCACTGTTATCTTGCATTTAAAAAGTAGTTAAGGTATTTATGCGAGAAAGGCATTTACCAGGACGTTTTTCATTCACTGAATTCCTCAAACAAAAAGGTACAAAATGAAAAATTAGAAACTTTTTAAAAGATACGGTTCAGATATTCACAGAGTTGATAAAGTTTACTCATTTGCTAAAAGATAATGCACGTTTAATTGCTAAATCACTAAATAAGAGTAAATATATCAGGAAAAAGAGACTTTTCTGATTTTATTTACCACCTAAACAAATACATCTTCCTATTTAATTTTAAATAGAAGATATTGGCAGGAGGACAGGAGTGATAACAGTTTTTCTGAAGAAAGACTGATTAATCCTAACACATCATCAATTTTTCTTTTTCTGTCCACCACTTGGTTCTATGAGTAACTGTAATATAGCAATTTCTGGAACAGAACGGTTTAAAAGTGTCTTTAAACTAATGTGCTGTGAGACTTTTTAGAAATTGCAGGTTTATACAAATTCAGTGCTTTAGAGTAAAATACATTAAGAGAGCTTGGTAATCTAGTATCTGTTAAGAAATAAGCACATGACAAGTAACACTGCAAAGAAGCATTTACTTAAATATTCATGAATTGGGGTAAGACCTGGACAGGTGCCCACAGTTGAATAAGTTGACTTATAACAGTACTTTTGTGTAAACCCAAAGCTTAAAATAGTGTGAAAACTCAATAACACTAGGATACATATATTAACCTGTAAAATATCTGAAGCTGGCAATTGTTTTATCCAGAAAAAGTGCTACACAGTGAATGAACATGACAGGTGTGGTAGAAAAGGACTTTGATCTTTATGAGATGAAGGATTGTTTGGAAGATGCGTTAGCGCCGCTGACAGCATCCTTACATCCATATGGCAAACAGGCGGACAGCATGAACCCAAAAGAGTTATTGGACAATCTGATGGAGGTTGCAGAAGGTGTTTCCTCTACAGAAATTTCAATGTCAAGCTATGAAAAGCTGGCTAAAATGGCAATGTTGCTGAAAGAATCTTACTTTGCATTAAGACGGGATCACGTCGTGACACTGTCACAAGTTTCCCGCTGCGAAATTGAAATAGATGTGCTTAAAAAAGATCTGCACAAACGCGAAGTGCATAAAAAGATATTACTGGAAGAAGTTGTGCGTTCACGACGTGAATGTCGGACATCACAGGAACGCCTTAAGGCTTGTGAGGAGAAACTGGACGCAGCAACAAATAAAAGTTCTGACGTGGGGCGAGTTTGTCTGGAACTCAGAGAAGACCGTGGACAGAGTCCGGGTCACCCACAACCACCCCAGAAAGATGTTGTTGCACCTCTTGCTTTTAAGCCCATCCAACCACCCTCACCTAAAGTGGTAGGAACCGACCTGGACAGGTCTCCTCCACCAAACGTGCAACAGTGTGCAGTGAATGTGTTCGAGGCATGTTCTCATTTTAAGACGCCCATAGAAGTGTTTCCTGGTGTAAAGGTTAAACCCCACTCCCTGGAAATGGAAGGACAGCGTGCGTCGCCACCTCCTCCTAAAACAGGCGAGAAAAGGCAGTATTTTCAAACTAACAAACCACGTAATGAAGGTGCACGCTGAGACAAAAAGGCTCCTCTTTCAGAGGATGAACGTGATTATCGTAAATGGGATGTGCGTAGGACGTAAAGATATGGGATCCAAGAGGACCCATATTATCAGGGGACGTCCGAAGAGGAACCCCCAAAAGACGTACCTAACCCTCCCCCACCTCGGACGAAACGAACCGAGGCGATAAAATCACAAAGGTCCCAGGAACAAGGCCCTACACCTCTGAGCTCGGAAGAGACAGAGAAACTACAAAGGTTGTTAGAAACTTTGAAACACACTGACACGGGAACCCAACCAGGAGCACAATGTAGTGATCTGATCGCTACTAAATCTGAAGGCGCGAATGACAACATTACAGATGTCGGTGAAACACACCAAGACATTGCTGTTGCTGCCTCCAACAACCCCTCATCGGACGAAGGGGGGGTAAACTCACACTCAAACGATGATGAGTCTTCGCAAACTGAAAACTTAGAGCCTGATTTTCATGATTTTGAACTAGGCATTCCAGTTCTGGGGGGACTCCCAGATAACCTGGTACCGAGTCAAGAAGCTGGGCCAGTATGTTTCACGAAACCATCACAGGCCATCGCTCTTTTCTCAACCAATGACGTCGACCAAGGGCCTCAAACCTATGGTGTCTTACCCATAGACAGGTCCGACGACTCAGAAAAGGATTCGTTGGAGCTCCCCAAGGAGCAAGAACCCTCATCAGTCTCGTCACAGATTGAACAGGTGGTCGCCCAAGCCGACACTCTGACATCTGATGAAGAAAGGGACAAACTTCGCCAAGTTCTTTTAAAATATGAAAAGTCATTGTTAACTGACCCAGACATCATCCAACTTCAGAAGTTGGATGATCCTGCAATCAACTCGATGATACTGTATCTGACTGACCCAGACAAATACACTCCATCGAAAGGTAAACTGGATTCCAATCCAGACCTAAAAGTCCTCTTTCAGCTGCGCAAACAGTTAAAACTACTCAAGGACAGCCTAACTTTAGCTCATGGAGCGACGTCCTCACCCGTGTTCGCGGTCTCCCATGACCGAAGGGGGGTGACGCCAGTTAGGATAATGCTACCAGACGCGATAACATGATCAAATCTGACATTCAGAGTGAGTGGCGCACCGAAACGTCGTTTTCTAGTTGCTTAATCACTGCTTTTGTCAATGTTGAAACGTTGTTTAACTGGTTGCTTAGTCACTGTTTTTGTCGATGTTGAGACATCGTTTAATTGGTTTTTGGTATTGTTTTTAACACCCCAGGCAAGAATGAATTTTGTTGTGTAGTTAAGTTAGAGACTAAGAGGCCTTTAACCATGCCAACATGCAGTTCATTC
>NC_056518.1:35232570-35238749 GCF_014905685.2 Nematolebias whitei | reverse complement strand
GTGTAAGAGACTCTGCAGGTGTAAGAGACTCTGCAGGTGTAAAAGACTCTGCAGGTGTAAGAGACTCTGCAGGTGTTAGAGACTCTGCAGGTGTAAGAGACTCTGCAGGTGTAAAAGACACTGCAGGTGTAAGAGACTCTGCAGGTGTAAAATACTCTGCAGGTGTAAAAGACTCTGCAGGTGTAAGAGACTCTGCAGGTGTTAGAGACTCTGCAGGTGTAAAAGACTGCAGGTGTTAGAGACTCTGCAGGTGTTAGAGACTGCAGGTGTAAAAGACTCTGCAGGTGTAAGAGACTCTGCAGGTGTAAGAGACTGCAGGTGTAAAAGACACTGCAGGTGTAAGAGACTCTGCAGGTGTAAGAGACTCTGCAGGTGTAAAAGACACTGCAGGTGTAAAAGACTCTGCAGGTGTAAAAGACTCTGCAGGTGTAAGAGACTCTGCAGGTGTTAGAGACTCTGCAGGTGTAAAAGACACTGCAGGTGTAAGAGACTCTGCAGGTGTAAGAGACTCTGCAGGTGTAAGAGACTCTGCAGGTGTAAGAGACTCTGCAGGTGTAAGAGACTCTGCAGGTGTAAAAGACACTGCAGGTGTAAGAGACTCTGCAGGTGTAAAATACTCTGCAGGTGTAAAAGACTCTGCAGGTGTAAGAGACTCTGCAGGTGTTAGAGACTCTGCAGGTGTAAGAGACTCTGCAGGTGTTAGAGACTGCAGGTGTAAAAGAGACTGCAGGTGTAAAAGACTCTGCAGGTGTAAAATACTCTGCAGGTGTTAGAGACTCTGCAGGTGTTAGAGACTGCAGGTGTAAAAGAGACTGCAGGTGTAAAAGAGACTGCAGGTGTAAAAGAGACTGCAGGTGTAAGGGACTCTGCAGGTGTAAGAGACTCTGCAGGTGTAAGAGACTCTGCAGGTGTTAGAGACTCTGCAGGTGTTAGAGACTCTGCAGGTGTAAGAGACTCTGCAGGTGTTAGAGACGCTGTGTGTTCAGGTGCATTAAAGTTGAAATGTATTTAAAACCCACGGCTGAATTTATACAAACTTGGTGAGAAACATGTTTTAAATGGAATTAAAGAATGGACATCTAGGTGAAATGTTGCTTTTTTATTAACTAGTGTACACTTTTTTTACACAATTGTGCAAGTGCACACATACGCACACACACACACTGTCCCCCCCACATTACAGATTCTTCTGACTCCCTTGGCTGGGGGATATATCAGTTGTACTTGATGTATCACAAGATCTTCAATGTACAACCCTGATTCCTAAAAAGTTGGGACACTAAACAAATTGTGAATAAAAACTGAATGCAATGATGTGGAGGTGCCAACATCTAATATTTTATTCAGAATAGAACACAAATCACAGATCAAAAGTTTAAACTGAGAGAATGTATCATTTTAAGGGAAAAATCTGTTGTTTCCAAATTTCATGGCGTCAACAAATCCCAAAAAAGTTTGGACAAGTCCATTTTTACCACTGTGTGGCATCCCCCCTTCTTCTTCCAACACTCAACAGACGTCTGGGGACAGAGGAGACCAGTTTCTCCAGTTTAGAAATAGGAATGCTCTCCCATTCATGTCTAATACAGGCCTCTAACTGTTCAATCGTCTTGGGCCTTCTTTGTGGCACCTTCCTCTTTATGATGCGCCAAATGTTCTCTATAGGTGAAAGATCTGGACTGCAGGCTGGCCATTTCAGTACCCGGATCCTTCTCCTACGTAGCCATGATGTTGTGATTGCTGCAGAATGTGGTCTGGCATTATGGTGTTGAAAAATGCAGGGTCTTCCCTGAAAGAGATGACGTCTAGATGGGAGCATATGTTGTTCTAGAACCTGAACATAGTTCTCTGCATTAATGGTGCCTTTCCAGACATGCAAGCTGCCCATGCCACAAGCGCTCATGCAGCCCCATACCATCAGTGATGCAGGCTTCTGAACGAAGCGTTGATAACAACTTGGGCTATCCTTGTCCTCTCTGGTCCGGATGACATGGCGTCCCAGTGTTCCATAAAGAACTTCAAATCGTGACTCATCTGACCACAGAACAGTCTTCCATTTTGCCACACTCCATTTTAAATGACCCCTGGCCCAGTGCAAACGTCTGAGCTTGTGGAGCTTGCTTAGAAATGGCTTCCTCTTTGCACTGTAGAGTTTCAGCTGGCAACGGCGGATGGCACGGTGGATTGTGTTCACTGACAATGCTTTCTGGAAGTATTCCTGAGCCCATTCTGTTATTTCCTTGACAGTGGCATTCCTGTTTGAGGTGCAGTGACGTTTAAGGGCCCGGAGATCACGAGCATCCAGTAGAGTTTTACGGCCTAGACCCTTACGCACAGAGATTGTTCCAGATTCTCTGAATCTTTTGATGATGTTATGCACGGTTGATGATGATAACTTAAAAGTCTTTGCTATTTTACGCTGGGTAACACCATTCTGGTATTGTTGCACTATCTTTCTGCACAACAATGGTGGAGTTGTTGATCCTACCCTTTTTTTTATTTTTACCCTTTTTATCTATACAGGTAGTCTCATTGAGCCACGAGAACTCATTTTCAAGAGAGACCTGTTTAGGGAGCAGATGGGGGGTTAAGGGCCTTTCTCATGGGCCCATCCTCTTACCATCTTGGCTTCTGAGAGACACTGACACTCTGAGAAGCTCTTTTTATACCCAATCGTGTTGTCAATTGAACAAATTAGTGTTAATTGGTCTTCCAGCTGTTCGTTATATGCTCAATTTCCTTTTTCCAGCCACTTATTGCTACTTGTCCCAACTTTTTTGGGATTTGTTGACACTGTGAAATTTTGAATCAACATATTTTTCCTTTAAAATGTTACATTTACTCAGATTAAACTTTTGATCTGTCATCTATGTTATATTACGAATAAAATATTGACATTTGCCATCTCCACATCATTGCATTCAGTTTATATTCACAATTTGTTTAGTGTCCCAACTTTTTTGGAATCCGGTTTGTACGATGGTTAAAATGTCTCCATCACAACCATTGAGTGTTGGAGGCCGTCGGCGTGTATTTTGAGTGCATCTGCAGCTTTCTCTCTGCGGTTCTGCTGATCATTTACACGACACCAGTGGCTCCCCTCTATGAATCTGGAGGTTTCTGAACCCACCTTCCAGAGTGGATGTTTTTCTCTGACCCCCCGCTGATAATGTAAACATCTCCCGCTGAGGCTTTGTGTTAAACCACATGCGCACACGCACGGGCGGACAGACGCTGTATTTCCATCAACATGGCGGCGGACACTGTGCTTTCAGAACTACGACTGATGGAATATATTTTAATCTAGTAGTTAATCTATGTCAGATTCCAGGTGCTGTGACCGACATCTGTGTTGGAAGAGACACAGTCTGATCCAGTTCTAACATCGCTGTTTATAGAACGAGGCACGTGCACACGTCGCGCTGCACTATTACATAAATGTTCTAAATAAAAGCAGTTTAAAAATAATAAACAGTATTTATGTTAGTGTGAGAGATATAATGAAGCTCTGAGCTAAATGAAGCTATCTGGACATTATGTAATTTAAATTTAAAATGATGCTAAACATATAGCGTGAACACTAAAGTTGAAAATGAAGACATCAGGTTTAATTTTTATTTATTTATTCAACACCACAAACTGTTTGTCACACAAACACTGATAATTAAACTGAACACACTATTAAAACACGTTAACTGAATTTGAATGGATTGAATAAAAGAACTGAGGGGAATTTAACATAAATAGTTCATCAACATCTCTCTTAAACGTCCTCCTGCCCTGCATCTGGGCCGAGCCTCGTTCAGAACCGGTCCGCCTGGTGGGAGGACAGCTTCTTCTTCTTTCAGGAAAAATAAAAACTCAGTTGGTTGTTTTGTTACTTTTTGTAACCGAAGTAAACCCAAACTAACATTATTAAGAACGTTGATTTACCTGCTGTAAAACAGCTACTGATGATCACGGAGTAAAGACCGACATCGACTTGGTTCTGGTCCACTCAGTGGACCAGTTTGGAGCTGTTAGACGAAGCGGTCCCGCTTGGCGTCAAATCTGTTGACTCTTATCCAAAATCCAGCTTTAACTTGTTGTTACGTTGTTGTTAGCAGGAACGTGCCGAGGCAGCACGCATGCGCATTAGGTGAAGGTACAAAATTCACAGCGCCATCTAATGACCCGGCATGGTAACTACAGCGGATTCGAGAGGGCGGGGGTAATCCTCTGGATGCATGTAAACCCAAAATGCGACCGTGTCAACGCAAATCTTTTCCTCTAATTAACATACGAAAAAAACCTATGTTTCCTCCCATCGTGTCCGTGTAAATAGGGCCTCAGACTTGAAAATCCGTTTAGTTCTTTTCCTCCTGTCTACGCCTCCTACTTCTCACAGCCCCCTCCTTCTCCCCCACTGAATACAAACACAGCACCTCACTTGCACGCACTCCCCCCACTTCCTGTTTCTCCAGGTGTGGGGGTGGGGAGTTAACACAACAAGTAAACCTGAGAGACGTTTGAAGAGCTGCTGCTGATAAGAAAGAGAAACGACGGCTGTTGTTTGGAGATGGTTTGAATTTAAATCATCAGATGATCAGCAGAAACATGATTTCTGTAGACATTGCTGAAAAGAAGTCCCGACAAAAGGTCAGGACTACGAATGTTTTTCACCATTTAAAACAGCTCTGTAAGTGAGTTGTAAGCTGCAGCTCGGACTGTGTTTTCAGCCTCCTTCCCTGAAACAAACCACGGGTCAGAACTCATTTAGCCGTGCTGTGCCTTCTGAGAGGAACATTGTGAGGTGGTGCAACATTAATAAATCAGCAACTTATCATATCGATAAAGACGCTGTCCCAGTGTCAACTGTGGAACAAGACGGCTCAAGTTAGCCATCTTGTTAGTTGCTAAGGTCCATGTCTGGGATATGATAAGCTGCTGATTTATTAATGTTGCAACAGCTCTCACCGTCAGACTGGAAAATCTGTGTATTTCTCCTTTTTCTGCCCGTCCACCTTCACACAGCCTCACTGCTGCTTCACACACGCTTACTAACATCGTGAAGGCGGCGCAGCTGGAAAGGATTATTATTTAATATATGTAAATAGTTTATTTTTAAATGTGCCTGAGTGACAACTGGGACAAAGCTTTGACTCAGAAATATATTTTTGTTATTACTTTATGGAAAGAAAAATCTATTAATTAATTCAAGCTTTATTTCTACAGGTTAGTCTCATTGAGCCTCGGGACTCATTTACAAGAGAGACCTGATTTAACAAATGACGATGACAACTGCAGACAATCATAAAAGGAAGTATATGAATAAAATAAATGGAATAAAATGATGTTAAAAACAAAAGAAATACAGCTAGATTTGAAAGTGATGTAAAATACTAAAAACAGGAACATGTCTACATTGGTTTGTGCCATGAACTTAGCAGATGTTTGAATATCAAGATATATATATCGTATATCACGATTAACCTTAAAAATGTCAAGTCATTAATTTTGGTCCATATCGCCCAGCCCTAACAGACGTAGCACTCCGCACCTCTCACGCATCCCAACCCATCCACGAAGAAATCGAAACAGTTCTGGGTGAAGTAATACTTCATGGTAAATGGTGGGGGTGTCCAAACAAATATTTTTTAAAAGTGAGGGGGACACTTCCCCTTCACATTTAATTGTTGTGACGCCTATGGTCATGCGGCCGCCAAGTGAAACAGCCTTGCAGTTCTGATGAGACGGTGACGTTCTGACTTGCTGAAATCATCTCTGATATCCTGAGGTCAGACACATGACCACTGGATTTGTCTCAGGCGGGGTGTTGTGCTCGTCTTTGTTAATAAAATAAAATCATTAAAATCAAACTGGGTCTTTCTATCTCAATCAACCTTTATTTATACAGGTAAATCCCATTGAGCCTCGAGGACTCATTTACAAGAGAGACCTGATTTCAACAAAGAAAGATGACAACAATGGACAACAACAACAACAATAAGCAGTTATAAAAACTCATACTATCTCACTTAGCTTTATTCCACAACTCTCGTTCCATCCAGCTATTCAGCCATTGTCTTTACTCACTTCTTCTTTTGGGTCACTATGATCGATGGTGCCTATGTCCAGCAGTCACTGGACACATCTCCAGTCCATCACAGGGACACCTGGACAGGTCTCCAGTCCATCAC
>NC_056518.1:35232067-35232560 GCF_014905685.2 Nematolebias whitei | reverse complement strand
CACAGGGACACCTGGACAGGTCTCCAGTCCATCACAGGGACACCTGGGGACAATTCAGAGTCACCATTCAGTCTAACATGCATGTTTTTGGTCTGTGGGAGGAAACTGGAGTACCTGGAGAAAACCCACGCAGCATGGAGAGAACATGCAAACTCCACCCAGAAAGGTCCCGGGCTGGGATTCGATCCAGCAACCTTCTTGTTGAGAAGCTGTATCAACTGCAGCCCTATGCCACCCTGCATAGAAAAACTCATAAACTGAGTTTTATGTTTAATAAACGGTTTAATTGAAAGCTATCAACACCAATACTTCCTCCACCTCTTACTGTATGAACTAGATCTGTTTTGTGTATAAATCCTGTTACAGTTAGAAAGAAGTATGGAACAGCAGGCAAAGACATTTTAGACCAGGGGTCTCAAACTCAATTTACCCGGGGGCCGCTGGAGGCAGAGTCTGGGTGAGGCTGGGCCGCATAAAGGATTCCACAAAAAAA
>NC_056518.1:35196234-35231967 GCF_014905685.2 Nematolebias whitei | reverse complement strand
ACACACACACGCACACACATACACACACACACACACACACACACATACACACACACGCACACATACACACACATACACACACACATGCACACACACACGCGCGCGCGCGCGCACACACACACACACACAGACACGCACAGATTATCTGTGTGAGAGAAAGTGAGTTTTGAAAATCTTTAAGAAATAAATCACGAAGAAACATATTTAGTTTTATTTCATTTAGTTTGTGGTGGAACAGTGTGGCAGATACCTGTTTAAAGCCTTCTCACCTGTTGTGCTGTTTCAAAGGTACGGTTTGCATTAACACACATCGTCTGAGCAACAACCCATATTCATCAAACACAAAATCACTCACAGAGACTTACACTTCTTTCAGCATCTTGGGACACAATAGAAACGCAGACGAGACGTAAAGAATAAAGAACATGGTCCCAGTCTAAAGCTGGAGTAGGTGTGTCTGCAGCTCATCTACAGTTTGTGTTGCTTCTTATATTCCAGTGTTCAGCTTGTACCTGAAGCTACTGGTCAACCACCTGGTCATTTCCAGCACGTCACATGACACGAGCTGGTTCAACTGATCGTTTCTGACACCTGGCTTACGACTTCAATTGTCAAAGGATCAAATATTTGGTCTAAAAGTTTTGTCATTTTAGCACTTACAGTATCAAAACCCAAATATTAAAAAATTAAAATCATCTGAGCGATTCATTTTGTTCATTTCTGTAGAAATTACTTTTAACACACTGACAGGAGCAAAAACATTAATGCTCCGCCTTTCGGTGTTAAAACCCAAAGCACACAAATTAATTGTCAGGAGCTGACTGCTCTGTAGTTTGGCAGAAGTTTGCCTTTTCAGTGTCTGGAGAGCAAAAGCAAAAATGTGTTTAGAGTCGGTGTTGGTCAGAGTGACCTTCAGACCTGCTAGATGAGGTTACGAAGCGTGAACAAACTGAAACTGACTGTGCTCCCGACTGCTGCCATCCAGGTGACACACTGCGTAGCTAAACTAAACGCAGCAGTGATCACACAGCATTGAATGCAGCACAGATAAATTACAGCTGTGGTCAAAACACCTGGCTGTAATATTTCCAGGTCCCGCCAAAGGGTCAATGTTGTCTGTTAACCGATTTCACTTAAGCCCCTTATCCACAGGGCCTTTTCGTGCTCCTATGTAACCAATTCGGGCCGATTGCGTAATGTCTCCACAGCGCCTTCAGCGGTGGAACCCGCACGATTTTTGGGACCTACTTCTCTGGGGTCCCAGGTCTGGTTCTTGTTGGGTCCAGATGTGATGTCAGCGCACTGCCGGTCACTGATTGGTCAGGGGGAGGAGTCACTGGACCTTTCAGAAACTTTTCAAAACACCGATCGGCCATTTGCAATTTCTCGGCCCGGAGTAGTGGCTGGACCTATTTTAAAGATTTAAAAACAATAATGACAACATCGTGGTCTAATGCTGAAGTGCTGGCGTTTTTTTGTGCTTGCTGGCCGACGACAAAATTCAGAGCGAGCTAGATGGAGCTCCACCGGTCTACCCGGGTCCTCTCCACCGCAAAGTCGGAGCCGGGCAGGGCGTCATCTCTTCAAGCTAAAATTTATCTGTGGAAGTAAGTAAAAAGCGATATTTACCGTTACATTTTTTTGTTGTTGAAAACTGCATAAATGGTGAAAGTCTGTTTTCTTCGAGAGAAGCTAGCTGACCGTAGTTAGCATGTAGCTTCGTGTAGCTTCTCATACCGTTATATATCGCCGGGATATGAATTTTATGTCATAACAAACATCCCAGTCAAATGTTAGATACAGTAGGAATGAGTGACAGACTGACCGGCCGGCAAAAAAAAAAAAAAAACGCGACTACTGCCGTGTTCTGTTTAGCTAGCATACATCGTCAGACCGCCATACGCGTAGCACTGATCACCATACTCGTAGCGCAAACTGACGGCTGCATCTATCCACAGTGAGAGCACCATACACTTCTTTTTAATGAGCCATATCACACCATCACGTAGCAGTTAACCTGTCAAATCATCATATTTTGTTATTAACCGCTGTATGATATCCTGACGCCGCAATCCGCCCTGAATAATAGTTGTATGACACCCTGACGTCTCAATCCGCCCTGAATAACAGCAGTATTACACCCTGAGTTAGCAGTTAACCTGTCAGATCATCATATACTTTGTTTTTAACAGCTGTATTACACCCCAATGCCTCAGTTCGCCCTAACTTAGCAGTTTAACAGCTGTATGACACCCTAGCGTCTCCACTCAGTCGACTGGGACCTGGCTGCAGCAAACAGAAAGTGGCGTGCACAGACCAGTGTCAGTCCCTGATACTTTTTTACCTGAAGGAAAAAACGGTTTGCTGTCATTCATGCTTATGCAGCAGGAAAAGCTTTGTCCCCAGACTTGAGACTTGTTTAAGCTGGATAATCCACCAGCAAATCCCAAAATGTGTCTGCTGTTTTATCGTTAATGCAATCATGTAATGCTCCTTTAACACTAATTACCTTAACATTTATTTTAACCCTATTGAATAATTTCAATAAATATTTGTATGTCATGCATGTTTCTAATCGATTGCTGTCTTGTTAAAAATTGTCTGTTTAAAAAAGTTCACAAATTTTTTTATTTGTCTTTATTGCAGTGAGTGAGTTTTGCCAGTATCTATCCAGATAAAGTCCATGCTCAATAATCCAGGTATACAATCCAACCTTTTTCAGTCAGGTCATCTGGACAGTTTCTTTTTTATTGTGCTGAAACGTTTCACCTTGGATCCAGAAGGCTTCATCAGTCAAGGAAACACACAACAAACTGATTCTTCCTCCAACACCTTACTCCAAAGTGGAACAAACCAGTTCTGCTTGAGATAAGATGGTCTCTTTGGTACGCCCCCTCCTCCATTACCGGCCCTCTTCCTTGTTGACAGTCTGGACCTACCAATCTGTGTTCGTCTGTCTCTCCTTCCTGTCCTCTCAACCAGCCGGTCAAAGCAGATGGTCTCTTGTCCTGAGCTGGTTCTGCTGGACGTTTCTTCCTGTTAAAGGGAGTTTTTCTTTCCACTGTCTCCACTGTGCTTGCTCAGGATGGGAGACTGCAACGAAGCCAAGATTCATCTTGTCTGCTGGATTCCTTAGATAGAGAACTTTACTAATTGGATTTTATGTGAATGTTCCTGTAAAGTCCCTGAGACAACTTTGTTGTGATTTGGTGCTTTATAAATAAACTGAACTGAACTAAACTAAGCACTAATAGTACAAAAACAATATGCCGAACAACAGCAGCACAAACATGAGTCTGTGTGAGCAGATGAGTACAAATGAACACAGCAGCATGAAATAAATCAGCAGCATGAGATCAGCAACACGGGTAGTCAGCAGCACATATCAAGTGGCAGTACAGTGATTTTTTTTTTCCACAGTTATTATTCTGGTTAGAGATTCATGAGTCTAACAGCCTCAGGGTAGAAGCTGTTCCTCAGTCTAGTGGTTCTACACTTAATGCTCCTCAACCTCCTTCCTGAGGGGAGCGGAGCAAAAAGTGTGTGTGCTGGGTGGGTGGGGTCCTTCATGATGCAGGTGGCCCTCTTCCTGCATCTGGAGGTGTAGATGTCTGTGATGGTGGGGAGGCTGACTGCAACATCTTCTGTGCAGCCTTCACCACTCTCTGCAAAGCTTTTCTTTCTGCAGCTGTGCAGCCTCCATGCCCCACGTTGATGCTGGAGCACAGGATGCTCTCCACTGCACACCTGTTCCACCCATAGCCGAGACTGAGCAAAACTGGATAAGCTCAAATACAGCAATCTCCTAGAACAAGAATAAGTGCTCATTACAGTGGCACACATCCAAGACAGAGTCTCAAGAATGAAACTGACTAAATAAACTGACTGCTCCAAGCAGCACAGACAAACCAGCTTCTAATGGAAGGGTTCCACCCAGAGTGAGTGACCCAAGGCTGTACAGTCCTGATCATGAAAGAATCCAGAAGTGGGCAATCCCATACAACTACCGGCCAATCACCTACCTCTGTACAACATGGAAGATCTTATCAGGCACCAAGAATAGGCACAGGAGTCAATACCTGAGTGAGACACAAAAGGAAACTGAAGCAACACTAAGGGAGCGCAGCACCAGCTACTGGTCGACAAAACCATAGCTTGAAATTATTGTAAGACCAGACATGGATCGACTATAAGAAAGCCTATAACTCAATGCCACATACTTGGATATTGGAGTGTGGCACTGAAACACCATGTATGTCTATCATTTACTATACATTTACAGTGCATATTATATATATATATATATATATATATATATATATACATATATATATATACGTATATATACACACACACATGCACACCAACTCTAGATGCCAATTCAAAGACAACTCCACAAGTCAGCATCAAATGTGACGCATATCAATGTGATACAATCTTTATTAGCCCCTCGGGGATAATAAAGATTCTTGAAACCTTTAACTCTTATACACTGTCCCCACTCCTATTCTGCATGGGCCTGAACCCCTGCAGCCAGATCAATGCAAAGAGTGGCTATGGATACCGATTCCAAAGTGGACCAATTAGTCACTTCCTCAACATAAATGACATCAAGCTGTATACCAAAATGAGTGAGACATCGACTCATTGATCCACCTCACCAGTTCATTCAACCTTTATTTAAACAGATAAATCACATTGAGCCTAAAAGACTCATTTACAAGTGAGACCTGTTTGGACAGACAAAAAAAGTGGTAAAATGGACACATGTAGGAGTTGGAGGCGAAAAAATTCCTGTCAGACTTTTTTTCCTGCCTGAGAAAAAAATAATAATATTAAAAAAAACACCTCGCACAAACAAGCACATAGTGACTAGGGATGGGGCCGATCCGATCCAGTATCGGTATCGGCCTCCGATACCAGCATAATTTATATATCTGTAGTGAACTTGACCTGATGTCCAAACTGACCAGATGGACAGAAACTGTCATTTCATTGATCTGAATCCAGAAATACAGTTTGACCCATCCTGAGACTTTCTTTCTTGAATTAATCAAGTGGAAAAGACAATCCTCTATGATCATTACTATTTTACAAATGTTTGATAATCAAATTGTGTTAGTTCAAACAATATTTGCAGGTTGAAGAGAGCTGCTCGTTTTTATTAATTGTGAAACAGTAAATAATGATCCTTTATCCTCATTCAAAGAAGAAATCAGGTTAATATGCATTTCTTGATTTTCTGTCTTCAATGAGCAAATTTGTAAGTGTGTGTCAAAGTTCGAGGTTCGGTCAACTAAAAAGTTTACTGAAAAGAAATGTCATGTTTAACTTTCACAGCAGATACTAGGTGAATTGACTCCACGAAGTCTGAAGTTCTCCAACAATCTTTCTGTCTGTTTTAAACATTCTTAATCTCTATCCTTGACTTTCCATAACACCTTACATCACAAACCACACCTCTGTTCTGGTCCATCCACGAATCAGAAAGCTCTCAAATGAACCGGAAGTGGAGCCCGTTTAAATGGACACTTCCCAGTTCAAGAGTTAAGAGAGTTTCAGAGTTAAGTGAGGCAAGAGTTCAGAGTTCTTGGATGCAAACGCAGGCATTCAAGCTGATCCAGAGACGATGTTGGGAATTATAACTTCTGTTTGGATAACCTCACACGACTCCTAGGGTTGTAGCTGTCCTCACGGAGACGCTGAAAGAGTCAAAAGGAGAGCTCTACACCGACGCTGAAGCTATCATCTGCAAGGTAAAGGTTCTATTTCGACCAAGCGTACCGTTGGCCAAGCTGACTTTCCAAAGAGCGTGTTGTTCTGGTACTACAGATAAATTCCCTCACACATCTCTCTGTAAGATAAATCTCCATTTTCCATCTTTAAACTCTCCTTTCTGCTAGAAAATTAATCCAGATGTTTTCATTAATGTCTGTGGTGAAGCAACGGAAAATCATGGCCGTATGATTTTCCTGATTGTAAACTGATTAATTGATGTCTGCCGTTTTAGCTGAAAAGTGAAAACAATCGCCGTATTGTTCTCACTTCCTGTAAAACTATGCTGTTGTTATTTTCATATTTTGCCAAATTAATGTAAATGTTTGATGTTAAACTTTGATTCTGTAAATAAATGACCGCATTCATTTTGATGGGTCAAAGATAAATAACGTCTCTCGTTACATTTCTGTTCAACTCAATGCACGCATGTTACACAGTCAGAAAAATGAAGAACCCGTTAAATGTATGAATATATCTCAGCACCTGTTCATACTACATATCGTATTTTTCCGATCCAACTGCCGATATTTCTGATCCATGATGCACGTTGGCTTCAAACTATGGAATGGATTTCCTGAATGGCGGCGTGTCTCATGAGCCCAGAGTAATAAGACCCGCCTCACATTCAGGAAATCCAGTTCATAGTTTGCAGCAGCTACAACATGAGGACTGCGTTAGTAGCACTGTGGCTAACAGCTAACAAACTTTTCATCTAAACATGTCGCTGTGTGGAAGTATTATACAATAGAAACACCACAAAACAAGACGGCAACATGCACTGTCTGCAGAGTCACAGCGTCACATTAAACCACGGTAAAGTTAGTTTTACAATGGACATTCGAGCTCCGGGGCTTCAGCGGGGCGCTGCTCTTTGCTCATCCCGAAACAGGTGACTCGACCCCGGCCAGCCGCGTCCAATCTGCCATGCTCAATCTGCCCGTCTCTGAGGAGGGGCAGACTAAAATCAGGCTGCTTGCTTCGGACTGAACAAGACGAAGACATCGCTGAAGCCCCGGAGCTCAAATGTTTACAAAGAAGTTGCTAAAGTTCATCATAATTAATGATCAACCACTATCAGTTGTAGAAAATGAAGGATTTCTCAGCTTGATACTTGCAGTCAAGATATAGTTTACCCTCCAGGAGATATTTATCAGTACAACAGTAGACAATCATAAAAAAAAAAAAACATATGATTTGAAAATTATATTTTTTTCATTCATTCAACCTTTATTTAAACCTTTATTTTTTCCAATCTGGTTTTAAGCAACTCCACAGCACTGAAACAGCATTAGTAAGGGTTTGTAACGATATTATGATCTTAAACGATTCTGGTCAATTTGTGGTACTTGTGCTCCTGGACCTTACTGCTGCTTTTGATACTGTTGACCACAGTATCCTTATGTCACGGCTGGAACAGTGGGTTGGGATCACAGGTGCTGCATTAGAATGGTTCCGCTCATACCTGAGTGGCAGGAGTTTCTGTGTCAAGGTTAGTAACAATGTATCCGCCTCTTTCATGTGGGGTCCCACAGGGTTCGATTCTTGGACCCCTTCTGTTCTCACTTTATTTGCTCCCACTGGGGTCCATCCTGAGGAAACATGGTCTTTCATTCCATTGCTATGCTGATGACTGCCAGATCTACCTGCCTGTGAAACCAGCAAGTGTTTGCTCCATTCACCCTCTGTTAAAATGTCTGGACGACATTAAGGCCTGGATGGCTTCAAATCTCTGCTAAAAACATCCGTTCTCTCAGGCATTTCACATAGTGTGAGTTGATCTAGTGGGGGTTTTTTTTGTCTGTGACTATGTTTTAAATGCTTTTTATTAATTCTTCAGTTATTATTATTAGTGTATTGTGTATATATATATATGTTTATATATTTTTCTCTTTAATTTACTCATTGATTGTTGTTGTTGTTAAGCACTTTGATAACAGGTTCTGTTTTAAATGTGCTCTATAAATAGTTGACTTGACTTTATTTAGACAGGTAAATCCCATTGAGCCTCGAGGAATCATTTACAAGAGAGACCTGAGACCCATATATATTAAAAAATTAAAAAAACAAAACAAAAACAGCTACATTATAAAGTGATGTAAAACACTAAAAACAGGAACATGTCGGATGGTTTATGCCATGAACTTAGATGTTTAAAGCCATTTAACATTTAATTTAATTTAATTCATTTACTAATTAATTTTTTTTAAATCATCAAAAAGAAAACATTGAATGAAAAGAGTGCAGGAAGAAGAAAAATAAATTCTTATATCTGCCCTTAATTAAAATATATATATATAAAATAACTTTAAACAATCACTTAAATTAATCACTTTAATATCCACTTTAAAGCTAGGAATAAAAGAACATGTTTTGTGTTAGCAGAATTTAATTCTAACTTTGAAACTTATCCAACATTAATAAAACTTACCTCAAGTTGTCTTTTTGGACATGCATGCATAGATTTGTACAAATTGTACTTGAGAGGAGATTATTACAGCCTCATATAAAATCAATGATGATCACGATATCGGAACTGGATCGGTATCGGCCAATATTCAGATTTAGGTATCGGGATCGGATCGGAAGTAAAAAAAAAAAAAAGTGGATCGTGCATCCCTAATAGTGACATAGACATTCTGCAGAGGGGGGAGCCGAGAGCGGTCAGCATGTTCATAGATGCTCTCGAGGTCACTGTAAGAGATCCGATAAGGATGAAATAATCAGTCAATGTGAGATTCATAAACATTCTCGAGGGATGTCGAGGAATGGCCAAGAATAACGTCTGAGAATCCAAGAGTCCTGAAATGATGACACAAGTTTATTCAGCTGGTTTCATCTGGTTATCAGTTGGAAATTCACCAGGGAGTGGGTGGTGAGCATCAGATCACATTTTCTCCAGGTGAATTCAGATAAGATGACCTTCAAGGCCAGCCAAGGGAACCAAATTCAGATAAACACATGGCTGTTTTGGGGACAGGCAGACCTTAATGACATCTACCTTGAGTCTGTGTTGGTCCACTCGGTTCCGAAATGTCCAAATAACATGGCCAGACCGAAGGAACATGACAGAGTAAAATCACCAAGATCTGATCCATTCTGCCCAAAGCATTTGAGTCCAGGTACTCGAGACACGAACCAAGCCATCATAAAGGCAAGCAGCGTGATCGGGTCCAAATTTGCTGCCGACAACTTCCTTGATCGATTGATAAATGCACTCGAATAGTATGCAAGAGAGGCATGGTGATAACGACTGAAGGGGCCTGAAGGCAACATTGCAGATGTCCAGGACATCAAATGGAATCCCACAGGCAAATGGCAATAATGATGAGGCCGCAAGAACATCAGCCACAAACAAGTACCTGCAGAGAGTAGGGCAAGTCCTGAAGAGCCAAATGAATAGTAAGAAGAAAGTCAGAGACATCAACACATGCAGTACCAGTAATCAGATACACAGCTGGTTTAATAACCTGGCCAAAGGAAGTGATAGAAGCTACTCACATCAAGACTAGAAAGCTCCTCACAATGAATTGAGGGTTTCACACCAAGTTCAACACCCTGAGACTATATTAGGGATGCACCGATCCACTTTTTAAAACTTCCGATCCGATCCCGAAGTCTGAATATCGGCCGATACCGATCCAGTTCCGATATCATGATCATCATTGATTTTACATGAGGCTGTAATAATCTGCTCTCAAGTTCAATTTGTACAAATAATGCATGCATGTCCAAAAAGACAACTTGAGGTAAGTTTTATTAATGTTGGATAAGTTTTAAAGTAAGAATTAAAATCTGCTAACACAAAACATGTTTCTTTTTATTCCTAGTTTTAAACTGGATATTAAAGTGATTAATTTTAAGTGATTGTTTAAAGTTATTTTATATATATTTTTAAATAAGGGGCAGATACATGATTTTTTTTCTTTTTTCTGCACTCGTTTCATTCAAAGTTTTCTTTTTCATGATTTTTTTTTATTTTGTTTCTTTTAAATGAATGAATTAAATTAAATAAAATGTTAAATGGCTTCAAACACCTACTAAGTTCATGGCATAAACTAACAGACATGTTCCTGTTTTTAGTATTTTACATCATTTTATAATGTAGCTGTTTTTGTTTTTAGTATAATTTTCAAATCACATGTTTTTTATGATTGTCTCCTGTTGTACTGATAAATATTTCCTTGAGGTTTAACTATATCTTGTCTACAAGTATCAAGCTGTGAAATCCTTCATTTTCTACAACTGATAGTGGTTGATCATTAATTATGATGAAGTTTATCAACTTCTCTGTAAACATTTGAGCTCCGTGGTTTCAGCGACGTCTTCTTCTTGTTCAATTCGAAGCAGACAGCCTGACTTCAGGCAGCCCCGCTCAGTCTGTCCCTCCTCAGAGACGGGCAGACTGAGCAGGGCAGATTGGACGCTGCTGACCGGGGTCGAGTCGCTTCTTTCCGGTTGACCAAAGAGCAGCGCCCCGCTGAAGCCACGCTCGAATGTCCATCGTAAAACTAACTTTACCGTGGTTTAATGTGCGCTGTGGCTCTGCAGACAGTGCACGTTGCTGTCTTGTTTTGTAGTGTTTAGTGTAAAATACTTCCACACAGCGACATGTTTAGATGAAAAGTTTGTTAGCTGTTAGCCACAGTGCTGCTAACTCAGTCCTCACGTTGTAGCTGCTGCAAACTATGGACTGGATTTCCTGAATGTGAGGCGGGTCTTATTACTCTGGGTTCATGAGACACGCCTCCGTTCAGGAAATCCAGTCCATAGTTTGAAGCCAGCATACATCATAAATCGGAAATATCGGCAGTTGGATCGGAAAAATCCGATACGTAAATTTTGCTGGTATCGGAGACCGATACAGATACTGGATCGGATCGGCCCCATCCCTAGACTATACACCAGGGGTGCCCACACTTTTTCAGCATGTGAGCTACTTTTAAAATGACCAAGTAGCACCTGAGGCACTACACAGAAAGAAACAACTAAGATCCTGGAGTCCATGAGGAGGAAAGCCCCAAATGACGAACTGCTGAGTGAGTGTCTCAGGCAGCAGCAGAAACCCATTGTGGAAGAGGCAAAACAAGAGGAGGCATCATGGAAAGATAAGCTCCTGCACAGCATGTACCAGACTCCATTCCATGTGTACATATTACATCCATCCATCCATCATCTTTTACCCGCTTCTTCCATTTTGGGTCACGGGGGTTGCTGGTGCCCATGTTCAGCAATCACTGTGAGACGGGTGAGGGACACCATGGACAGGTCGCAAGTCCATCACAGGGACACAAAGACAAACGAGAAAATCAACCATTCACCCTCTCACTCACACCTAGGGACAATTTAGAGTTACCAATCAGCCTAACATGCATGTTTTTGGTCTGTGGGAGGAAACTGGAGTAACCGGAAGAAAACCCACGCATGCACGGAGAGAACATGCAAACTCCACACAAAGGCCCCCGGTCCAACTGGGGATTGAACCCAGCACCTTCTTGATGTGAGGCAACAGTGCTAACCACTGAGCCGTCGTGCTGCTAATTGCTAGAAGGGCTAGCTAAAAACTAAAAGTAGCAGAATGGTTTATAAATGTAAAAATAGCAAAATGTTAACTAAAAACTAAAAATACCATAGTAAGACAAAAATTAAGCAAACATGATCACGTGGATTTCTAGAAGAACAATGGTATAAAAGTTACAAAAAGTACAACCCACAGACCTCACCTCATGACCGCGCTGAGCTTTTTCATATTTGAGCGGCTAAAATGGCACCAGATATGCAGAAGATGCTAAAACAACGTACGGGGAAATAAGCAGGAAACAATAGTGTGTTTGCTGACTCAGCATTCATACAAACATTAAATTAATATGCATGACAAAGAAAGCCCACTTGCACCGATAAAGGAAAAGTTAGGAGAGCAGAAGCGAGCCGGCGCCTGCATGTGTGTCTTCCTCTTCCTTTCATCTGCATATGAGGCAGTGGTGGGAATCTGCACACCGTGTTAAATCGATACACTTCCACCTGCTTTAGTATGCATGTGTGTGTGTGCGTGTGCACATTTTGGAGTGTGTGTCTTTGTATGCAGTTCTGACAGAAAGACGGGGTTACGTAAGAAGAAAGAAGGGAGAGAGGGACACACTTAAGTGGTTTTGACCTTGGGTACATCCTCCATACCTCCCTTGCAAGTCCGCTCTAAGTTTCTTTGGTCTAAATAAATAAACTATTTGAAGCCCAGAACAGTTTTAAGGCTCTGAAAGTGTGTGAACATGAAGCTGACGCGTTGCTTTGTACAGATTAGTAGTCTTGAAGAGAAACTGAGGGGACTCTGGGATTCTTTCCTTCCTTTCTTCTCCTCTTTATCTTCATTCTGTCGTCTCTCCATCCAATAAGCTTTTTATTTCTTCGCTTCATTCTTTCAATCTACTGTATCTCCCTCCCCCTTCCTCTAAGTATCTTGTCATCCATCCTCATCCCTCTACATCCATCCTCCTCTTACAGGGATTTTCTTCAACTACGTCTCTTTTCATGTTAAATTCTCTTTTCTGCATCGTTGCGATCTGCTCATCCCTTATTCTGAGTGACCGCTGCTCCCTGAGGCTGTGAGTGCACAAGACTGGCGAGGCTCTATCTTCCATCACCCCCCCCCCCCCACACACACACACACACACACACACACACACACACACACACTCTTTCACTGCTGGCAGTATGACAGTGGTTTCCCAGAGCAAGGCCTTATGTAAACAGCCCCACAACACCCAGCGTAGTGTGTGTGTCCGTGCGTGCGTACGTGCACCTGTGAAATGGAAAAACAAAGATGGAGACAGTTTGTTTCTCTGTGGCAAAAGTGCCTTTTGATGACAAAGGAGTTGAGAATCCCTTCAGAAAGTGAACATAAAGGTTAGGATGTCTCTGAACCCACCTTCTGAGGGACTCAAGCTTACGCTTACTTTCTGTTATTCCACTGGCGCGTTTATGTGGATTGAAGATGATACGGCAGCTGCCGTTTGATTGGTCGACAAAGCCGTCTTTTGATTGGCCCTCCCCCTGGACCGTTCCAGCCACGCTCTCGGACGACCTTCAGGAAAGTTTACCAAACTTTGCTTTGATTTACCTCCTCCTTTTCCCACTTCCCACCACCTCCTCAGCGTCTCCTCGTCTTCTCCCTCGTGTTTCCCCCGCCTGATTCGGTGCATACAGTTGACAGTCTCTCCATGATAATGAAGAGCTTGATGTGTACATCTGACAGAGCACAGGAGGAAATAATGCAGCCTCCGCAGTGAGCGTGCTCCTTTATCGCAAACTAATCTCAATCGGCAGCAACCAGACTGCGTAGAGACGAAGGTCACGTCACATTCCCGCACCTCGGGACACGGCAACGTTAAGCCCTGAGCTCCAGGTCTGGACTCATATTGTGCAGATGACAGATGATTTGTGCTGAGGAGTTTATTTATGTTTTCACTTGAGTTTCTTCATGTGTCTGTTTGAAATTACAACTGAATCATTTCTGCACTTAATTCCAGACGGCGACCAAACCCAACCATAAAAACACTATATAGAAAAATCATTAAAAAACAACTCTTAGGTCCTTGTATACGTTTCTTCTTTTATACTTTATAGTTTTGCTTTTGGATGTAACTGGGACCTTGAGTACACAATTTCATTCCACCTCATGTATCACACGTGATGTGATAAAGAAGAACCTTGAAAAAAAACCTTGAAAAAACACCAGATTGGCTATATACAAATACATTTTATAAATACTGATGTAAAATTTTGTGTTTAGAAGCTGAAACTGATCCCCAACACATCTTTCGGTTTCAAGTGGAAAGCACAAGATCTTTGTTCACAACTTTTCATGAACTATCTGCAGTCATCTGTGTCTGTATTCAAGGTTCGCTGGGTCTCGAGTCATAACGTTCTTCAGCTAACCGAGCTGATGGAGAGCTCCATGTTTAATATATGCAACAGAGAATAAACGTAGTCCCACGCATGACGTTTGTCTCTGCACCAGTTTATTCTGTCAACCACCGCCTGCTGCCGACTGTTCCGTCATCTTGACTCTTGATCTTTATAATGATGTCAGTTGTGAAGGTGATACTTTCTCACACTGTACAGGAAACGTCTACAAACAAGCTTCCTCATTTCTCCTTTCTCCCTCAACAACAACTTTGGGTGTTATTGACAGAATGGCTTGAAGACGCCTACTGGCATCTAAAGATAGCTACAGAAACCCTTGTGCTGCTTTGAAGTGCTAATTGATTCTATCATAGCTAGAATCAGTCAAAAGAAAGTTGCTGCCTGCTGACAATGTGTTGTGGTTTATTTTCCAAGAGTAGTAATCTTGATGTAAAGCTTTGATCTGACTGAACTCAGCTTTCTTTGCCTTCTCGGCTCAAACACGTCTTGCCGAGAGCTTATTAACCTCGCTCTTATTTACCTAACCCTTTATTAGCAGACTTTATTAAGGTTTACAAACTACTTCCCTCTTCTGTGTTCAGTGTCAAAAAACTAACCTCAAGTAAATGATGCTCACCAGCCTCCAGGGTTTGATCTTTTCATGTGTAATTTTCCTCGGCTCCTCGATCAATTGTTCATCTGTGAGCGATTGAAATGTGTCTGTGTTCCCAGTTCAGTTACCTGAGCTCAGTGTGTGCCACAGCTGTGTTTATACTTGTGTGGGTGAATGTGAGCATCCATCTGAGGGTGCTTGTATACTTGTGTGTATAATTAACTGTGGGCAGGAATTAGCATACGTGCGCATGGCAGAGAGCGTGAGGCCTGGTCCTATCGGAGACTGGCGTGCAGAGTTATTCACGGATCACAGCGGACATATGGGCTGTCTGGGACTTGCTGAAGACATGCCCTCACTGCTGGGACTTTATAGGGTGGAAAAAACAGATGTGGAGGCGGACAAAACACACGGGAAGTCATTTAAGGGACGCGCACAAATACACAAATCTGACAATCGCACACAAGTTATTTTAAGATGGAAAAAATTGGAGGAGAGAAAGAAATCATGTTAAGATAGAAATAATTTCAAATATAAGCAGGTAGAGTAAGTAGAGACAGCAGCAGAGAGAGGACATGTGCTCAGTTTGTCCTCTTGCAGTCTAAGCCTATAGCAGCAGAACTAAGGGACAGCTCAGGAAACCCAAGCCGACCCTAACTATAGGATTTATCAAAAAGGAAAGTCTTAATCCCAGTCTTAAAACTGGACAATGTGTCAGCCTCACGGACAGAACCTGGAAGTTGGTTCCACAAGAGAGGAGCCTGAGAACTGAAAGATCTTCCTCCCATTCTGCTTTTGGAAACTATAGGAATCACAAGTAAATGGTAAATGGACTGTACTTATATAGCGCCTTTCTATCTTTTTGAGACACTCAAAGCTCTTTACAACAATCTGTGCCTCATTTACCCATTCTTGCAGCTCTATACTAGATCTCTACAAAGCTAATTGAACAAATCATTCTAAATTCAATTCAATTTAGTTTATTTATAAAGCGCCAAATCACAACAAAGTTGTCTCAGGGCACTTTACAGGAACATTCACATAAAAGTCAATTAGTAAAGTTCTCTATCTAAGGAATCCAGCAGACAAGTTGAATCTAAAGAGACTAATCAGAGCTTCATCACATTCATACACTGATGGGACACACATCAGAGGCTATGAGGGGTTCAGTTTCTTGCCCAGGGACACTTCAGCATGTGGATTCAAACCCCCACCTTTTGCATTGTATGACGACTGCTCTAACCACTCAGCCACAGCCGCCCGAGTAAGCCTTCTGTCTGAGAGCGAAGTTCTCTGTAGGAAAATATGGAACAGTAAGATCTGTAATATAAGATGGAGCTAGGTTGTTGAGAGCTTTGTAGGTTAGAAGTAGGCTTTTGAATTCTATTCTGGATTTGACAAGGAGCCAATGGAGATAAGCTAAAACTGGAGAGATATGATCTCTCCCAGTAACTCCAGTTAAGACTCTGGCAGCAGCATTTTGGATCAACTGAAGACGTTTTAAAGAAGTCCCAAAGTCCATGCTCAGTAATCCAGGTATAAAATCCAACCATGTTCAGTCAGGTCATCTGGACAGTTTCTTTTTTGCCCTGAGATGCTTCGTCCGTCATCACAGACAAGACTGAGGTTTTGGTTTTTGGACCTGAGCACATTAGGAATGAATGTTTCAGTCTTTCTCCCTCCTTAGATGCATTAATCTGTCCTCCAGCTCTAATGTTAAAAATCTTGGTGTTATTTTTGATCAGGACATGTCTTTTATCCCCCACATTAAAAACGTTACTAGAACCTCCTTCTTCCACCTGCGTAATATCACTAACATTAGAAACATCTGATCTAAAGATGATGCAGAAAAACTGCTCCATGCATTTGTCATGTCTAGACTGGACTATTGCAATGGTTTATTATCTGGGTGTCCAAGTACTTCTTTAAAACGTCTTCAGTTGATCCAAAATGCTGCTGCCAGAGTCTTAACTGGAGTTACTGGGAGAGATCATCGCTCTCCAGTTTTAGCTTCTCTCCATTGGCTCCTTGTCAAATCCAGAATAGAATTCAAAATCTTACTTCTAACCTACAAAGCTCTCAACAACCTAGCTCCATCTTATATTACAGATCTTATTGTTCCATATTTTCCTAACAGAGCAATTCACTCTCAGGCTGCAGGTTTACTTGTGGTTCCTAGAGTTTACAAAAACAGAATGGGAGGAAGATCTTTCAGTTCTCAGGCTCCTCTCTTGTGGAACCAACTTCCAATCTCTGTCTGTGAGGCTGACACATTATCCAGTTTTAAAACTAGGATTAAGACTTTCCTTTTTGATAAATCCTATAGTTAGGGTCGACTTGGGTTTCCTGAGCTGTCCCTTAGTTCTGCTGCTATAGGCTTAGACTGCTGGAGGACAAACTGACCACACCTTTCACTCTGCTGCTGTCTTTACTTACTCTGCTCAACCTGGTTTGTATTTGTAATTATTTTTTATATCCTTAAAGTGTGGTGTTTTTTTTTTTTTTTTTGTCTTTCAGGTACACCTGGACCTATACCTGGACCTATATCTGGACCTAGACCTATATCTGGACCTGGACCTATACCTGGACCTGGACCTATACCTGGACCTATATCTGGACCTGGACCTATATCTGGACCTGGACCTATACCTGGACCTATACCTGGACCTATATCTGGACCTGGACCTATACCTGGACCTATATCTGGACCTAGACCTATATCTGGACCTGGACCTATACCTGGACCTATACCTGGACCTATATCTGGACCTGGACCTATACCTGGACCTATATCTGGACCTGGACCTATACCTGGACCTATATCTGGACCTGGACCTATACCTGGACCTGGACCTATATCTGGACCTACCATTCTGTGTTCGTCTGTCTCTCCTTCCTGTCCTCTCAACCAGCCGGTCAAAGCAGATGGTCTCTTGTCCTGAGCTGGTTCTGCTGGAGGTTTCTTCCTGTTAAAGGGAGTTTTCCTTTCCACTGTCTCCACTGTGCTTGCTCAGGATGGGAGACTGCAACGAAGCCAAGATTCATCTTGTCTGCTGGATTCCTTAGATAGAGAACTTTACTAACTGGCTTTTATGTGAATGTTCCTGTAAAGTGCCCTGAGACAACTTTGTTGTGATTTGGCGCTACAGAAATAAACTGAATTAATTAAAATCCAACGGACTTCTTCATTTTGAGGAACCACCAAACAAAACTGGTTCTCCCCCAACAGCTTACTCTAAAGTGGAAAAAAAACAGTTATATTGGTGCTAAGATGGCCTCTGGGGTCCACCCTCTCCCTCATCACCAAAGTTCATGCTCAATAATCCAGGTATAAAATCCAACCATGTTCAGTCTGTTGGACAACGGACAAAACGTCTCAGTACAAAACAAACAGTCCAGATGACCTGACTGAACGTGGTTGGATTTTAAAGAAGTATTTCTTATTAGATTAGATGTGTTAGATGCAGACAATGACTCTCAGCCATGTCCACAACAAATCTTAGCTCAATACCTGTCAAATTACTTCAGATTTACACATTTTTTATGTTTTCTAAGGTCTTTGGTGTGGAAACCATCTAGAGTCAGGCTGACTCCAAAGGTTAATCAGCTGTATGTCCAATTATTACTTTTCACACAATAACATTGTCAACTTCTTACCCTCACTAGCACAAACGGAAACACGCACACACCAAAAATAATTGTGCAATACTGCAACTTTTCTTATGCAGTTTTCTAACGTGAACACAAACATTTAAAAAGCATAAACTAACCCTCAAAGGCTCCACAGGGAACTTTTCATCAGAACCATTGTGCCCTTATCAGCTTCTGTTCCAGCTCAGCAGCTCCACCTCCACACTTTCAGACCATTGCCCCCACTCCACCACCCCCACTAACAGCCCCATATGTGGCGACTGCCCCACAGTGTTCTTTTTTGGGTGCAACTGATTCGCTTTCTTTCTCCAACCGTACATACCTCCCCCCCTTATCCCATCGCTTTCTTGCTTTGGGTCTCTGTGCCAACTCCGCTGAATGGTTGGGGGTGAAGGATGCAGTCAAAAGAGCAGAAAGGAGCAGAAGGAGGCTTGAGGTGGGGGTTGAATGGCTGTGGAGAGGGTTGCATTCAATCTGCCAGTGTCCTGAGAAAAGCACACAGCTCTAGCTGGTGGATGTTCTTCTGCCTGAACAAGTGTCTCAGACTTCTTTCACCTCTGTGCAACCTGTTGGTAGGCTGTACAGGAGAGTGACTGTGATCACAAGTGTTTGAACACTGAGGAAATCTGGAAGCTGGTCATTTACACACAGCACATCAGGAGCGAGTAAACGCTGAGTGACAAACTAATTCTGTAGCCTAGAAATCAACAAAAGGTCACCGTCATAGAAACTTGGTGTCAGTATTTAATAAAGAAGCTGAGGCACCAGTGTTGGTGTGTTAACCCATTTATTTTCTACAAAATAATTCTCAAACCCTGGATTTATCCTCACTTGAGAAAAGAGCATTGAAATGTGCTGCTCCCTCCCTGGCTAACTCCGATCAGCAGAGAGTTACAATAATCCAGGCGTGAAGTAATAAAAGTGTTGATTACTGTCTCGATAAGTGGTGTCTAGAAAGGAGGGGCTTGATTTTTGACAGGCACCTCAGCTGAAAGAAAGAGGACTTAACCACACTGTTGACATGGAAGTCAAGTTTCAGGCAGTGGTCCATTTTCACTCAAAAATTTGTCACAATGGATTTTTCATATGAGGCCAAAGAGGAAAAATCAAAGGTGAAGAAACTGCTAGGACCACAGGATTTAAAGACCAAAACCTCAGTCTATTTTTGTTAAAATGGAGGAAATTAAGTGCCATCCATCCTCTAATGTCATCATGACAGTCCAGAAGAGAATGAGTGGAGCCATTATGCTTCAAAGGGAAGTAGACTTGACAGTCATCCACATATAAATGAAAATGCACACCATTCATTCATTCATTCATTCAACCTTTATTTAAACAGATAAATCACATTGAGCCTCGAAGACTCATTTACAAGTGAGACCTGTTTGGACAGACAAAAACAGTGGTTAACTGGACACATGTTGGAGTTGGAGGCGAAAAAAATTCCTATCAGACTTTTTTCTTGGCTGAGAAAAACCCCTATTATTGAAAAACACCTCGCACAAACAAACACATATTTACGTAGACATTCTGCAGAGCAGACCAGGAAGAAGGAAGAGATGAGAGTGGTCAACAACGTCTACAGATGCTCTCGAGGTCACTGTAATCAGTCAATGTCCTCCGGTGAGATCCATAAACAATGCATTTTGAAAATAGAACCCAGTGGCAGAAGATAAAGCAAGAACAGGAGAGGACCAAGAATAGAACCCTGGGGTACCCCCCAGGGGAGGGAAGCATAAGCAGAGGTAAAATTATCCATCATCACACTGAAACTTCTATCAGAAAGCTATGACCTAAACCACTGAAGAGCTGAACCAGTGATGCCCACCCACTGCTCCAGTCCGGAAATGAGAATGTCATGGTCGACTGTGTCGAAGGCAGCTGTTAAATCTGAAAGCACAAGTAAAACATGGTTTCCAGAATCCAGTGCTAAAAATATGTTGGTAAAATCTAGTGGTATAACGGTAAACGTGGGTGTATAGAAACGTTTCATTACAGCATGTTCAGTTCAGTCCACGTGCGTACCGTTTTGGTTATTTTTTCACTCATTAAATTTTGTTAACGAGAGATTATGCGCTGCAGAACTAAAGTTCCTAAGCGTGTTTCAGCATGAAGCTATTATCTTGCAGCAAGCGTAGCATTAGCAGCCTAGCATGTCGTTGCAATCTCCTCTTTGGGAACATTATGTCTTTCTTGTTAAAAGACAAGTGAACAAATCCAAAACTGTGTGTCGACGTTGTTTCACGGAGATTGGATCTGCAGCAGCAACACGTCGAACTTAACAACTTGAAACGACATCATCTGAACGTGAACGTAGTTTGGTGCAAAGACTGATACCAGCAGCATTTAAACAACCTTCATCAGGTAACTTAGATTGGTCCAGAGCAATAACACAAGCTGTATGCTGGTGAAGATTCTCAGTCATTCAGGACATGATGAATTCAAAAAGCGTTCAATACAAAAACAACTGGACTTTATTTGTTATTACAAATAAAGTCCAGTTGTTTTTGTATTGAACGCTTTTTGAACACAAGCTGTAGGAGTTTTTAAAGCTCTGGATCTACGTCTGAATGTCGTTGATGCGCCGGCTTTAAGCATATGATTAAAGTTCTTGAGCCCCGCTGCCTACGACATCCCATCACGTCAACACTTCAGCAAAATGTTGTAGCAGCACTTTATGAAAAAGAAAAAACTGATCATCAACAAGCCCTGGACCACATCTAAAGGCCTGCCACATCAATGATGAGCGAGAGAGAATATTCAACAGAAATGATGACCGTGCAAGAAGAGGTATTTGTTATTGTATTATTGTGATCTAATTAACATTTTTAATTTAAAATTATAATCTTATTAAATTTAAAAAGTTACTATAATCTTATTAAACCAGCCACTAGGGAGCACAAGCCAGTGTATCTCTTGTGCCGGTCCCAAGCCCAGGTAAATGGTGAGGGTTTTGTCAGGAATGGCATCCGATGTAAAACACTTGCCAAAACCATAATGTGAGGTCATCAAAGTGAAACCATATCGGATCGGTCGAGGCCCGGGTTAATAATAATAATAATAATAACTTTTTTTTATAATGCACTTTACATTCACAGTGAATCTCAAAGTGCTACAAAGAGTGAGCATAAGATAGCAGCAGGATAAAAGCAACCATAAAAGCAACCGAGAGCAAAACAACCAGGGGGATAACGCCTCAGAATGAACACATCAAAAAAACTTAAAATGCACAAAATGCAGATAAAATACTCAAATAAGAACTATGGGTGAATTTTTTTTTAAAAGTACAGTGCAATCAATTAAAAAACTGGGTAAAAAGAAAGGTTTTAAGACCCTTTTTAAAACATGTCATGGTCTGTGGGGCCCTCAGCTATGAAGGCAGGGCGTTCTACAGCCGAGGAGCAGCGCAGGAGAAAGCCCGGTCTCCTGTTGTGCAGGATCGAAACCTGGGAGTGAGAAGAAGATGAGTGTTGGAAGAGCGGAGAGTGCGTGAAGGACAATGAGGGGTGAGAAGTTCTTTTAAATAAGATGGTGCATTACCGTACAAGCATTGGAAGGTGAGTAGATAAATTTTGTAAGTGATCCGGGCAGAAACAGGAAGCCAGTGAAGTGAACGGAGTACAGGGGTGATGTGCTCATGCTTACGCACTCTCATCAGGACCCTGGTAGCGCTGTTCTGGACATACTGTAGTTTCTGTATGTTCTTGCCAGGAATCCCAATGAGGAGTGCATGGCAGTAGTCCAGTCTGGAAAAGACAAAAGGCATAGGCGAGCTTTTCTGCATCGGTGAAGGACAGTGTAGACCTAAGCTTTGCAATATTTCGAAGATGAAAAAAAGAAGTTTTACATATATGCTTTATATGGCTTTCAAAGGTGAGTTGTGAATCAAAAATAACACCAAGATTGGTAACTGTATTGGAAAGAGAAATGTTCTGGCCAGAGAAAGAGATACTGAGGATTTTTTGTTGTTGAATTTGGTGTGAAGTACCAATTTGAATTGCTTCTGTTTTTGAACTGTTAAGGTGAAGGAAATTTTGCTGCATCCATGCCTTTATCTCCTCCAGACAAGCTGTGAGTGTGGAAAGAGAAGAAAGTGGAGAAAATGGAGAAGCAAAAGATGATGTAGATGGGGTCTCAGACACATTGCTACCCAGCGTAAGATACAGCTGAGTATCATCGGCATAGCAATGGAATGAGACCCCATAGCTGCTGATAATACACCCAAGTGGTACCATGTACAAGTTGAAAAGAAGGGGTCCCAGGACTGATCCCTGGGGCACACCACAAGAAACAGGATGGCTCAATGACTTAGCACGCCCAATGGAGACAAACTCTGTTCTGTCCGTCAGGTATGATCGGAACCACTCCAGGGCAGTGCCAGTGAGCCTTGCAAAATGCTGTAAACGGTGGAGTAGTGTAGATGAACAGATGCTGAGATATATTCATCAATTAAAACGGATTCTCTCATTTTTCTGGACTGAATAAAACGTGCATTGAATTTAATAAAATGTAACGTGAGAAGTTATTTATCTTTGACCCATCAAAATGAATGTGGTCATTTATTTACAGAATCAAAGTTTAACATCAAACATTTACATTAATTTGGCAAATTGAAAAATAACAACATAATTAATCAGCAAGCTGTACAATTAGAAAACCATACGGCGATGGTTGAAACTTTACACAGACATTTCTAAAATATCTGGAATGATTTCTACTTGATAGAAGAATTTTAAAGATGGAAAGATGGAGTTTAAAGGAAGTAAAGGATGGATGAGGGAGAATGTTTATGTCGGCACTCAGAAACAGCACTCTCCATTCGAACCCAGCTTTTCCTCGGTACGCTCGGTAGTAAACTTGACTCGTTACCTCTCTGAAGATGAATCAGCGGATACGGAGTTCCAGTTAACGCTACCTGTCCAGCGTCTCCGTAGGATGGCTGTGAATCGTCCGAAGTAGTGACGAGATTCCGTCCGACACAAGCTCACCTCAGCAAGTGGACTTCACATGAGTGGAGTCCGTCAGAGTTCCACCCAGAGGTGGAAGTGTTATAATCCCATAAAACTCGGAGGAGCTCTGTGGTCATGTCCTGCCAACCCAGCTTCAACTGTCGACCCAACTCGGCAGGAACTTCGACCCAACAGCAACTGCACAGAACTGAAACTTCACAGAACTGCGATCATCAGAACTGCGAACATCTTCTAACTGGCACTCACAGAACTTGCCACTTCACAGAACTGCGATCATCTCCGAACTGGGCTTCACAGAACTGGGAGAACTAGGAAGTACCAACATTTTAAAGGGCTCTATTCCCGGTTCATTTGGGAGTTTCTGATTGGTCAATATCAACCAGACAGGGGTGTGTTTTGTGATGTAAGGTGTTATGGAAAGTCAGAAACCAGCAAGAATGTTATGGAACAGATTGAAAATGTTCCCCAGACAGGCGAGAGAAATGTTTGGGCGAGTTTGGAGAAACAGGTGCCAACTTCTCTGTTTACGTCTGAGAGGATTTAAAACAAGACAGTTGTTCCAACACTTGTCTGCTTCGACTCCTGACCTTGGAAAACGTACACTGCTCATTCAAAGACAGAAATCAGAAAATGCATAATTACTCTGTAACAGACCTTAACATGAATTCTAACTTTGCATAAGCAACTCAAAAATCATTGTTACTGTTTTACAGTTAATAAAATTGATTAGTTCACTGTAACATCTAAAATGTTTGAACTAAAACACTTTTATTATCAAACATTTGTAAAATAGTAATGATAATAGAAAAGAAAGTGTTCTTTCACTTGAATTTTCAAGAAAGAAAGTCTCAGGATGGGTGAACCTGTATTTCTGGATTCAAATCAATGAAATGACAGTTTCTGTCCCACAAGGTTCTTAAGGTCAAGGGTTCTGACCTTAGGTCAAGTTCACTACAGTAGGATGTATTGATCCACCGTGTCAAAGGCAGCCGAAAGATCGAGAAGAATAAGGAGAGAAGAGGAACCACGATCAGCATTGATCAACAGGTCATTTATGACCAGGACCAGAGCTGTTTCAGTGCTATGAGCAGTACGGAAACCTGATTGAAATTTGTCCAGTATCCTATTGTCATGTAGATGTTCTTGTAGATGAACTGAGACTAATTTCTCCAAAACTTTAGCGATGAAGGGAAGGTTGGAAATGGGTCTGTAGTTTGCTAAGTCATGAGGATCAAGGGTAGGTTTTTGGAGAAGTGGTTTAATTATGGCTGATTTCAGGGCAGGGGGAATATGACCATATTGAAGGGATTGATTAACTATGGTGGTGATAAGAGGACTGAGAAAGGCATTAGCCTTGACTAGGGCTGTTGGGAAGGGATCAAGAACACATGTGGAGGGTTTCATAGCCATGACAGTGGCTTCAACTTCCTTCACACAGACCTCTGGGAAAGAACAGAAGGGGGGAGGGTTCCCAGGCTGTACATTTACAGCTGGAGAGAGGGCAGGGGGTGAAATGGTGATGGCTGATCGGTTTTTTTTTTTATCTTGTTTTGGAAAAAGGAGATAAAGTTGTTACAAAGATCATTAGTGGGGTCATTGAGTGATGTTGTTCGTGGTTGAAGGAAGTGAGTGATGGTTGAAAAAAGTATTTTGGAGTTACCAGGGTTATTAGAGATTATAGATGAGTAAAATAAAGATTGAACATCTTTGAGGGACCTAGCATACATCGTACGATGCTCCATATAAGCTAGCTTGTGAACTAGCAGACCAGAAGCCAATAAACGTCTCTTTAGCACTTGACCAGCTGCCTTCATTTTCCTCAGCTCTGAGGTAAACCAGGGAGTTGAGCGTGAAAAGGCAACTGTCCTCTCCCTGACAGGAGCATGGTGGTCTAAGATGCTGGAGAGGCTGGTGTTGTAGAAGTCCACTGCACTGAGGGAAGCTGGAAGGGAGCCAGGAATGAGGCCTTAAGATCAGCTGCTAGAAGTTCAGAGTTAATGTTTTTCAGATTTCTAAAAGAAATCTGTCGCTTTGGTTTAATGGTATTGTGCAGGAAAGGAAGCTCCATATAGATGACTTTGTGATCGGATACAGCCATGTCATATGCAGAGAGATGATGCACAGTTAGAGAGTTTGTGATGACTAAGTCTAAGGTATGACCACGAGAATGTGTTAGAAGCTTGACATGTTGTTCTAAGTCCTTACAGTCCAAAAGTTGAAGGAATTCAGCAGCTAGATGATTTGTAGGTGTATCAACATGAATGTTGAGATCCCTGAGTATTAGTATATTAGTGGCTGTGGAACAGAACATTGACAGTGTAGTGGTGTCAGGGCCAGCTTAGCTGCACCTTCACTACTAATTATTTAAATATAACGGGTTCTCTCATTTTCGAGTTAAATTTCTGCCATGTGACGAGATAACTGAGTGGATTGTTTAAATCAGTGACATGAGACGTTAATTTCCTTTGACCCATCAGAATAAATGTGGTCATTTATTGAACAGAATCAAAATTTAACATCAAAACATGTACACGTGATTAGCTTATCTGGTTCTGATTAATAAAACTTGGCACGCTTTACTAATAAGACAACAAGACATTTCTGAAGGCATTTAGATTACGGGCAAAATAGAAGATAAGTTAAAGGAAGGAATGAAGAGTTTAGATGGGAAAAGGGGGGTGTCTGTTCGGACAGCAGAATGGCACGCTTCTTCCAACACCAGCTCAAACCTCCGGTACACGTAGCGCGTCACGACTCGTTACCTTTGCAGAAGATAACTCAGCTCCGGTGTCGGGTCCATTTCAACGCTACCTTCCAGCATCTCCGGTAGGAGCGGCTGGCCATCGTCAGAAGTCGTGTCGTTTACTCCGTTCAACAAACACGCTCATCTCCCGGGTGGATACACAGCAAGCTGTGAGTCCGTCAGAGTTTCCACTCAGGAGTGGAAGACTATCAAAACTGAGTTCAACTCACTGGACTCAGAAAACTGACAGACTCAGAAGACTCACCAGACTTGAAGCCTAGAAGTTCCAGGAAGTGTGGACTTTTAAAGAGTTCTCACTTCCGGTCACTTTAGGACTTCCTGATTGGTTGAAACAGCCAACAGGGGGTGGTTCTAGTGATGTCAGAGGGTTATTAAAAGTCACAGAGAGTGCAAGAATGTTTAGGAATGTTTGGTACAGACAGGGAAATGTTTTGAGGAAGTGAGAAACTTTGCAGGTGCCAGTGGTTCTCTTTTTACCGTCTGGTAGGTTTAAAAACAATACACTTCGTTCTAATAACTTCTTTCTGACTGTCTCTGACTTTTGACCGACATCACTACTTCTCATTCAGACAGAAGATCAAAATGCATAATTACTTTGTAAATAGACATTTAACTTGATTTCTAATTTAAATGAGGATTAAAAAAATAATCATCAATACTGTTTCACAGTTGATTTAAATGAGTGGTTCACTTCAACATTTAGAAATGGTATGAACTAAACACACTTTTGATTATAGAGATATTGTAAAATAGTAATGATAATATAAAAGAAGAGTGTTCTTTCAATTGATTAATTCAGGATACAATTAGTCTCTGGATGAGCTAATTTGTATTTCTGGATTCAAATCAATGAAATAACAGTTCCTGTCCCATGAAGGTCTTCAGAGGCAGGTTTTGGTCGGAGGCTGAGTTCACTACAACAGAGTCTCTGATATCTCAGCAAAAAAGGAAGAATGAGATTTAGTGGGCCTATAAATGAGGAGCACTTTCATTGAGTGTGGTGGTTTGGAGGAGAAAGCCAAACACTCTAAGGAGGACAACTCAGACAGAGTCACAGGAGAAAGGTCCAAATGATCTTTAAAAATGACGGCTAGACCACCGCCACGACCAGAACTCCGTGCTCTCTGGAGATATTTATATCCAGCAGGACATGCCTCATTGAGAGCAGAGAAAATGTTTGGCTGATGCCAAGTCTCTGTAAGGCACATAATATCCAAATCCTTATCCAGAATGTGTTCCTGGATAAGGCATGCTTTATTAGTCAAGGACTGTACATTGAAGAGTTCGATTTTAAAATAAGGCGCAGCCATGTATTTTTTAATAGGCTTGATAAGATTAAAATCCACTCCACGTTTCCCATCCTGCGCCTGAGAGAATGCAGGAACTGCTGTAGTCACGTCAGGACTACAAATCCCAAGAGCCGCAGTGTTCTGATGACGTGAGCACCATGCACCGGAACGTTCAGCTGACCAGATGACCGGCATGGAGGGCGCAGTCCGATTAAAAATATACTTTCTCCGGGAGCTTCTGAGGGCATAAGGAAGACGTCGAAAAAGACCCAGCCTTTTGATGATGGAAACATCCAGAAGATCCACATGGACATTGCAGTTATTAAGGCTCAACAGCTCCCCAGCAGAGTAGCTTAGCATCATGCTAGCTGAAGAGGGAGACACGGCGTCACACAGTAGCAGAAATACAAAATAGCAGAGTCTTCCTAGCAACAACAAAAACATCATCCGAAGCTGCAAGCTGACCACAAAAGTGAAAAAATCAGGGAAAAATGAAAAAATACTTTAAAATGTTAGCATCCAGACGGAGAAGTGGCGAGCAAACAACGCCAGCGTCCTCTCCACAGGCTGGAGGTGAGCATAGTTAACAACGACCGCCACCGGTACTGTTGACAAACAGGGTGCCGGCGGAAATTGTGCTAGTGTTAGTCGAAGACCACAAGGAGGGAATTGTGTCAGGAGACAGAGGAGAAGAGGAAAGTGAAGAATGTAGGACTGAGGGTTGCAACTCTAAATGTGGGGACAATGACGGGCAAAGGTAGAGAGCTGGCTGACATGATGCTGAGAAGAAAGGTAGATGTTTTATGTGTCCAAGAGACCAAGTGGAAGGGCAGCAAGACTCGCAGCATTGGACCAGGGTTCAAACTGTTTTACCATGGTGTGGATAGAAAGAGAGAAGGAGTAGGGGTGGTTTTGAAGGAGGAGTTGACAAAGAATGTAGTAGAGGTGAAAAGAGTGTCAGATAGGGTGATGTGTCTGAAGGTAGAAGTAGAAGGTCTGATGCTAAATGTTGTCAGTGGTTATGCTCCACAGGTTGGATGTGATGATGAGGAGAAAGATCTGGATGAAGTTATAGAGAGTATTCCCAGGGAGCAGAGAGTGTTGATGGGAGCAGACCTGAATGGACATGTTGGTGAAGGAAACAGAGGATGAGGAAGTGATGGGTAGGTTTGGTGTCAAGGAAAGAAACCAGGAAGGACAGAGGGTGGTGGATTTCACCAAGAGAATGGAAATGTCTGTAGTCGACACCTATTTCCAAAAGAGGGAGGAGCACAGAGTGACCTATAAGAGTGGAGGAAGGAGTACGCAGGTCGACTACATTCTGTGTAGAAGAGGAAACCGGAGGGAGATTGGAGACTGTAAGGTTGTGGCAGGGGAGAGCGTGGCCAGACAGCATCGGATTCATTCATTCAACCTTTATTTAGACAGGTAATCCCATTGAGCCTCGAGGACTCATTTACAAGAGAGACCTGATTTCAACAAAGAGAGATGACAACAATGGACAACAGTGACAACAATAAACAATTATAAAAAGTCATACTGCAGTTTTTTTTTGTTTGTTTTTTTTACAAATGGGATGGCTAAAAGAAAAAAAAGGTAACAAAAAACAGCTAGATTCTAAGACGAATGTAGAAAACTAAAAACAGGAACATGTCTGCGTTGGTCCCTGCCAGGAGTCCAACAGATTCTTAAAGCCACTTAGAGAGGTCAAGGTTGAGAGCTTCAAATCTTTTTCTAAGATATTCCAGGATGGTTGTGTGGAGAATGACTGTTGTTGTGAAGAAGAGAAAAATAGTAAAATCAGAGAAGAAGACCAAATGGTGGAAGATGAAGAAGGAAGAATGTTGTGAGAAATTCAGAGAGGAGCTGTTAAAGGCTCGGGGTGGTAAGAAAGAGCTTCCAGATGACTGGACTACTACAGCAACAGTAATTGGAGAGACAGGTAGGAAGGTACTTGGTGTGTCATCTGGACAGAGAATGGATGATCAGGAAACCTGGTGGTGGAATAGTGAAGTGCAGGAAGTTGTTCAAAGAAAGAGGTTAGCCAAGAAGAAATATGACAGAGAGAGGACTGAAGAGAGGAGACAGGAATATAAGGAGATGGGATGTAGAGCAAAGAGGAATGTAGCTAAGGCAAAACAGAAGATGTATGATGAGTTGTATGGGAGACTGGACACTAAAGAGGGCAAGAAGGACTTGTACCGATTGGCAAGACAGAGGGATCAGGCTGGAAAGAATGTGTAGCAAGTTAGGCTTGTTAAAGACAGGAATTGTAATGTTCTAACGAGTGAGGAGAGTGTGACGAGAAGATGGAAGGAGTACTTTGAGGAGCTGATGAATGAAAAGAATGAAAGAGAAAGAAGAGTAGAGGTCATAGAAACTGTGGACCAGGAAGTGGGAAAGATTATTGAGGGTGAAGTCCAGAAAGCTCTGAAAAGAATGAAGAAGGGGAAGGCAGTAGGACCTGATGACCAGTGGAGGTTTGGAAATGTCTTGGAGAGATGGCATTGAGGTTTTTGACTCAAATATTCAATGGCATATTTGAGGGTGAGAAAATGTCTGAGAAATGGAGAAGAAGTGCTGGTGGCCATTTTTAAGAACAAGAGTGATGTACAGAGTTGTAGCAACTACAGGGGAATTAAGTTGATGATCCACACGATGAAGATCTGGGAGAGAGTTGTGGAAGCAAGACTTGGACGAGAGGTGACTATCTGTGAGCAGCAATATGGATACATACCAAGAAAGAGCACCACAGATCCATCTTTGCTTTGAGAATGCTGATGGAGAAGTACAGAGAGGGTCAGAAAGAACTCCATTGTGTCTTTGTGGATTTAGAAAAAACATATGACAGAGTACTGAGGGAGGAGGTGTGGTATGTTAGACTTGTACTGGACAATGAGGACAGCAGGACATGTATGAGGACAGCAGGACAGTGGTGAGATGTGCTGTAGTGACAGATAGCTTCAAGGTGGAAGTGGGAGTGCATCAAGGATCAGCTTTGAGCTCCTTCTTGTTTGCTCTGGTGATGGACCGACTAACAGATGAGGTCAGGCAGGAATCTCCGTGGACGATGATGTTTGCAGATGACATTGTGATCTGTGGTGAGAACAGGGAACAGGTGGAAGAAAACTTGGAGAGGTGGAGGTATGCACTTGAAAGAAGAGGAATGAAAGTCAGCCGTAGTAAGACAGAGTCCATGTGTGAATGAGAGGGAGGAGGTGGAACAGTGAGGCTACAAGGAGCAGAGGTCACAAAGGTGCAGGACTTCAAGGACTTGGGGTCCACTGTCCAGGAACATGGGGAGTGTGGTGAAGAGGTGAAGAAGAGAGTCCAGGCAGGATGGAGTGATGGAGAAAAGTTTCAGCAGTGATTTGTGACAAAAGGGTGTCAGCAAAGGTCAAAGGAAAAGTTTACAAGACAGTGGTGAGACTAGGTATGTTGTATGTTCTGGAGACAGAGACATGGACAAAAAGACAGGAGACAGAACTGGAAGTGGCAGAAATTAAGATGCTAATGTTCTCCTTAGGAGTGACAAGGATGGAGAAGATCAGGAATGAGATCATCAGAGGTACAGCACAGGTTGAACAACTGGGAGATAAAGTTAGAGAGGACACACTGAGATGGTTTGGACATGTCCAGAGGAGGGACAGTGGTTTGGACATGTCCAGAGGGGGGACAGTGGGTATATTGGTAGAAGGATGTTAGAAATGCAGCTGCAGGAAAAAGACAAAGAGGAGACATATGGATGCAGTTAGAGAGGACATGGAGGTAGTTGGAGTGAGGACAGAGTGAGGACAGAGGACACAGAGGACAGAGTGAGATGTAGGAGGAGGACTCACTGTGGAGACACTTGAAGAGGGAGGAGTATAAAAAGGACTTTAGTGTTTACTTAGAACCAACCCTAAAAAAATCAATAAAAAAATCAATAAAAAATAAAAAGAACCAACCCTCCACAGTATTTGAGAACGACTAATATCAACTGTTTCTTTGTGTTTTTATGAACTGAGCTGCATTCAGAGAAGCAGCCTGATGCAGAGATAAATACCATTTATTAATTTTAGTTTAGTTTAGCAGATTTCAAGACATCTATTTTCTTAACCTCACGCTTTCTGCATTTGAGATATTCACACACGGCGTCATGAAATTATCCAGTCCTTACCTCGAGGAGCTGTTTGACAGACAGAAATGAGTCATCAATCAAATGAAATATTAAACAGACTTTTGTTGGTTTATTTAATGATCCTATCAGATCATTATCAGATCATTAAATAAATATGCCACACAGAAGAGGATTTAATCCTGCAAGATGGAGCAGCGTTGAAATACAGGCGTTTACATGTCGCTTCGTCTCCAAGTCTGCTCACAGGCTGTAGGACGTGTCTTTTTATAACCGTTATCAGACAAAGGTCAGGACTACTCTTGTTTTCCAGCTTAAGGCCTTGAGTTTTTCAGGTTGCAGGCTCCACTTTGCACAGACGAAACAACTCAACACACACGTGGCCATATACATTTGACATTAATAAGTGAAAACCATCTATGACCTTCACATCTCCATCAACTTTACCCTGCAGAAAACAAACCCCTGCCATGTCTGACTGGACTTAAATGCCAAATCTTTGGTGCACTTAAATAACCAAAATTAAAAATGTAATGTAAGACCTAGCATTTGTTGAAGGAATGCATCCAGCTGCTGCCAGAATCTGCAGTGGACTTTAGATCATTTTATGTTGACAAATGAGAAAGTTGTGGCTGTTTTGGTCAAATCTAAGTTATGCATGATCTTATGGGATATTGCAAATATAAGCTCAGTATCTGTAAAAGTGACTAAATTACGTTTGTATTTGTGTTGGCTAATTCTGATTGACTGTAGCAACATCTTGATTAAGTCCACCCAAATGCTACTGGGTGCCTCCAATTCCCCCCTGGGATTAATAAAACGTCCATCCGTATGCACGTCCCTCTCTCCCTGTCTCTCTCTCTGTCCATCCACCCGTCTCTCTCTGTCTCTCCCTCTGTCCCTCTCTTCATCTCTTTCTCTGTCCGTCTGTCTCTCTGTCTGTCTACCAGATATTTTAGACAAACGAACATTAAAAACATTATCACCTTTTGCAATAATAACTGATCATTTATTCTTTACAGGTTTTAAATTCCTTTAAGAAAAATAATCTAATATAAATGTTGTTTATGTCCTAATTACAGCAGTTAAAGAGGGGCAGGCAGACCTGCTTCCCACCAGAGGTGTTTGATAAAGAGCTGACTGAGCGTAGCTCCGTTTACAGATATTAATATAACACAGACACCATCGATCCATGACACAGGCAGGTTCAGCGCTGGAAGATATGCTCTCTCTCATATAGATTTACATATGGCCCCTGTTGGCCCAAATGGATTTAGTGGCAAAGCTCTGAGTGTTTCTAAGGACTTGACAGATTAGGGCTGTTCAACTTGCCTAACTTTGGAGTAAAGATAGAAACAGAAAGGAAAAACAGAAGGTTATTTACTTGATGAAGACAGAAAGGCAGAGGGCAGAAAGCAGATTCCCCAAATCATCGTTGCACATGTACAGCGCTAAACTGAGTGGACAGGTGTCAGTGGCATCGTAAAGTCCTGCTCCCTGAGAAGCTGTCGGTTCCTCAGGCTCCCACAACGTGCGGCCTGTTGTTGCCATTCATCATCGTCCAGAAGACAACTCAGGAAGAAGTTCCTAATTTACAATGATTACAGACTCTGCATGTAAATTACTGGCAATGATCAGAGAACCAATTTAGGGGAAGGGGATTTAAAGGACGGAAAGTTTTCTTTCTTTCTTTTTGAGCATCTTTAAGAAGAAGTGAATCCCACAGCTCAAGTTTCCAGCCCCTTTTGGACAAACGATGCACAGCTTATCTTCTTTCCCTCGAATGAAGGCACGTGCAGGGGTCCATGGATCACAGTGAATGTTTTGCCCTGCATTGTTGAACTGTTCTTTTCAGAGCATTAGGGGGAGGGGGAGAGGCTCTAGGCTGCCAAAAGATGGGTCAGGCCCTTCACTGCCAGCATCCTTCTTTCACCCAGGTCTCCGTCTCCCAAGGCAACACTGTTTCTCATCCTCCGTGTTTGTGTATGTGTGTGTGTTTTAGTGTGTGTTTGTGCATTCATATGTGTGTGTCTCTGCATGTGAGGAAGAGCACAAGAGAAAGAGGAACATGAAAGGGAATAGTGGGCTCGATGACTTGCCAAACCTTCTCCAGTTTCCTCTCCATGGTTAATCTGATTGGCGCCGACACTGAAAGGGGAGCAGGATTGGAGGATGGCACTAGAAACTGAGCCGGCGATGGGTCAGACTTGGCTTGAAATTTTGGGGGTCAGGCAGGAATTTGGGATGATTTGCCCCTATAGAAATCTTCTGGCTAATGATCGTGTTGATGCATCTCTATAGAGTGTAGATTCAGAGTATCTGCTTTGTTTTGCATGAGGAGTGCAGGGCAGAGGAAGCTTTAGATTTGGAAAGTGTCTGAGGGGTGGGAGGTGTGGATGAAAAGGAAGACGGACCAGGAGAGAGAGTGAGAAAACTTAATTTCCATACACCCGATTTAGGATTACCAAGAAATGCAGAGGGAGCTGCTGGAAAGAAAAGGAGGCAGAGGATAACGAAGAGAGAGAAAACGAGGAACACGGAGATTCATAGCTGTAGAGAGGAAACAATGTTTAGACAATTCAATGGGGGCAGTAATTACCGGAAACCTGAAATCAGGTCAATCTTCAGGTATGTTTGCAAGACATCATCTGATAAAAAGCTGAAGTTACTCCCACTATGGTCTTTGGGTCAACACAACTTTAAGAGGCATCTCATTTTAGATTAAAAAAAAATAGCATTACTGGTTAATTATTTAAGTGACTGACCAGTAGGACAACATAACCATCCCACAACCAGACATGTAGAAGTTCAGCCCTCAGTCATGGATAGTTTATCCAAAAATCTTCACATTTATCTTGACTGCTACAAGTTGCCACTGTACTACAATGCTTTCTTTCCACAGGACTTTGAAACCTGACAATAGGGATTTGTTCCCATTCAGTCAGAGGAGATTTAGTGAGGTTGAGCAATGATGTAGAGAAATTGTGCCTTGCTCTCAAGATCTTTCAAGGGCCCTTATGCCTGAAGTGCTTCACCGCTTTTCAAAAGAGCGTCTCGTGGATGTAGCTGTATGCATGGAGGTCTTTCATGTTGAAACATGAAACAGGCCTTGGCCTAACATTCTAAAACAGAGGTCTCATTCTCACGGCCCGCGGGCCAATAGTGGCCCACAGGACGATGTCTCGTGGCCCCCACCGTGATATGAAAGTATAATATTAGTGCGGCCCACAGGGTGAGCGGACCTCTGAAGGAAGTCCCGCACGCCGTTCCTCGTCATGGCTGACATTCGGTGCTAGACTAAGGCCCTATTTACACAGACACGATGGGGGAAACGTAGGTTTTTCGTATGTTAATTAGAGGAAAAGATTTGCGTTGACACGGTCATATTTTGGGTTTACATGCATGCGCAGAATTCCCCCCCGCCCTCCCAAATCCTCTGTAGTTACCATGCCGGGTCATTAGATGACGCTGTGAGTTTTGTACCTTCACCAAATGCGCATGCGTGCTGCCTCGGCACGCTGTGTCCTGTGAGCTAAAAAGCTCTGCTAACAACAACAAAGTCCATGCTCAATTTAACAAGTTAAAGCTGGATTCTGGATAAAAGAGTCGACAGATTTGACGCCAAGCGGGACCGCTTCGTCTAACAGCTCCACACCAGAACCGAGTCGACAATGTTGGACTTTACTCCGTGATAATCAGTAGCTGTACAGCAGATAAATCAAATGTTCTTAATCTTGTTAGTTTGTGTTTACTTCGGTTACAAAACAACCGAGTTTTTATTTTTCCTGAAAGACAAAGAAGCTGTCCTCCCACCAGGCGGACCGGTTCTGGCTCGGCCCAGGTGCAGGGCAGCAGGACGTCCAAGAGAGAGATGTTGGATGAACTATTTATTTTAAATTCCACTCAATTTCTTTTATTCAATCCATTCAGTGTTCAGTTTAATTATCAGTGTTTGTGTGACAAAGTTTGTGGTGTTGAATAAATAAATACAAATTAAACCTGATGTCTTCGTTTTCTACTTTAAAAACACGCAATATGTTTAATCACATAATTTGAATTACATAATGTCCAGATAGCTTGATTATATATCTCAAGCTTAAGATAAATACTGTTTATTATTATTAAACTGTTATTATTTAGCACATTTAGTATGTTCTAGTGCAGTGCGACGTGTGCGCGTGCCTCGTTCTATAAACAGCGACATTAGAACTGGATCAGACTGTGTCTCTTCCAACACAGATGTTGGTCACAGCAGCTGGAGTGATAACAACGACAACAACAACACATTCACTAATGATTCAGACAAATTTAAGGTTTGTTACTTTATGTTTGTTTTACAATTAAAAACAGTTTGTTGTCCACTGTTGTCATCACTCTTTGTTCAAATCCAGGTCTCTCTTGTAAATGAGTCCTTGTGGCTCAATGGAACTAACCTGTATCAATAAAGGTTGAATGAATATAAATATACACATAATGATTTATTCAACCTTTTATTTATACAGGTTGGCTTCATGGAGCCACAAGGACTCGTTTACAAGAGACCTGCTCCAAACACAACATTTAAAGTACAGACAAGAATAACAGGAAACAATGACAACGATAAACTACAGAAAAAATTATAGAGATGATATATATATATATATATATATATATAT
>NC_056518.1:35174124-35186234 GCF_014905685.2 Nematolebias whitei | reverse complement strand
AACGAGCAGCCCTGGTGGTCCAACTCCCACCCTGAAGGGTCCAACTTCTACTGGCAATGAGAATCAAACTGTCGCGCCGCTTGTATAGAGACAGACCAGCCCGTAATAACAGGCCCCTAATCCCCATACTCACGGACCCCCCCACCCCCACCCCCCCACAGTGTACCCCAAGGAACATGATTGAATGCCTTCTCAAAGTCCACAAAACACATGTAGACTGGATGGACAAACTCCCATGACCCCTTGAGGACCCTAGTGAGGGTAAAGAGCTGATCTAGTGTTCCACGGCCAGGATGGAACCTGAATCGTTCCTCCTGGATCTGAGGTTCGACCAACGTACCCTGATCAGACCTTACAGGGAGGCTGAGGACAGTGATGTAATTGGAACACACCCTCTGGTCCCCCTTTTTGAAGAGGGGAACCACCACCCAGTCTGCCAGTCCAGTGGTACTGCCCCCGATGTCCATGCATGGAGCTTTTTAACTTTTTAGACTCGTGAATCTCTAACCAGAATAATCGCTGTGAAAAATCACATCATGTTGCTGCTGATCTGTTTCAATGTTGCTGCTGATCCCGTTTCATGTTGCTGCTGATCCGTTTCATGTTGCTGCTGATCCCGTTTCATGTTGCTGCTGATCAGTTTCATGTTGCTGCTGATCTGTTTCATGTTGCTGCTGATCTGTTTCATGTTGCTGCTGATCCGTTTCATGTTGCTGCTGATCTGTTTCATGTTGCTGCTGATCCGTTTCATGTTGCTGCTGATCCGTTTCATGTTGCTGTGTTCATGCGTGCTCGTGCTCACACAGACTCATGTTCGTGCTGCTGTTTGACGTACTGTTTTTATGCTATTAGTGCTTAGTGTATTTTTAGTTGATGCTTATGCTTAGTTCAAATCTTTGATCTTATCGCTGTTTTTCTTTTACATTTGATTGTTGGATGTAACTGGGACCCTGTGGACATAATCTTGTTCCACCTCATGTACCACATGTGATGTGAATGACAAATAAAGAAGCGCTGACTCTGAGAAGTTTCGTCATCAACAGAAAAACACAAATAAACACAGACATTGATAAGGTTAAAAACATTATTGTCCGCCGACATCCATCAGTTATTCCCCTGCATCCATTTAAAAAGCATAAATGGTCCTAATAAAGGGAACTTTTTGTAAATTGCTTTAATTCAAAGCTAGAGAAAGACAGTGAAGCAAAAAGCAGGAAGAAACCCAAATGAGCAGCAGCACAAGTGAACGGGTGGACAAAAATATTTTTATTCTGTTCTGTCCCAGATTCCTATTTTTACTGCTTTTAAATAAAATAAAATCCTCTCTATATTATTTTCAAAATAAACGGTTTTGTAATTTGGTTCAAATAAATAATAATTGTATCATGTCAACTGCACAGACTCATGAAACGGTTACAGTACACCCACAGAGGTCGGGGCAGCTGTTCTGGGCGATGGGAGGCAGAGAAGGGGGAGGACTGGGGGGTATGGGTTTGTGCGTTGGGTGGGTGAGGTGGTAGACGCTGCTGACTTGAAGATGTTGTGTTAGACTGGAGCCGAGTCTCCCAGCGGAGCGACGCTTTCCTTTGCTTCCCTGGCCTGCTTCTGTCTCGTTCCTGCACCGTTTTATACACCTCCTCCTTTTATTAGAACGGTGCAGCAGTGGTTGTCACAGCTCTCACCATATTGTGCCTTTCCTGTATATTTTCCATTTTTCCTAAAAGAGCACTTCTCTCAGACTGCAGGTTTACTCGTGGTTCCTAGAGTTTCCAGCAGCAGAATGGGAGGAAGATCTTTCAGTTCTCAGGCTCCTCTCTTGTGGAAACAACTTCCAGTTTCTGTCCATGAGGCTGACACATTGTCCAGTTTAAGACTGGGATTAAGACTTTCCTTCTTGATAAATCCTATTGTTAGGGTCGGCTTGTTATGCTGCTATAGACTTAGACTACTAGAGGACAAACTGACCTCATTTCCTTACATGAATGTTAAAACTGAATAGTTTTCATTTGATACTATTTCTATCTTAACATGTGATTCTTGACCTGCCATTGTGTATCTGTTCTTACCAAACCCAGCCGGTCGAAGCAGATGGTCCTCTAGTCCTGATCCTGGTTCTGCTAAAGGTTTCTTCCTCATGAGGGAGTTTTTCTTTCCACTGTCGCCTTCATGCTTGTTCAAGATGAGAGTTCAGTGATGGAGTTAAACTCAAAGCTGCTCCTCAGATAAATAATGTTAATTATTATTTTATAGATGAATTAATTAGGTTGTGTTCTGCGTGTGTCCTCAGAAAGTTTTTCCATGAACGGTCCATATCAGATCTTCTACAGCTGTTTGGCTGCTGTGCCACAGGACAGATTTCTACTGTAGCTCTGACACTTCAATATTCATTCAACCTTTATTTTTGCAGGTTCATCCCGTTGAGCCTGGAGTCTCATGTACACGAGACACCTGATGATATATCTGTAATATCTGCTGTGATGTGTAACAAAGTCCTCTGGATGGTTAAATCCAGGAGTCTTTTAAGGCTCATGGAGGCCCCTAAGAGCCATGGATTGAAAACGCTATAGATGAAGACGATAAGAATTGGACCTTTATTTCAGCAGGTGAGATGTTTGAGAGCCAGCTCTCATGTTCAAACATTGAAAGTGAGATGATGGAGTCGTCAGCATCAGGTTGTAATGTACCACCAGAGATGCAGCGGAAGGTGAAGAAGCTGAAACTGACTTTTAAAAATAAAATGTGGAAACTGTCAGGATCTGTATCTTTTTCTACAATTTTTATCGTCCTGTGTTTTATGAATAACTTGTTATTTAGTGATTTTAATCGTTACTTGTGTTTCCTCTGAGACAGTATTCAGTCCTCCTTAGTCTATTTCCAACTCAGTTCAGTCTGTGGAGCATGCTCACTAACCTATTCACAGTCACACTTTCTTTACTGTCATTCCACCACATGTGGTACATGAGGTGGAACTAAATTATGTTCACAGGCTCCCAAATTACATCCAACAATAAAATGTAAAGAAAAACAATAATTGGGTCTAAGATATGAACTAAGAAAAACATCATGTCAAGTCAGACTTTAGCTGTCTTTGTTCGTTTCCATCTCCACATCAGCAGAGCATTACCAAATAAATAAATTCTTAATTTGTACGCCTCCTTCATGACTGTGTATTGTTGTCGTTGTTGTCATCACTCTTTGTTCCATCAGGTCTCTGTTGTAAAAGAGTCCTCCCTCGAGGCTCAGTGGGACTAACCTGTACATATAAAGCTTGAAAGAATGAGTGGCTCTTTTGCTGCAGTCTGGTCCTGTTCGTGGTTTTTGTGTTCCTCACGTTTGGGAGTTTTGGATGTGTATTGTGGCTGCCACGTTGGCATTTTGTTTTGGAATTAAAAGTTTTTGCCAAAGCTCTGTGTTTGTTGCCTGCACCGTGACTTCATCAGTCCAAGGAGCCACAACAAACTCAGTCTTACGTATAACACCTTTTCATGATAGGTCAACCAGTTTGATACAATTTGGTGTAGAGCATCTGGTTGACCCACCATGAGAAGGTGTTATACGTAAGACTGAGTTTTTTTGTGGCTCCTCAGACTGAAGAAGTCTTCTGGATGAAAGATCAAACATTTCAACAAGAAGAAACCGTCCAGAGGACCTGACTGAACTTTGTTGGGTGAAGTACAGAGTTATAGCAACTACAGGGAAATTGAGTTGATGATCCACATGATGAAGATCTGGGAGAGAGTTGTGGGAGCAAGACTTAGAAGAAAGGTGACCATCTGTGAGCAGCCACATCCATGAACATCCATCCATCGTCTTTACCCGCTTCTTTCTTTTTGGGTGGCAGGGGCCACTGGTGCACATATCCAGTAATCAGCAAGAGGCAGGGGACACCAGAACAGGTCTCCAGTCCCATCACATGGACACCTGGACAGGTCACCAGTCCATCACAGGGACACCTGGACAGGTCTCCAGTCCCATCACAGGGACAGCAGAACAGGTCTCCAGTCCATCACAAGGACACCCTGGACAGCTCTTAGTCCATCATAGGGACACCTAGGGACAATTTAGAGTTACCAACCAGTTTCTTAAGATTGGCTGTGGTACAGACCGCTACAGGAGACCCTTCCTGCCCACAACCACCAGCATCTAGAACAACTCTTAATGAAACCAAGACGATGAGCTGCAACGTTTAATTTCTCGTTGGGATTAGTAAAGTATTTTGAATTTGAATTGAATTGCATCAAGGATCAGCTCTGAGCCCCTTCTTGTTTGCTCTGGTGATGGATCGACTAACAGATGATGTCAGGCAGGAATCCCCGTGGACTATGATGTTTGCAGATGACATTGTGATCTATGGTGAGAGCAGGGAACAGGTGGAAGAGAACTTGGGAGTGGTGGAGGTATGCACTTGAAAGAAGAAGAATGAAAGTCAGCCGTAGTAAGATGGAGTCCATGAATGAGAGGGAGGAGGTGGAACAGTGAGGCTACAAGGAGCAGAGGTCACAAAGGTGCAGGACTTCAAAGACTTGGGGTCCACTGTCCAGGAACATGGGGAGTGTGGTAAAGAGGTGAAGAAGAGAGTCCAGGCAGGATGGAGTGGACAGATGCTGGTAACTGAGCTGCTACTGTTAATGAATAAAACAAATGTTTACAGTGTGTGATTGGAGCATTTCTACAGTGAATGTGTGATTAATATTAGAAAATCAAGTGGAAGAGACTGAAAAGTTCAAAAGGACATGGGAAGAACACAAACTGGTTTTCCAGACACAAAAAGACCAGTCATTTCATCTCTGCCCAACTTCCAGATGACTGGTGCGGACAGACAGTTGAAAGAGGAGTGACTTCTTTGTTAGCAACAGATGATGTGTCCTGACTAAGGAACAGTTAAATGGGAGTCTCCATCCACGTTCTCCGCACAAAGCTCACCTTTCTTACCGAATGATGCTGCCTGTGATTTTGTCAATACTCAGGATACAAAAAGCACTTCAGTGTATTCATGGCAATATCCAGATATTTCAATCTCTCTCTCTGTGCTAGACTTCAACTTTCCATCAGTTTGTCACGAGAATCTAATTTTTGTTCAGGAACTGATTAAATATAATTTGGTGTGATTTATCCGTCTGCACCAGTCCTGGGCCAGCATCTCGTGTTTTCCTACGGATACACTTGAATCTTTGTTTCATTTTATTTCCTTTAGCTCGTGTCAGACGAGCAGAAAGTGACAGGATCAAACTGGCCGTGGATCCTTGCTGCACTGCAGATGCGCTCCACTGCGCCCTAATATAATCACAGCTTTAGAGAGAACGGTTGTGTTTGCTTTATTGATTCCATGCTTGAGAAAATATATCAGACAGTCTCACAGAGGCATGTTCTCTCTTAAAATAACTTCTCTGAATGACCACGAGAAGAGGGTTCTTAAACTTGGTGTGCACCAATAAATTCATAGAATCACAGTTACTAATATCAAGCATGTGCTGACTTATTGCTTTTGTATTTAAATTTTTTGTTTTGACGTGATCAAGCAAACATGCAAGCCTCACGTCAAGTAACGAAACAGATGAATTAAATGCACAAAGCCGTACAGACCGTTCATACTTTTTATCCTCACGCAGCAATTCTGAAATCCAGCCATTAGGAACATTTCTGTTGAAGGTACAGCAGCTTCTGAATAAAACTTTTTGTTTGAAATAAAACAAACAAACTTTTTTTTTTCCAAGATGAATAGTTAATGCTGACAACACTTTTTAAACAATCACTAAGGTATTACAGATTTATTGCAACTGCTTAACAATATTAGTTTACCAGTACATACCTAACCCTAACTCTTACCAGTACATACCCAACCCTAACGCTCCACCACATGTATCACACGAGGTGCGAATGACAATGAAGAAACTCTGACTCTGATCTGACTGCATGCAATCACAGTGTGAGATATTTATTATCAGTCACAAGTTTGTGACTGTTGGTCTTGTTCTAATGTTACCAATCAGTTCATTTGATTACTAATCAGTTCATTTATTATTAACCTGTTCATATTGAAGAGCTGTTGATCTGCTCCGTTTAATGTTTTCAGCCTCTCCCCTTTTCCCCTTAGAAAACTTCTCTCCAGGGTGCCCATGTACACGGAACGCGTAAATTACGCAGCGCGTAATTACGCGCATGGAGGACTGAGTGAAGAAATTTTTTTTGGTGCAAGCGGGCGCTTCATATGGTGTCTGAACGGACCCAGTGAAGCATAGACTACATCCTGCTTCGCCTTTTAACCCACTAGCGAATGGCCTTAAAGGGCGAAGCCTATACGAAATAGAACGTTGGTTACGTACTGTAACCCCAGATTCTATGAGTATAGGCTTCGCCCTTTAAGCGCTGGGCCTCACTGGCTCCTAAATGGCTGAAAAAAAGCTATTTGGGGTCCGATTACCCGCTCTCAACGTAATTTATACAGACCGGGTGGGGCCCACACGACAGGTGGGCGTGGACTAAAGTTTTCAGTGCTACGCTTTGCGTGACGGGATAAAACCCACTAGCAAATGGCCATAAAGGGCTACGCCTATACTCATAGAATCTGGGGTTACAGTCCGTAACCAACGTTCTCTTCTACCAGACCAAGACCTAGGTTTTAGCCCGGGCCAGAGTTCACCTTTTTGTTCCGTGACAGAGTTCGATGGCTTGTTCACACCTCCCTAAACGAACCGGACTTCCTAGGAAAACGAGCTAGAGTTCGATTAAAGTGGACTTAAAAGGGCTGGTGTGAATGCACCCTAACTGTATCCATATATCTCCTGTCTTTTTCCTGCAGCTGCATTTCTAACATCCTTCTACCAATATGCTGGTGAAGATTCTCAGTCATCCAGGACATGATTTATCCAAAAAACGTTCACTACAAAAACAACTGGACTTTATTTGTAAAAGAAGACGTTTCGTTCCTCATCCGAGGAGCTTTCTTAATTCAATGAGCAGTAAGTGAGAGATTCAGGTTATAAGGCTGAGTGAGATAAGACACACACACATATGTAGATTTGACAAGTCACACCTCAACACCTTAACAGTAGATGTTTCTTAAGGTCTTTGTTACTTTAAGAGGGGTCTCATCTGTGAATTAGAGTAACAAAGACCTTAAGAAACCCCTACTGTTAAGGTGCTGAGGTGTGACTTTTCAAATCTACGTTTTTTTTTTCCTTCTATTCTCCGGTGGAACCAGACGCATAACCCCCCACCCCACCCATCCGCTTCCCTGCTGCGCTCTTTTGTCCTGTGAACCCTTAAAAAGCCTCTTTTTTTTTTTTTTGCATACCTCTTAATTCGAAGAATCAGCTGGTCTCTCAACAAAATCGATCAACTTCTCCCAACAGGAGTCAGGGTAAGGAGGACCCTCTTACCTTGACGGAAACAATTGGATTCATGGTGACAACTGGTTTTTGCTGTTTGGGTTGGTGGAATCTGGTTGTCGACAAATTCGTGTGGAGGTGTTGAAGCTTGACAGTGCTCAGACTGAATGTGGAGCTGTGACAGGGATTTGGAGCAGCTGTTATCAGGACTGTGATCTTCCTGGCAGCACTCATGAATGGTGGAATAATCTGGAGAAGCTGTGAGCTCGACTTTTGGAGTAAAGGATCGATTTGGCTGTTTTGGTTTCCATCAGAGAATATGTACCAGCGAGACTTTAAAGGCAGAAAATAACAATTCACGAGTTTTGCCTGACCCAAACTGTGGCCTTGATGCCGGACTTATCTCAACTCCTCCTGGAATGTTTGAAATCAACAAAGATGCTTTGACTGTTTCCTCACCCCTCCCTTCCCCAAGGACATGTGACAGAACCTCAACTGAGCTGAAGATGAACGTCACCTCTTATCTGGACAATGGCTGAGGGGGGGCTCTGGACTATGCTACGACTTTCCCTTAAAACTTCAATGTCTTCACGGCCTATATGTAAATGTGTAACATCTGTTTATGTTGCTTTGCTGTGGGAGGCTTGTTTGATGCCTCAAATTGTGCCCTGTCTAGGACACGGTTTGAGAGATCTTTTTTTTATACCGTCTCTCCTCATGTTTTCTTTCCTTTTCTCATCTAAGCAAAATATTATTCTGAATAAGAATAAGAAGGCCGCGCTAATTATTTATAGCCACAGCTTTGTGCACTCCGCCCATCTTCGGACGACTGTACATACATATTCGCGTTGTATCTCGGTGAAATGCCAATAAAGTTTATTCTGATTCTGATGTGTGTGTGTCTTATCTCACTCAGCTTTATAACCTGAATCTCTCACTTACTGCTCATTGAATTGAGAAAGCTCCTCAGATGAGGAGTGAAACGTCTTCTGTTACAAATAAAGTCCAGTTGTTTTTGTATTTAACGTTTTTTGAATTCTTCTACCAATATACCCACTGTCCCTCCTCTGGACATGTCCAAACCACCGTCCCTCCTCTGGACATGTCCAAATGTACCTCTGATGATCTCATTCCTAATCTTCTCCATCCTTGTCTCTCCTAAGGAGAACCTCAACATCTTCATTTCTGACACTTCCAGTTCTGTCTCCTGTCTTTTTGTCCATGTCTCTGTCTCCAAACCATACAACACAGCTGGTCTCACCACTGTCTTGTAAACTTTTCATTTGACCTTTGCTGACACCCTTTTGTCACAAATCACTCCTGAAACTTTTCTCCATCCACTCCATCCTGCCTGGACTCTCTTCTTCACCTCTTTACCACACTCCCCATTTTCCTGGACAGTGGACCCCAAGTCCTTGAAGTCCTGCACCTTTGTGACCTCTGCTCCTTGTAGCCTCACTGTTCCACCTCCTTCCTCTCATTCACACTCATGGACTCTGTCTTAATACGGCTGACTTTCATTCCTCTTCTTTCAAGTGCATATCTCCACCTCTCCAAGTTCTATTCCACATGTTCCCTGTTCTCACCACAGATCACAATGTCATTTGCAAACATCATAATCCATGAAGATTCCTGCCTGATCTCATCTGTTAGTCGGTGCATCACCAGAGCAAACAAGAAAGGGCTCAGAGCTGATCCTTGATGCACTCCCACCTCCACCTTGAAGCTATCTGTCACTAGAGCACATCTCACCACTGTCCTGCTGTCCTCGTACATGTCCTGCTGTCCTCATACATGTCCTGCTGTCCTCATACATGTCCTGTACAAGTCTTAACATCACACCTCCTCCCTCAGCAGCCAGTCAGATGCTTTTTCTAAATCCACAAAGACACAATGGAGTTCTTTCTGACCCTCTCTGTACTTCATCAGCATCCTCAAATCAAAAATGGATCTGTGGCGCTCTTTCTCAGCATGAAACCATCCTGCTGCTCACAGAAAGTCACCTCTCGTCTAAGTCTTGCTTCCACAACTCTCTCCCAGATCTTCATCGTGTGGATCATCAACTTAATTCCCCTGTAGTTGCTACAACTCTGTACATCACCCTTGTTCTTAAAAATGGCCACCAGCACACTTCTTCTCCATTCCTCAGGCATTTTCTCACCCTCAAATATGCCATTGAATATTTGAGTCAAAAACCTCACTGCCATCTCTCCAAGACATTCCCAAACCTCCACTGGTCATCAGGTCCTACTGCTTTCCCCTTCTTCATTTTTTTCAGAGCTTTCTGGACTTCACCCTCACTAATCTTTCTCACTTCCTGGTCCACAGTTTCTATGACCTCTACTCTTCTTTCTCTTTCATTCTCTTCATTCATTAGCTCCTCAAAGTACTTCTTCCATCTTCCCGTCACACTCTCCTCACTTGTCAGAACATTACCATTCCTGTCTTTAATAAGTCTAACCTGCTGCACATCCTTTCCAGCCTGATCCCTCTGTCTCACCAATCGGTACAAGTCCTTCTCACCCTCTTTAGTGTCCAGTCTCCAATACAACTCATTTATTTTTTTTCATTTACCCTTTATTTATACACGTAGTCTCATTGAGCCACGACAACTCATTTTCAAGAGAGACCTGTTTAGAGAGCAGATGGGGGGTTAAGGGCCTTGCTCATGGGCCCAGAGTGGGGCAAATGAGGGGGTAGGGGCAAATGTGGGTGCTTCACCTACCCCACCCACATTTTTGATGGTGTCGGTACCGGGGCGTGAACCGGCAATCTTCCGATCACAAGCCCACCTCTCTAACCTCTGTGCCACCATTCCCTACACCCTCTGCTTTGTCTTAGCTACCTCCCTCTTTGTTCTACGTCCCATCTCCTTATATTCCTGTCTCCTCTCTTCAGTCCTCTCTCTGTCATATTTCTTCTTGGCTAACATCTTTCTTTGAACAGCTTCCTGCACTTCACTATTCCACCACCAGGTTTCCTTATAATCCATTCTCTGTGCAGATGACACACCAAGTACAGTCCTACCTGTCTCGCTAATTACTGTTGCCATTAGTGGTGTAACGGTACATTTGCGTGTATTGAACCGTTTTGGTACGGCATGTTCGGTCCACGTGCATACCGTTTTGGTTATTTTTTCACTCATTAAATTTTTTAATGAGAGATTATTCACTGCGGAACCAAATTTCCTAAGCATGTTTCAGTACGGCGCTATTAATTGTTGCATAGTCTTGCAGCATGCATAGCATTAGCAGCCTAACAGGCAACGAACAAGTCAGACCTTGAAGACAGTTCCATCTTGTTGTGGTCTCCTGTTTGGGAACATTATGTCTTTCTTGTTAAAAGACAAGTGAACAAATCCAAAGCTGTGTGTCGACGTTTCACGGAGATTGGCTCTGCAGCAGCAACACGTCGAACTTGTTAACAACTTGAAACAACAACATCCGAACGTGACCGTCTCTTCTACAAGCAAGAAAAGCAGTTTGGTGCAAAGACTGATACCAGCAGCATTTAAATAACCTTCATCAGGTCATTCAGGTCGGTCCAGAGCAACAACAAGCTGTAGGAGTTTTTAAAGCTCTGGATCTACGTCTGAATGTTGTTGATGCGCCGGCTTTAAAGCTATTGAGCCCCGCTACGACATCACGTGAGCACTTTATGAAAAAGATAAAACTGATCGTCAACAAGCCCTGGACCAGATTAAAGTCCGATCGATGATGATGATGATGAGCGAGAGATTCAACCACCTCATTTCAGAAATGATGACCGTGCAAGAAAAGGCATTGTTATTTTATTATTATGATGTTTTTCTGTTTGCTTCCAGTGCTGTGGAAATGTGAAATCTCAAACACTCGTACTTGTACTCATAAAAACACTCCAAGGCTTCAGACCAGCATCACTTTTAGGTCCTATGATGTCTTTCCTCTATTTCACTTTACAGGTAAAAGTCTGTTTTTGTAGATGTTTTAAGATGAACCCGGGTGATGTTATGATGTTGTTGCACCAGGGGTCTGAGAGTAATTAAAGTTATATCCTGTGTATGTCCTGTACATATTGCAGTTTGAACAAAGTTGACTTTAACTTTTTTTTTTGTTGTTAGGACATCAAACTGTTGTGATTTTAGTAAAAGAAATGTGTTTGTAAGCTCAGGGTGTCATTCTGAATAAAGTACTTGTAGCCAGTTTGACAAAAACTAGTATCATAAAACCCATTAGGACAGTCAGGCTCGTGATGTGTGGATGGAAACATCTGACTGCAACTGCAGGATCTCATTTAGTTCATTACAAATTAGTACCAATTTGAACAGTAGCAAAGTAAAAGCAATCAATAAATCAATAATCCATCGGAAAAAAGATTATAACCTAAAACTGAGCTTTTCAGCTGAGATTTTCAATCCATTTCACACAGACAAAGGATTATTTGACAATGCTTTAAAGGAAACATCTTTCCGTGTTTTTCAGGGGTTAATGCATCGTGGTATCACCGTTTCAACTTCAGTGAAATGTCTTAGTACTCCAGGAAAGACCGAGAACACAAACAGTTATACATACAGGGAATGAACTAATGGAGAAAACGTGTTCTGAAACAGAAAAAAAGAGACTGAGGTAGGAGAAATAAGAACTATAAGCCACCAAAACCATGTTCAAGATAAAAGTTAAGAGCAGGAGAGAGTCTGAAAGTGCAAAAACACAAACCTGAAGGGGGAAAACATGGAGGCAAAATGGAAGCATAACGCCAAAAAGAGTGTGTGTGTGTGTGTGTGTGTGTGTGTGTGTGTGTGTG
>NC_056518.1:35165536-35174024 GCF_014905685.2 Nematolebias whitei | reverse complement strand
GGTGTGTGTGTGTGTGTGTATGTACATATATGTGTGTGTGTGTGTGTGTGTGTGTGTGTGTGTGTGTGTGTGTGTGTGTGTGTGTGTGTGTGTGTGTGTATGTATACACACACAGTATATTTAAGGAGGTTTAAGGGTTAGTAGAAGGATGGAGACCAAGAACTAAGACTTTTTTTCTTTATTTCATGAGTGAGTGAGCTTTAGGAAGCATCAGCTGAGTCCATGGCAGGAGTGCAAAGAAGCTAAAGAAGAACAGAACATTACATGCACAGTTTACCCACCGCCACTACAGCGGACAGCCGGGGCACTAATGGACCCCAAGCAGAGTGGTGAGATGAAGGTTTGAAAAACAGACATGGCACGAGGTTTCCGCTGGAGAAGGAGAAAAAAGTGCATTCATCCTTTTTCCTTTCTGGGTTAGTGCTGCTGAAGTCCGTGATAGAGTTTGCTGCCTCACTGTATGATAAATTGCTAACAGAGCAGGAAAAGAAAATACACATGGGAGATGCTTTGATTTAAAAAGAACTCATTTAGGGTAACTTACTGCTGCTGCCGTGGTTCTGTTTAATATGAGAGGACACGTGCAGAGGCAACGTTACATCAAAGTGCAGTTAGTGATGGGAACACATTAGATATCAGTGCTGCACGCATGTTTGGAGAATTTCAAAGCCTTGGTGACTTTTTGCTTCCTGTCCTGGGATGTTTTTAACACTTTGATGATTATGTTTCTCCACTAAAAGAGGATCGTGCCTGCAGCTGAGCACATGCACAGTACAAACACCTTGTTTTTCTCTTTAATGGGAGGGAGAGACAGAAATGGAAGTACATGTCTCCAAACTCATCTAGTGTTTTCATTGGCTGTAGATTCTGCTCACTTCATCAGACAGGAAGTTTTTTGTTTTTTTTGGGGGGGGGGGGGGGGGGGGGGGGGTCTGAGAAGTGTTCTGCAAACAGAAACTTACAGATTCAGCAATATTCAAGTTGTCAAAAGTAAAAATTAATTTATTCTTTGCTCATTTTATCATCAACATTTGATTTTTGTAACTTTTGTATAAGATCTAATTGAAGTAAACATGTTTGAATACAGGCAGCACGGTGGATCAGTTCGTAGAGCTGCTGTCTCAGCGAGAAAGTCGCCGGCTTAAGTCCCAGCCAGAGGTCTTTCTGGGTGGAGTCTGCATGTTCTCTCCGTGCTGCGTGGGTTTTCTCCAGGTACTCCAGTTTCCTCCCACAGACCAAAAACATGCATGTTAGACTGATTGGTAACAGAATTGTCCATAGGTGTTCCTGTGATGGACTGGAGTCCTGTCCAGGGTGTCCCCCACCTCTCGTACAGTGATGGTTGGATACAGGCACCAGCACAGGTGTCTCTATGTCTGCGTCTCCCTATGCAACTTGGTCCTAGACTTCTTAAACAGACCACAGTCAGAAAGGATCCACAACTTCTCCTCCTGCACCATAACCCTCAGCACTGGCTCTCCTCAGGGCTGTGTGCTGAGCCCTCTCTTGTTCACTCTGATCATGTACGACTGCACACCTACCCATTCAGGCTATCACATTGTAAAGTTTGCAGATGATACAGCGGTGGTGGGATGCATCACAAACAATGATGAGTCCAGCTACAGGCAAGAGGTGGAACACCTGGAGAGCTGGTGCAGGAAGAACAACCTTCACATCAATGTGAAGAAGACAAAGGAGATGGTCGTGGACTTAAGAAGGAACCAACACACCTACACCCCACTCCCCCGAACATAGGGAGGATCTGCGGTGGAAGTGGTCTCCATCTACAAGTACTTGGGTGTGCACCTGAACAACAACCTCAGCTGGAGCAACAACACCACCAGCCTGATGAAGAAAGCTCATCAGAGACTCTACTTCCTCAGACGAGCTGGTCTGGAAGCTCAGTCCTCACCTCCTTCTACAGGTGTGCAGTGGAGAGCATCCTGTGCTCCAGCATCAACGTGTGGCATGGAGGCTGCACAGCTGCAGAAAGAAAAGCTTTGCAGAGAGTGGTGAAGGCTGCACAGAAGATGTTGGATTCAGTCTCCACCATCACAGACATCTACACCTCCAGATGCAGGAAGAGGGCCACCTGCATCATGAAGGACCACACTCACCCAGCACACACACTTTTTGCCCCGCTCCCCTCAGGAAGGAGGTTAAGGAGCATTAAGTGTAGAACCACTAGACTGAGGAACAGCTTCTACCCTGAGGCTGTTAGACTCATGAATCTCTAACCAGGAGAATCAGTGTGATGCCACTTTAATTGGTGATATCTGACTTATCAGTGCTGCTGATTATCCATGCTGCTGATCTCTTGTTTTCAAGCTGCTATATTCATATCCATCTGCTCACAACAGACTCATGTTCAGGCTGCTGTTTTTAATGCACCTTATTATATTATTATTGTTTAGCGTGTATCTTAGATCCTTGTACACAGTTTCTTTTTTTAATACTTTATATTTTTGGTTGGGACCTTATGCAATTTTGTTCCACCTCGTGTACCACGTGATGAGAATGACAGTCTCCTTGTGTCTCTGTGATGGACTGGAGACTTGTCCAGGGTGTCCCCCACCTCTCACACAATGATAGCTGGACATGGGCACCAGAGACCCCTGTGACCTGAAAATGAAGTCATAATAACGATAGTGGATGGATGTTTGACTACCTCCCATTACAAAAGAGCAGCAATTGCACATTGATGTTTTTGCCTTTATTTACAGTATGTGTCTGTCTTTTAACAAAATACATCATAAACCAGCATATCAGCTAAACATAATTCACATAATTCATGTTCTAATATAGTTGTGTGCACAGCGGGTGCTGACTCTATTAGAAGTTGTTTAGTTTGTTCAACTAACCAAGTTCTGTGGAAAATCTGGGCTGTATCCTCTTCACAGAAGAAGGTATATTATCTCTGTCCTGTAAAAACTCAGCTTTATTGCCTCATTGTGTTGGTGTGCAAACAATATAAACAATAAAAATATTTAAATGAATATAACTATATAGATTATATATATAAATATATATATAAATATAAACCAACACATACATGTTTGTTTTTAGTTTGTTTTATCGCTTTATAATGTACCTGTTCTTTTGTTTGATTTTTTTATATAATTTCTTCCATGTATTTTTCCTTTTATATGCTTTGTATATGATTGTCTACTGTTGTCTGTACCTCTTCTGTGTTCTTTGTTTAAAAACAGCTCTCTTTTGTTAATGAGTCCTCGAGACTCAGTTCTATTCAGTTTATTTCTAAAGCTCCAAGTCACAACAGAAGTCATCTCAGGCACTGAACAGAAACATTCATACATAAAATAATAATTGGACATTATTTATCTGAGGAGCAGCTTTGAGTTTAACTCCATCACATCTCATTTTGAACAAGCATGAAGGCAACGGTGGAAAGAAAAACTCCCTCATGAGGAAGAAACCTTTAGCAGAACCAGGACCAGGACTAGAGGCCGTCTGCTTCAATGAGACTAACCTTTATAAATAAAGGTTGAATGAATGTAACAAAATATGCGTGGCAGAATAACAAGACGTGTAAGCTGAGGGACGCACCGCTGAGCCTGTGCTAACTATTATGATTCACAAGTTCTTGGGTTGAGATGAAACCTACATTAGTCCATCCATCCATCCATCCATCCTCTTCTACTTATCCGGGGTCGGGTCGCGGGGGTAAGCAGCTCAAGTAGGGAGGCCCAGACTTCACTCTCCCCCAGCCACTTGGTCCAGCTCCTCCAAGGAATCCCAAGGCGTTCCCAGGACAGCTGAGAAACATAGTCCCTCCAGCATGTCCTGGGTCTTCCTCTGGGTCTCCTACTGGTGGGACGTGTCTGGAACACCTCACCAGGGAGGCGTCCTAACCAGATGGCCAAGCCACCTCAACTGGCTCCTCTCGACGTGGAGAAGCAGCGGCTCAACTCTGAGTCCCTCCCAGATGACCGAGCTTCTCACCCTGTCTCTAAGGGAGAGCCCAGACACCCTGTGGAGAAAACTCATTTCGGCCACTTGTATCCGAGATCTCATTCTTTCTCTCACAACCCAAAGCTCATGACCATAGATGAGGGTAGGAACGTAGATCGATCGGTAAATTGAGAGCTTCACCTTTTGACTCAGCTCTCTCTTCACCACAATAGACCTGTACAGCGCTTGCTTCACTGCAGACGCTGCACCTATCCGCCTATCGATCTCACGCTCCATTTTTCCCTCATTCATGAACAAGACCCCGAGATACTTAAACTCCTCCACCTGGGGCAGGACCTCCTCCCTGACTCAGAGAGTGCACTCTACCCTTTTCCGGCTCAAGACCATGGCCTCTGATTTGGAGGAACTGATCCTCATCCTGGCCGTGTCACACTCAGCTGCAAACTGCTCCAGTGAAAGCTGTAGATCAGGACCTAATGAAGCCAATAGGACCACATTGTCTCCAAAAATCATAGATGTGATCCTAAGGCCACCAAAACAGATCCCCTCAACACCTTGGCTGCGCCTAGAAATTCTGTCCATAAAAGTTATGAACCGACTCGGTGACAAAGGGCAACCTTGGTGGAGTCCAACTCTCACCGAGAACGAGCCCGACTTACTGCCGACTATGCGGACCAGACTCTGACACCGGTCATACAGGGACCTAACAGCCTGTATCAAAGGGCCCGGTACCCCATACTCCCAGAGTACCCCCCACAGGGTTCCCCGAGGGACGCGGTGGAACACCTTCTCCAAATCCACAAAGCACATGTAGACTGGTTTGGCAAACTCCCACGCACCCTCCAGGACCCTGCTGAGAGTGTAGAGCTGGTCCAGTGTTCCACGGCCAGGACGAAAACCGCACTGCTCCTCCTGAATCCTGTTAGGGTCTGTGGGTGATGTCAAAGGCGAACGGTTTGAAGCAAGGACAAAACAACTTGAGGTAAAAAACAATTATATTTATTGGTACATGTGTAGCTGGTAAACTCAAAATCAGGATGGATCCACTGTGGGAATAGAGAGGAGATTGGTGGTGAATCGACAATTTGTCTTGAGAGGAGATTTTGGAAATGTTGATTTTAGTAATCCAAAAATAAGCTTACTTGTCGTTGTTGTTCCAGGAGCATGAGAAACAGGAGACAGGACCAGAATCCAATAATCCACGGTGCGACCAGGAGAGTACTTTAACGAGTGTATTTACAAAGTCACCAAGGGAGCCGGGGCGGAAGGTGAGGAGAAACCATGAACCAGGTGAGGCACACAGGAGCAAAGGTGGAGTAGGAGAAACGTTGCTGCCATGCAGGGAAAACGATAAGGAGCTTGAAGTCAGCCAGCCAGTAGTCACAGGAACATGGAGCTTGGTAGAACTTTGCTCTGGCACTGATCTGGAGTGAGGCTCACGATTAAATAGCTCCTCCACCTGGTCCAGGTAATGAGCAGCAGCTGTGGAAAGATAATTAGAAAAACACAAACAACAGAGAAAGGAGGGGTAGAGGAGCCAACCTCTACAAATCCGAGGTTCTACTATCCGACGGACCCTCCTCTCCAGAACCCCCGAGTAGACCTTACCAGGGAGGCTTAAGAGCATGATTCCCCTGTAGTTGGAACACACTCTACGGTCCCCATTTTTGAATAGGAGGACCACCACCCCAGTCCGCCAATTCAGGGGAACTTCCCCTGATGTCCACGCAATATTGCAAAGTCGTGTAAGCCAACACAACCCTACAACATCCAGAGCCTTAAGGAACTCGGGGCAAATCTCATCCACCCATGGGGCCCTGCCACTGAGGAGCTTTTTAACCACCTCGGTGACCTCAGCACCAGAGATTGGAGGGCCCGACCCAAGGTCCACAGTGGATGATGTGCCATGACTTACAGAAGTAATTTCAAAATAAAGAACCGTCTCACACAGAAGTGGTGAGATGTAAAAGTAAATAAATTGGTATGTTTGCTTATTCTACTAGAGAGGTTTTAAATGACAGAAGTTTGTTCTTTATTGCATTTAAAGCCAGTATATGTGACTGGTGTACAACTTTTTTTTTACTTTTCTTTAAAATGTCTTAAAACAACTGTGGGGGTTCACCAAAGTTCTTGCTCATTAATCCAGGTATAAAATATAACAATTTTCAGTCTGGTCATCTGGACAGTTTCTTTTTTAAGCGGAGATGATTTGATTCAACGATTGTGGGGGGTTGTAATTTTTTTTTTCTTTCAGCTGCTCCTTCTTCAGGGGTCACTAAAGAGAACTAAGGGTGCATTCACACTAGCCCTGTTTAGTACGCTTTAATCGAACTCTAGCTCGTTTTCCTAGAAAGTCCGGTTCGTTTAGGGATGTGTGAACACACAATCGAACTCTGTCACAGAACAAAAAGGCGAACTCTGGCCCGGGCTAAAACCTAAGTCTCGGTCCAGTAGAAACGAACTCCAGCGCGGTTCCAGTGCAGTGTGAATGCAAACAGACCGGACCCGCTCCGCAGGACAAACAAACACACATTTCTCTGACCTCATATGGAGCCGTCAGCTGACTTGTGTGAAAAACAATATTCTTCATGGTCTTCTGTCTCATCTTCTGCTCATGCTAAGTCCATTTTTGAAAAATGACAAAATATAACTCCTAAAACTGCTAAAACTTGATGCCACTTCGTTTTTATTTTTATTTACAGAAGAAGAAGACGACGTGTCTTCAGAGGTTTTTGTGTCGTTTCTTTCAGTAGTTCTTGGTGCAGTGCCCCCACAGGCGAGCGGGGGAATAGGTTGGTTCAACAGGTTGACTCGACTGCACAGTGCAGTGTGAATGCAAACACACCAGCTCAAATGTAACAAAAGGTCATGAATATTGGTCCCGAACCGAACCGAGTCTACCGGACTATCTAGTGTGAAAACGACCTAACTCGCACAAAGACTTGGTGATTGTTTTTACGACGGATATCCTTCCTGACAAAACTACAAACACTGAGCTACCACACAGCCTCTGTGTGGAGCAGAGAGCTGCATCTAGGGTGCCCAGGGGAGCAGATGGTGGGGGTTAAGAGCCTTGCTCAAGGGCCCAGAGTGGGGCAAATGAGGGTGGAGACAGGTGTGGGTGCGTCACCCTCACCTGTTCTTACATGCCTCTCATGAATTGCAGAGGCTCACTGAACATATTTCTTCCAAAATGCTTGCCAAGTTGCTAGTAGCATCTAAAAAACCATCGCCGTTTAGTTTTCATTATTCTAGAGAGCTGAAGCCAATTCAGGCTGCAGCCCCGAAGGTTCAGATCCATCCAACCATCATCTTCCTCTTGTTCTAAACTCAGGTCACTAGTGTACACTTTTTTTACACAATTGTGCAAGTGTGCACACACGCACACATACGCACACACGCGCACACACACGCTGTCCCCCCCACATTACAGATTCTTCTGACTCCCTTGGCTGGGGGATATATCAAATGTACTCGATGTATCACAAGATCTTCAATGTACAAACCGGATTCCAAAAAAGTTGGGACACTAAAATTGTGAATAAAAACTGAATGCAATGATGTGGAGGTGCCAACATCTAATATTTTATTCAGAATAGAACACAAATCACAGAACAAAAGTGTAAACTGAGAGAATGTATCATTTTAAGGGAAAAATCTGTTGTTTCCAAATTTCATGGAGTCAACAAATCCCAAAAAAGTTGGGACAAGTCCATTTTTACCACTGTGTGGCATCCCCCCTTCTTCTTCCAACACTCAACAGACGTCTGGGGACAGAGGAGACCAGTTTCTCAAGTTTAGAAATAGGAATGCTCTCCCATTCATGTCTAATACAGGCCTCTAACTGTTCAATCGTCTTGGGCCTTCTTTGTTGCACCTTCCTCTTTATGATGTGCCAAATGTTCTCTATAGGTGAAAGATCTGGACTGCAGGCTGGCCATTTCAGTACCCAGATCCTTCTCCTACGTAGCCATGATGTTGTGATTGCTGCAGAATGTGGTCTGGCATTATGGTGTTGAAAAATGCAGGGTCTTCCCTGAAAGAGATGACGTCTAGATGGGAGCATATGTTGTTCTAGAACCTGAACATAGTTCTCTGCATTAATGGTGCCTTTCCAGACATGCAAGCTGCCCATGCCACAAGCACTTATGCAACCCCATACCATCAGTGATGCAGGCTTCTGAACGAAGCGTTGATAACAACTTGGGCTATCCTTGTCCTCTCTGGTCCGGTTGACATGGCGTCCCAGTGTTCCATAAAGAACTTCAAATCGTGACTCATCTGACCACAGAACAGTCTTCCATTTTGCCACACTCCATTTTAAATGACCCCTGGCCCAGTGCAAACGTCTGAGCTTGTGGAGCTTGCTTAGAAATGGCTTCCTCTTTGCACTGTAGAATTTCAGCTGGCAACGGAGGATGGCACGGTGGATTGTGTTCACTGACGATGCTTTCTGGAAGTATTCCTGAGCCCATTCTGTTATTTCCTTGACAGTGGCATTCCTGTTTGAGGTGCAGTGACGTTTAAGGGCCCGGAGATCACGAGCATCCAGTAG
>NC_056518.1:35152755-35155536 GCF_014905685.2 Nematolebias whitei | reverse complement strand
TGGTTGGCCTTGTCGCTGTTTTAAGTGCTCTATAAATAAAATGGTATGGTTTAGTATGATATAACATTCATATATAGTCTCTCCAGATAACTGAACTTCTCACCCTGTCTTTAAGGGAGAGTCCAGCTACCCTGCAGAGGAAACTCATTTCAACCTCCTGGATCCACAATCTCATTCTTTCAGTCTCTACCAGAGTTCTTGACCAGAGGTGAGGGGCGGAAAGTATATTGACCAGTAAACAGAGAGCTTTGTCTTACAGCTCAGCTCCCTACTCACCACAACGGACCAGCACAGAGTCCACAATACTGCAGACATTGCACCAGTCCATCAATCTTACACTCCGTTCTTCCCTCATTCGTGAACAAAACCCAGAGATACTGAAGGTCTAATGATGTCAAAGATAAATGGTAATTACCGGTAATGAAAAACTGTCCACATCTGCCTAGTTTCATTTCTGTGTAGCAGCCAAACAAACAACAGCAACATGTACAATGTGACCAGAAGTCAGCTACAGAACAATATCCACGGCCTGGAATACTGGTTCTTCTTAAAACCTGACTGTGCAAAAAGGAACCACTGTTCTTAGCTCACTTGGTCCCAAACACTCGTAATTAGACTGCAACAAAATTTTTTACCTTTTTCTTGCAATTGTGAGTCGACGGCTAGTCCAGAGTACCAGGAGAATCCCCATGCATGCAAATTCCACACAGAAAGGCTAGCAGAACCAACAGCTCTGATTCCTTTGCTGCCATGCCCCTGTCACTTTCGTCTGTTAGCAAAATATCTCTTGAACCACCAGATGGATTTTATTGAACCTTTCAGAAAGTGATCTATAGATAAACATGTTCTTTCTATGAATGTTTGGATTCAACCCAGTTTAAGGTGCTCACCACAGCCTGCTCTGCTTAACACAAACTCAGACAATCTTAAAAAACTTGGAGCTAGAGTTTGGTGTGGTAGTTGCTGAGAGTCATTCTTCATCCAAGCTGCAACAGATCAGGCGTCCTGTGAAAGGCTGCGTCGTGTTGCAAACTTTTACAACATCATTTCGCAGCAGAAGATGATTTTAGTTTCAAACTACTTAAAAGGTGGCAGGTGATTCCTTCAAGGAGTCTTTAATGTTTCTCCTTCTGTCACCCCCCCCCCCCCCCAACCCCTTCATGTTCCACTTTCATTACTGCTCCCCCCTCCCTCACCCTGCTGTACTTCCTTCTTCTTTCTCCTCCCCAGAGGGGATGAGTAAGAGCTTGGGTCTTGTCCCTCCAAAATCTATTTCGGACCAACTTGAGCTCAGAGACGCACGTCTGCCATCAGAGAGCAGATGCTGACGGCTTCTTGCAGCTTCCCGAGTGTCTGCAGGAGCGTTAGCGTCACGTGCACAGAGGCTGATGTGAATCCCCAAATCAAGACGTGCATCAAAGGACATTTAACCCACGCTCACTCCTTTAACCCCGAGCCGTGGAAGAAACAGAATCATTCCCACGCCTATACATGATTTATATCAATGTTTAAAAAATACAGACGTGTGCTCATCAACACACATGCACTCGTATGACCTGTTCTTTCTGCTTGGTTCGTCTCTCGTCTCTTAGGGAACAGCGGCAGCACAAACACAGAGAGAGGAGCTGGGCTGGCAGAGGGGCATGAATTATACATACAGCCTGTCTCCGTGCATTAAATAAAAAAAGAAAGATGGAGGGGGAGGAACGGGAACAACAGCAACATGATTTCAGGTCTAGCATGGCGTGTAGGAATGCTTTTTGCCCGTTACTGTGTTGGCACATAGAGTATGTTTGGGATCAGTCTCAGCTACTACCACACCAAATATCAGGTCAATGTCTGTAATGAGCTCAGTTGTTTGTTGTGGCCACGTTGACTCACACAGACTTTAAAAGTTAATAAACTGTAATGTGCATTAAGGGTTCCTTTCTGAAAGGTTTATTAAAATCCATCCAGGCAGGAGATAACGTGTCCCTCATGAAACGTTAGCTGATGATGATGAGGAGGATCCTGAAAGACGAGAGCCGCTCGCTTGTTGTGGACAACGCTCAGGTTCTCAGCTGGATGCTGCTCCCAGCAACGTTTCAGCTGCAGCTCACTGGTTTCAGCAGCAGCTCACTGGTTCACAGAGCTGCAGATGGAGGGGGAGCAGGGAACGAGACACACTCAGAGTTGACTGATTTCAGAGAGATCGTTTTCTTTAACTGCTCGGCACTGAAGGTGAAGTGACGTTCGTACGTGTGTCTTTACGTGCACGTGTTCATTAGCAAAGGTTTTAATGACACTCAAAGTAATCATTGTGTTCCTCTACGACTGATTCATTTCCTCACTTCAAGATGGCTGCCACAGCCAACTGATAGCAAATACAAGAAGTGCTAGAACGTAGCCGTTCCTCAGTAGAAGACGACCTCCATCTAAATGCAGCGGGAGAGAAGCATTGTGTCAGGAAATGCTTTGCCTTGAAGTTTTATTTCCGTACTTTCTACAGCACAACCCTTTTCTTGGATTTGCCTGCAAGAAAAACAAAATGGCAGTAATTCCCAGTGAAAGCCCTTCAGGGGAGATGGAGAGAAAGCTCGGTTCATGCAGGAGATGCAAACTGAACTGACTGGTGAAATTTCAACAAGAACGTCGCGCCTGTCAGGACAATTTCTTCCAGTCAGCTGCATCCTCAACACAAAGGATGAATTCACAGTTTCTCAGACTGAAAGCTGTCCAGTTTCTGCTCCTCTGATGCCGCTTCACTCCTGCTTCGGTTCGTGGTTGTTTCACGAGTTCCAG
>NC_056518.1:35148178-35152745 GCF_014905685.2 Nematolebias whitei | reverse complement strand
CACGAGTTCCAGTTTCTGCTCCTCTGATGCCGCTTCACTCCTGCTTCAGTTCCTGTTTGTTTCACGAGTTCACTTTCACAAAAGAGGTGTCTTGATTTTTTATTCAGCAGCATATTTGGCATATGAAAGCAAAGGCAGATGAAATCTCTTAGCCGCAAAATATCTCCAGAACCACGAGACAAATTTCAATGCAACTTATTGGAAGTTCATCTTCAACTCATTAATGACCCAACAAAAAACAACTCAATTCAAAATGGCTGCCAGAGCCAAGTGCCACAACATGAAAACACCTAAATCACTGCAACTTACTCAATTTTACAGATATTGACTTAAAGCTGATAATACCACTTTACCATACCATTTTATTTATAAAGCACTTAAAACAGCTACAAGGCCAACCAAAGTGCTGTACAGACAGAACAACAGGTAACACACAAAGAAATATACAAAATGAGGTAAATCAGAATATAGACATAAAAACGATGCAGATAATGACGACAAACCAGTGTGGAGCATACAGGATCAAACACAGATCATCTGGTGTTGAAAGCTACTGAATAGTAGTGAGTTTTTAAATGGGACTTGAAAACCGAGAGGGAGGGGCCTGTCTGACAAGCAGAGGTAACTCGTTCCAAAGTCTTGGTCCTGCTACAGAGAAGGCCATGTCACCTCTGCGCTTAAGACAAGTTCCTGGAACTGTGAGGAGCAACTGGTCCGCTGACCTCAGGGAGCGTGGTGGGACATACGGTTGTAGCAGATCAGAGAGATGGGGGGGCGACACTGTTCAGTGATTTGTAGACATACAGGAGTATCTTGAACTGGATTCGAAAGTGAACCAGTAACCAGTGCAGGGAGGCCAAAACTGGTGTAATGTGCTCTCTTCGTTTTCTAAGCTTTTTTATTGTTTCTATTGTATGGGTGTACACATGTCTTATGTACTGTTTTCATTTTTACTTTATTTTACTTTATTACTATTTGCGCCTTATGTCGAAGCAATTTCCTAGTTTGTGAACCTCGTTCATTGACATGGCAATAATAAACTGATTCTGATTCTTTTGCCTGTACTGGTTAAAAATGGGGCTGCTGCATTCTGGACCAGTTGTAGTCGTGCAATGGAGGTCTGACTGATACCAAACAGGAGTGAATTGCAGTAATCAAGCCTAGATGTAATGAATGCATGTATTACTGTCTCCATGTTGACCTCTGCACACAAGATCTTCCTTTAGAACTTGAGCATCACAGTTTTGTTCCACCACATGTACCACACATGGAGCAAACGACAAAATAAATAAACTTTGACTTTGATCAACTGTCGGAGTCGATGCTGCTCGTCTGTTCAGCAAAATATCTGCTAGGCCACTGGATGGAGCTTAATGAAACTTTCATGAGAATCTTTGGTTCTAATACTACAAATGATTCGGTTTTGGAGCCAACCTAATTCAAAATGGCTGCGATGGCTAACTGACAGGAAACAAAAATGATTCAAATTATTCATATTTACAAGTATAGTACTAAAAGTTGTAAGCTACACGACATGAGTTTAATTATTTTTCAACATAACATGATTTTAGTTTAAAACTCTGGAATGATTCTGGATGGTAGTACGTATTTCTTTAAGGAACGTTTGTCCTTTAAACAATATTTGTTTAATCCACTGGCATCAGAATCATTTGTAATGTGTCGTCACTGGGTGTCTGGGGATCCTCCCCCAGAAAACTTTAAATAAAGTAGATGTCATGTCCTGCATTCTGGTGTATTTTAACATGTTAAATATCTAGGTTTATCTACGCAAGTAAACAATTCAATAACTATGTTAGAGAGCAACAAGAAGTAACCTGACCAACAGCTCCCCTTGTGTGAATAGAGCAAATTCCGCTTTTCACACATTTTAACACTCTCAAACCAAGTGACCTCGAGAAATGTCTGTGTATGTGTGTGTGTGTGTGGGGGGGGTATTTTTTTTAATGTGAGGGGGACACATCCCTTCACATATAATTAATACGACACCTATGGTTTAATCATAAATGACCAGTATTGTATAAAATACCTCAAAGTGATACTTCAGTGAAAGTATCATAAAATTACTTTGGTAAAAGTTAAAGTCGCCTTTAAAATTATTACTTAAGTAAAAGTCTTAAAGTATCTGACATTGAATGTATTTAAGTATCAAAAGTAAATTTCTCTTCTAAAATGTACTTAAAGTAAGAGTATTAACTAAAAGTAAATGCTTGGAATTTACAAAACAACATTTATTGGGTGCAATATCCAGTGACAAAAACTTGGAGAGTTTGAACTGAACAAAGAAAGATTGATCTTTAAAAAGTCTGATTGTAATGAAGTATATTCATTCAAACTTTAATAACTTTTATTAACAAAGCTGTTAGAAAGACCACATTGTTGTGTAGTTAGCTTGTTTACTGAGCTACGTTCTGTTTGGTTATGGCTTGTTTGTTTGTTTCTGACTAATTAATAATTTAGGACATATTATAGGACGGGCAGCACGGTGGTGCAACTGGTAGAGCTGCTGCCTCTCAGTGAGCAGGTCCCTGGTTCAAACCCCGGTCCAGGGGCCTTTCTGGGTGGAGTTTGCATGTTCTCTCCGTGCATGCGTGGGTTTTCTCCGGGTGCTCCAGTTTCCTCCCACAGTCCAAAAACATGCATGTTAGACTGATGGTAACTCTAAATTGTCCCTAGGTGTGAGAGAGAGTGAATGTTTGTTTGTCGTTTGTCTCTTTGTGTCCCTGTGATGGACTGGAGACCTGTCCAGGGTGTACCCCGCCCCTCGCACAGTGATTGCTGGACATGGGCACCGGCGACACCCATGACCCAAAATGGAATCAGCGGGTAAAGATAATGGATGGATGAATGGATATTATAGGACAATATAAGAGCATTAAGAACTAATAATTCTTATGCTGTTGAAGCAGTTCATGTCCTGGAGAAAACTAAACTTCTCCTTTTTAGCAGCTACTGTCATTTTCACACGCATCAGGAATGTGTGTCCACTGTGAGTCAACAAAGACCTGATGTAATGATTGATATCTGCACATACATGTTGCGTGTTCACAGCAGGAGCTGCAGGTTGAACACAAGAGGTGGGGGAGGGGCCGCATGACGTCACAGACAGGGAGAACAAACAGGCACCGCCCACTCAGATTCCTTCTCATTTTAAAGCGTAGTAACTAGTAACTAAGATGGTTAAGGGAAATGTAGTGAAGTGAAAGTCACTAGAAATGTAAATATTGAAGTACAGTAAAAATGTGTCAAAATTGTACGTAAGTACAGTAACAAAGTATTTCTATTTTGTTACATGACAACACTGAAAATAACATAAGGTGTTTGATTTCCGTGCATCTTGTCCTGAATATAGATCTACATGAATAGCTACCTAATAGATGTTAAATTACATTTTTCTTTCTCACAAAGTAAAGTAACTCAGCTCCCGAGCGACTCGTCTCTCTGAGGAGGTTAAATTAATGTGTTCGGTGCTTCACGTTACATCTCAGTTTTTATGTTCTGCTTATTTGCTGTGTAGTCGTGTTTTGGAGAGTTATGTGTTTGTAAAAGTGGGTTTTGTTTGACACTGCATCCTCCGAGTGTTCATCTTGGCTTTAGTTTTTTTAATTCTTGCTCGTTTTTAGCTGCTGTTCTCACTGCGTTGATAAAAGCAGAGAAACAGAGAAAGCCTGAAAAGATTCTGTGGGAACCGAGTCAAAGAAGAAGTAAATGGATGAATACACTCCAAAGGGCGGCTAATGAAAACTAAAGCAGAGATCCTGGTGACTGGACTCGAGTCTTTTTGCTTTATTTTAAGATCTAATCTAGTGCTCCTCTTCCACATCTGTATCTCACATCTGCCAGAAGAAAAGTGGTTAGTTTTCATTTCTGTCATCATCTTGAAACAATCATCGTGCTCCATCGTGTGAATCTGGTCCTTTACATGCACACTCAGTCCATGTGCGACGGCAAAACACACAACTGCAGAGCGAGCGCTGAAATTCATTCATGCGGCCTCATTTGAATAATTTTTCTTTTCACATTTTTACAGAAAGTACTGAATCTGTTACTGATGGAGTTATGAAAGGCTGCATGAAACGTAGTTCACAGAAACACACGACGATCACGAAGAAAAAGACTTAGAAGGAAAAAATGTGGCTTTTTATTAGAAGTTACAAGGAAAACAAAACTGCGCTCTTGTAATGAGCCACATCTTAGCTGAAAGGCATAGTGTAGACGTCTGGTAGGTCATAACTAATGAGTAGTTGACCTGTTGTAGATCGCTCAGTGTGGAGACAAAGACTGGACTCGCACCATGATGACCAGTCCAAATGGGGTTCGGACTACAGCGGATCACTGCCAGATGAAAACATCTGCAGCTGCAGCTTGACACGACCATCAAGTTTGCAGTTTTTATTTAGAACTCTAGTTGCAAAATGGTGGCAGAAGCAGCAGCAGCTAGCAGCAGCAGCAGCAGCTAGCAGCAGCAGCTAGCAGCAGCAGCAGCAGCTAGCTGTAGCAGCAGCAGCAGCAGCAGCAGCTAGCTGTAGCAGCAGCTAGCTGTAGCAGC
>NC_056518.1:35139402-35148168 GCF_014905685.2 Nematolebias whitei | reverse complement strand
AGCAGCAGCAGCTAGCTGTAGCAGCAGCAGCTAGCTGTAGCAGCAGCAGCAGCAGCTAGCTGTAGCAGCAGCAGCAGCAGCAGCAGCAGCTAGCTGTAGCACTTCCACCAGGACTATGACACACTGCCAGAAGTGCCATGAAATGAAAAATGGGCAGTGATGTAAAAGTTTATTTAAAAAGTTTGCCTGAACCTTTGGAACCGTTCTCGGTGCGAGACACTGCAGGAAACGAGGCGAGACTTTACAAACACGTTAGAAAAGCTTTGAAATATTTTTCTGAGCGGTGAATCAGCCGGCGAGGACCTGAGAAAATACTCAGTCCCATATAAAGTATAAATGCACTTTACTTGTGTAACTGAAATATTTCATTTATTATTTTTTTTAGAAACAGGGGAGTGGTGGCGCAGAGGTTAGAGAAGGTGGGCCTGTGATCGGAAAGTTGCAGGTTCAACTCCCGGTACCATCAACATCAAAATGTGGGTGGAAAACGTGAAACACCCACACCTGCCTCCACCCTCATTTGCCCCACCCTGGGCCCTTAACCCCCACCATGTGCTCCCCACAGAGGCTGTGGAAGCTCGGTGCTCAGTGGTTGAGTCAGGAGGAACATCTGGTGTAAAACAATCTCGCAGTGTTCGTCAGTTCCCTGTGGAGACCTGAAGGAGCAGCGCAAACATGGAACGGGCATGTTTCCACATTTTAACCCATCGTGTATTTTAGAATGCTGTTTTTAATTGAGTCAGCAAAACTTTTTAAAGTTTTTAATGACACTTTTAACTCGTTTTTATGAGCCAGATGTCAAATTTCCATTTCATTGAATGTTATTGACAATAAAGTTGAATTGATTGATTGATTGACACCAACTGAATGGACCAGACCAACACCACAGACAAACTCATGCCCCTCTGTGTGGAACTTTGCACGCACACGATAAACGGTCACATGTGCTGCACATAACTTCCACCCACAGCTGATTAGCTGACCAACAACTACGCTACTGCACTTGGTAAGTTCTCAATGTTTGATGAATAAAAACTTCAACTTCCACTTTCTGCAACAAAATGTGTGTGTCTGACTTTGCAGGATTCTCAAACAAGTGTTGGTTTGGAGCAGAGGCCTGCAGCCTACGGCTCTGTGGCCACATGTGGCTCTTCGGTTCTTCTGCAGACTCTTGATGCAGCTTGGACTTAAAAGAACATGAAAATGATTATATTACTCATCACTGCTGCACAGGTCCCTGCTTTCATCAGAAAATTATTAAGCGTCGAGTACTCGTGTCATAATTTTTATGTTCATTCTAGTAAGTTATTACGATGCACGTATATGTTTGATACTTCATTAATTTTTCCTCAAATGTAGAACTCATGTTGGCCTGCAAAGTTCAGTATTCAAATTTTATCACAGGTGGTAGAACTATAAAAACATTTTCCATTTTTTAACATGAACTAGGTCTTTTCTTCTGTCCCGACGTAAAAATACCAGAAATAATCAAGATTTGCTCACAGATTTTTAACAGAACTAAAATCGTGTTTTTTCCACAACGGATGGATGCATGGGTTTACAAAACTCATAAATCCATATTTTGTATATAAAAAAGGAAAGTAATAAAAGCTCGGGTCATTTTAAAATGTGATGGCAGAAGTTTGGACCGGTGCAGCAAAAGATTAAAAGTAAAGAGCACAAATTAGAAACAGCTGGAGGAGCTTCGTACAACTAATTAGATGAAGTTAGAGAGCTGCAAAATAAAACTGAGCATTTTAAAGAGGTTGAATACGTTAGAAGTAAAGATGGGCAGAGGTTCACCAGTCTTCTAAAAGAGTGGAACTGTTTCTAATTCATGGTGACTGAGCATCCCGCCTGCAACTCCTCATGAAACGTTTCAAGCATGTGAAGAAACGTCTGCGCTCAGATGTCCAGGCTGAAAGTCAGATTTGGACGTTTGTAATCTTCTGACACTTAAAACCAGTTTCTGATCCAGTCATGGGCTCAAGAGCACTTCCACAAGTCATGTCTGTACTTTGCTGTGCCATCCACAAACGCAGGTTAAAGCTCTATCATGCAAAGAAGTCATCATATGTGAACACCATTCAGAAATACAGTCGTCTTCTCTGGGCCAAAGATCGTTAACAATGGACTGAGACAAAGTGGAAAACTGTTTCAGGGTTAGACAAGTCTCAACTGATGTATATGCTTTTAAGCACACGTTACATTCTATATAATAAAGAGTAGAGGGACCAGCTGGCCTATTATTAGTGCACAGTTCAAAAGCCTGTCTCTCTGATGGCGTTGGGGTGCATTAGTGCCTTTGACATGTGCAGCTTACACATCTGGAAAGGCACCATCCATGCAGGAAAGTGTATACAGGTTTTAGAACAACATATGCTCCCAGAGAAACCTTTAATATTTCATGAAGACGGTCCTAAACTCCAGACTGCATCCATTAAAACAACAAGGCTTCCCAGTAGAAGAGCCCAAGAGCTGAACTGGTGTGCAGTCCACCCCTCCCACCAACAGATGACATTTGGCACATGATGAAACAACAAATCCAGCAAAGAAGACCCAGAACTGTTTAACAACCAGAATCCTACATCAAGCAAGAACGGTCTGTTGAGTGCACATCAGGATTATTCAACTGTAGTGCTCGGGGGTCACAGCTACTGGAAGCCAAGAGCTCAGGGGCTGGACATCCAGCACTCACTCTCATTAAGGAAGGTTGCTTTTACAGTTTCAAATGGAGTTTTAGTTTTAAAAGAACCCACTGGTGGGCCGGACTGAGCACACCTGTGGGCCTGATGTGGCCCCGGGCCACCATTTGAAGAACCCTGGCCTAGATGTTTACGGACTGTTGTTAAGAGAAGAGGGGATGCTCGTCTCCAGCTCTTCACTGACGCGCTCAGTTCTCACAGTTCTGTCACAGTGATTCTTCACAATCACACAACAATTAATAAATAAAATGAAATCAATAAAAATAAACAATAAAACAACACAGCCTTGCTCTGTTCAAACAGGAAAATTCCTTCTTCATCAATGGAAATTCTTCCCTCCTCTTCTTCCCCTATTGTCTGATCTGAAGAAACGTTCCTCGAGTTAAGATCAGGCACAGGGGCTGCACGCCCGTCATCCAGTACGCACCAGGTGCATGGATCAATGGTGTGTAATCACGCTTGAATAACGACAGAGGTTTAGGTGGATATCAGGGCGTTTTTGATGGTTCTCGGACAGACCCAGTGAGGCATGGACCATACCCTGCTCCGCCCTTTAAACCCAATAGCGGCAGCTTTTAAAGGGCGGAGTTTACATGAAATAGAACGTTGTAGGTGTGTTTGTTCCTTCTGAAGTCCACAATCATCTCCAGCTTCTTCACATTGATGTGAAGGTTGTTCTCTTTTCCCCAGCTCTCCAGGTGTTCCACCTCCTGCCTGTAGCTGGACTCATCATTGTTTGTGATGCATCCCACCACCGCTGTATCATCTGCAAACTTTACAATGTGACAGCCTGGATGGGTAGCCGCACAATCATATGTGAGCACAGTAAACAGAAGGGGGCTCAACACACATCCCTGAGGAGAGCCAGTGCCGAGGGTTGTGGTGCAGAAGGAGAAGTTGTGGATCCTCACAGCCTGTGGTCTCTTTGTTAAGAAGTCTAGTTCCCATTTAAAAATGGAGGAACTCAGTCCTAGTGTGAGTAGTTTGTCCATCAGGGTCTGGGGGATCATGGTGTTGAAGGCGGAGGTGAAGTCCACAAAGAGCATACGGACGTAGGAGTCTTTCTGCTACAGGTGGGTGAGAGCAGCGTGGACCAAAGGAGATGGTTGTCCTCTGTTGATTGATCCTTGCAGTACGTGTACTGGTGAGGGTCCTCATTGATGTTTGTTGTGAAGTGGGTCATGACCCGTGTTACGAAGCATTCAGCGACTATCAGGGTGAGGGCTACTGGGCAATAGTCATTCAGACCAGTCACTGTAGAGCTCTTTGGAAACTGGGATGGCGGTGGTGGTCTTGAGGCAGGTGGGAACTGTTGCCAGGGTGAGTGAGGAGATGTCGGCCAGCACCTCACAGAGCTGATCAGCACAGTCTTTCTGCACCTTCCTGGTGATGTTGTCTGGGTCGGTTGCTTTGTGAGGATTATTCCTCCTGAAAGTCCTCCTTACTTCAGCTGAGATCACACTGAGAAACTGAGGTCCACGCATTTCAGATTAGAGCTGAAGCGGACACTCACAGGCATGTCCACGCAAAGATCAATTTTTACGACCGCGTATGCGTACTCTGTGTCGCACTATAAACTGCCCGGCTGGGGGGGGTTCAAACTAATATATTTTTAAATGTGAGGGAGACACAACCCCTTCACAATATAACTGTTGCAACACCTGTGGTTTTGTAGCATTGGACACATTTGACCTTGTTTTCTTGAATGTCCAGAGGACCAGATTGAACTCTTGGATTTTTCTACCTGGATTATTGAGCATGCATCAGGATATTTGACCTTGTGGTTTAAGAAACAGAAATAGCTCTGTTAACTGTAAAGGTTCCTGGTTTAGAGGATTAAAAATAGGTCAGCAGACTTACTTTGCCAATGTTTCTGCAAAAGTGAAAGTTTACCGTAGAGTCAGACAGCATGCCAAATGATCTTTTAAAGCAGCACCAGCCTGAGTAATCAGTCTCATGAGCTCAGTTCTTCAGTTTCTCAGCAGAACACGAGCACACAGACCCTTGAGGGCAAACTCAAAGGCACATATCTTTTGATCTTCATGTTCCAAGGCATGCATGCATATTGCAGTCTCATGCTTGACCTGAACACGCTCACAACTGACTCACACTGATCTTCTCCCACCTCACTGATCAATAATTCATCAGTGTAATCCTCAATAATATTCTCGATCAAACTGTTGCGTGCCAGTGAATCAGAGTGGTTTTAATAAGCAAAAAATAAAGAGGTGAGACGCAGGACGCTACAAGCATCCGGCTGCAAGGCAGCCTTCAAGAACCTGCCGGGTGAGCAGATCCAGCTGGATGAGCCAAGGATTAGTAACTCTGTGTAGCACTGATAGTTTCATCAGCGTCAACAACGAGACAAACTTTTCAGATTTCTTTCTGCTATCGGCTCTAATGAGTTCTCTGGAGTCACCGCTCTTCTCGTGCCACAACAGACGCAAGCGCAAAATGAAATGATGAGGTTGAGAGCAAATAATGATCTAACCGAAGTAAATTGGGATATGTATTGAAAACAGGGCAGCACAGTGGCGCAGTTGGAAGAGCGGTTGCTTCTCAGTGAGAACGTCGCCAGTTCAAACCCCGGTCCAGCAGCCTTTCTGGTGGAGTCTGCATGTTCTCTCTGTGCTACGTGGGTTTTCTCCGGGTACTCCGGTTTCCTCCCACAGACCAAAAACATGCATGTTAGGCTGATGGTGACTCTGAATTGTCTGTAGGTGAGAGAGAGAGAATGGTTGTCCCATTTGTCTCGTGATGTCCCTGTGGTGGACTGGAGACCTGGCCAGGTGTCTCCCTCCTCCCACAGAGTTACTGCCAGCATAGACATCACAACAGTTAAATGTGAAGGGGACGTGTCTCCCTCACATTCAAAAACATTTGTTTGGACCCCCACGTTTACCGTGAAATGTTCGTTCTCCCAGCGCCGTTTCCATGAACTAATCCATTCCACTTAATTATTAGGAAAATACTCAAACCAGTAAAAATCCACTCCGTGCTTTCCTGGTTACCTTCAACAACTCACTACACTGCGTGCAGCGTCTCCCTGAGGTCACTTGACGGGGCAAGTACGGGCAGTTGTTGACCCCCCCGGGTCGCTACGATTAATGAGAGAAGCAGAGCTGCTTAGCTGCTTAGCTAGCACATCTGTATTACGTGCCGCTAGCTTAGCACTAAGCTGGTGCCGGCAGTTGTCGACTGGGGGGGCAGGGGGGAGACAGCAGTGTGTCGTGCTCTCTAAAATACTGACAGTTATTGAATCAAGTGTTAACTTATGTAGGTGAACGTAGACAGTTAACCTATAAAATACACTAGAATGCAAGAAATGGCAGCTCTACTTTATTCTAAATTTTCTGGGGATGAAAACCCTCAGACCCCCCCACCAATGTGTCCCCCCACATTACAAATGCTTCTGACGCCTATGAGTGACCACGGCAACCCAGAAAGGAAGAAGTGGGTAAAGATAATGGATGAATATTGAAACCAGTAGAAAGGTGTAAGCTTTAGGCGCGCTAACAGAGATGCACAAAAACATGGCTCCTGGGAGCAGGTGAAGGTTCATGACTCCGTCTGTCTGGTAGCAGAATATCTTTTGAACCACTGGAGAGATTTTATAAAAACTGGCACAACACAATCATTGGATGTGCCTTTAAACAAAAAAACTTTGAGCTAACGAAATCCTTCACTGCTCCATGAACGAAGCAGCCTCTGGTCACCGTGCTGGTTCTGTTTAGTACTTACTGACCCATTTTAGATAAGACATCCCCTGCAGTAAATGTGCAGTGGTGAATGCACACGTGTTGTGAAAACATGCACGCCTCCCATTCTGTGCGGGAGGAAGTCAGTGAGTGTGATGAAAGTCGGAGCACGCAGCAGCACCAGAGGATGCCTCGGCCTGCACTCCTCCCAGCTTCCCCTCCATCTCTCACACTTGAATCTTCATCCTCATCACTTTCACCTTTTTTTTAAGATCTGCATTTTTTTTTTTTTTTGGGGGGGCATCACTAAAAACAGCAGTTGCTTTAGATATTAGGATATGTGGCCATCCATCCATCCATCCATCTTCCACTTGTTTGGGACTCAGGTCTCGGTCCATGAAGAGCACAGGGCACAAATGGAGAATCTGCCGACTTTGATGTTCCCTAGCAAACGCCTATCATCCTGCACGGTGTTGGGCTGTAAGCACAGGTCCTATATGTGGACGCCGGGCCCTCATACCACCCTCGTGGAGTCTGTTTCTGACAGGTTGAGTGGAAACATGCACATTAGTGGCCTGCTGGAGGTCATTTTGTAGGGTCCTGGCAGTGGACCTCCTGTTCCTCAAAGGATGAGGTAGTAATAATAATAATAACGCATTTTATTTGTCAGCGCCTTTCAAAACGCCCAAGGACACTTCACAGCATTAAAAAAAACACAGTGGCTGGCAGAGCTGCCACAGTTCTGCCACATCCAATATGGCGGACGCTCTGACAACCGGCCCGCTCAACGAGGCGTCTACAGCCCAACCCATGTGTTCTCTGATTGGATCGTTACATTTGTGATTGACATGACATGGACCAATCAGCTGAGAGGAGGAAAATTCAGATCAAAATTCGTACTCGTAAAATGAAACGCACGTAGTTTCTGGATTCGTATCTGTAAACTGAACATCATAAAAAAGTTTTGTGACTTGTGATTTTTTTTTTTGTTTCCATATACAAACCTTTTGTTACAAGGTCACAATCTTTTTTACATGTGCAAAATATTTATGACTGCATTTGTGCCCATACACTACCCATTGTGCAAAACCTTTGTTTAAAACTTTAGAATTAACTGTTGGAGTCAACCCTGTTTGTCTGTTAGCAAAATATTTCAAGAACCACCAGGACTGACTTGAATGAAACTTTCTGAAAGTATTAATTTATTTTACATGTAGAGCTGCTGAACTATTGGTTAGTCCAGCTCCAGATGAATGTCATATCTAATGGATGTTATCAAATTAAAAACAGGTTTTAACTCAATCAATTTTATAGACAGGTCGAGTTTTATGTGGGAGTAGCTGAGAGACATTCACAATCCTCTATATTTCAATACTTGGAGAGATTCCACATTATGTTACTTTCAAGGGCTGAACAAAAACTATAACTGTCATTCAATCAATCAACCTTTATTTATACAGGTAAATCCCATTGAGCCTCATTTCTCAGCATTACATTATCCATCAGTCTAAAAGTGGTCTGAAAGGTGGTGGTGATCTGCATTCCTTCGAGGAATCCATCCGTCCATCATTTTTACCCACTTCTTCCTTTTCTCTTTCTCGGGGGTCACTGGTGCCCATGTCCAGCAGACACTGTGCGAGGGGAAAGGACCGCTCTGCCTTTTTTACGTTTTATCTCAAGAACGAAGAAGCTCTTCAGGGAGATATTCCTTCTTGGGCCAATGTCATCCAGGATTTTGTGTCAGCTATATAAATAAACATCTCTCCAGCTCTACCTTCAGCTTTGGATGATTGGTGCCACAACAAGCTTCTAGTCATGTACTGGTGTCCACACAACCACAGCTGAGACACAAACAGTCTGAACCTTCTCTGCAGAAGCTCCTTGGTAAGGAAACGTCAACACAAAGCTTGGTGATGAACAGAGCTGCCCTTTCAGTTATCAGACATGAGCCAAAGTGGGACAGGAACCAGCAGGTGGCTCAGAACTACACACGAGGGCAGCTTCGAGAAGGCTCTTTAAACTGTTAGCCAACATTTGCACACTCCCAAGATGCACCTGAACACCCACAGAAAACACTTGAGACAAACAAGTTCTGGAACGGTTTGTGGTTGGATGGAATGGTTGGTGGTTGGACGGAACAGTTCGTGGTTGGATGGAACGGTTGGTGGTTGGATGGAACGGTTGGTGGTTGGATGGAACAGTTGGTGGTTGGATGGAACAGTTGGTGGTTGGATGGAACGGTTCATGGTTGGATGGAACAGTTGGTGGTTGGATGGAACGGTTGGTGGTTGGATGGAACGGTTGGTGGTTGGATGGAACGGTTCGTGGTTGGACCGAACGGTTCGTGGTTGGTTGGATGGAAC
>NC_056518.1:35138750-35139002 GCF_014905685.2 Nematolebias whitei | reverse complement strand
GGTTGGTGGTTGGATGGAACGGTTGGTGGTTGAATGAAATGGTTGGTGGTTGGATGGCGAGTTGGACCGGCAGCAGAATTTAAACCAAGATGTTTCAGAGAGAAGACAGAATTAAAGGCCTAGCTGCCTTTCATGCCATAGATGAAGATGGTTGTTGCCAAATGTAAGTTTTAAAAAGATTTTGGTTAAACCTCAAAACTAACAGTATGTATGTACTATGTATGTACTATGTATGTACTATGTATGTACTAT
>NC_056518.1:35133243-35138740 GCF_014905685.2 Nematolebias whitei | reverse complement strand
TATGTATGTACTATGTATGTACTATGTATGTACTATGTATGTACTATGTATGTACTATGTTTCATATACATCTGCATGTTCAGCAGCGGGTGATAAAGGAAAGACGACTCAGGAAAAGCCTAATCAAACCAAAACAAAGACCAGAAAACCATTACAAACACACACAATCTACCCCCCCACACACACACACACACACATAAATATGATTGGGGGGGGAGGGGGGGCACAATAGTAGAAATGAGCAATCTCCCTCTCATTTTGACAGAACACCTCTCCAGGGGACATGTGAGTTAGAGGTGACGCCTCAAAGAATGAGGTGATCTCATCAGCGAAGAATCTCCTCACTTTCTATTTCCATTAGAAGAAAAGAAGCAACCCCCCCCCCCCCCCCAACAATTTTCACTCTTCATTCTCTCTTTATTTCCCAGCGAGCGGTAACAGAGGGGAGAGAAGAAGAATCTTAATGAAGTGCTTTGATTCTACCCTCATGAAGCTCCTTGAGTGAGAAGCGTGTGGCCAAGGCAGGTGTGTGTGTGTGTGCGTGTGTGTGTGTGTGTGTGTGTGTGTGTGCGCGCGCGCGCGCGCGCGCGCGTGTGTGTGTGTGTGTGTGTGTGTGTGTGTGTGTGTGCGTGTGTGTATGTGCGTGTGTGTGCGCGCGTGTGTGTGTGTGTGTGTGCGCGTGTGATCAACTACAGAGATGGTCCTCACATCTGTTTAATCACGGTGTTTGTAACCGTTACTCGTCAGTCTTCATCGTATTCATCCCTGCTGTCATCAGGTAGCCTTACTTCCACCATCACCAGTAACTCACAATCACCATCATCACAATCACCATCATCACAATCATCATCATCACAATCATCATCATCACAATCATCATCATCATCATTCTGCAGCACTGAATCATCCCTGACCAACAACAAGCAGTGTTTCGTCCCGTCTTTGAAACGATTAACGTCACTTACGATGCAGTCCTGTAAACCGTCACGTCACCATTTTCACACGTAGTCTCGGTACCTTCCATTCTGATCATCATCTCTGCCGTCATTATGCATTCACCGTCTCCATCTTTGACTGTTGTCTCCAGTAGTTACATCTTGTCCCACTCCGTGGGTTCTGCCTGAACCAGCGTCAGTGACAACATGACTGATCAACAGGATTCCTCCTCATTGCACCCAGTGTTGGAAACATCACAACCATCACCAGAAATCATTTTAATTGGGAAATATTCCAAAATGATCCGTCTTCTTGTGACCGACGGCTAATGGCAACACTTAAAGAGCCCCTACTGTTGAACTTGGACACATTCCGTCCCATTGCAACCATAAACATCAAAATGAAAATTTACTGGACTGACTGATACAAAGTAGTGCAAAATTATGAAGTGGAGGAAAATGGTGGATTGTTTTCAACATTTTTACTAATTCAAATGAAGAAAAATGCAGCAGGTGTTTATACTCGGCCTCTTTGTCTAAACATCTTTCGCTACAAGTCTTTGGGGTTCGTCTCTGCCAGCTTTGCACACACACAAGTTTAATTGGACCCTTTTCACACAACAGCTGCCAGGTTGGACGGAACATGTGGGCAGAAGGTCTTGCCACAGATTCTCAGTGTGATTTGGGTCTGGACCAGCGGTCCGTTCCGACATGACTGTGCCGATGGGTCTGACCCATTGTAGCTCTGACTGAATGTTTTGGGTCGTAGTCCTGCTGGAAGGTGAAGCTCGGCTTCAGTCTTCGGCTCGACTCTTCTGCATGTCCCTCCATCCGTCTTCCCTTCAACCTGACGGGTCTGACACCGTAGCGGTGATGTGGGTGCACAGCCAGTGATTTCTCTTTGACAGTTTCTAATACTAAAAATTTAAACAAGTTCAAGGGGTTTGAGAGATATTTTGCTAACTCCTATACACGAACGCAGGTGAAAACATTATTGCCTTTCGACTTCAGCGAACTTGCACGTGGTAACTAGAAAGTTCCTGGAGAAACTTTGACGGGTGCGGCCGTTTGAACATTTTCACGTGACAGTACTTCGTGTTGGGCTTCGCTCTCAGCGAGCACCAAACCAAGTCTCTGCTCAGTATCTTGAACGACTGAGTTATAGTTAATCCAGACTTCTCTGAAGTAGCTGTGGCAGCCATCTTGAACCAAAACGTCTCCAGAAGTTCATCAGTGCACCGGTACTGTTCAGAGACCTCCCCCCTCCAGGTCATGTGACCTCACTGTGGTCGGTAGAGGCTGTGAAGAGTTCTGTCAGTGTTTTCAATGAGGAAAAATGGCGCCTTTGTTAGCTAATTACATCGCCATGGTAACTGGAAATGCCATTAACAGTAACGGCACACATCACGGTGCTGAGCCAGTTGTTCTGATATAACATGTGTTGGGGGTGGGGGGGGGGCGATGTGGTTCAGGCTGCATTAAAGTTGAAGGAAGAGCAAGACCCTTTCAGGTGGATAATAGGCAATCCCAATTATTGTCATTTTTCTGAGACTACAACTCATTTTCAAAAAGACAAACAGATTCTTCTTCTTAGTATTTTATCCTAACCTCTGTCATCATCATCATCATCATTAATATACTCAGCATCAATGGAAAACATCGGTCATCATCTTCACCGTTCTCACGCATCATTTCTGATCATCAGTTTGTTCCCTGCTGCTTCCATTATCCCATCATCATCTTCCTAAACACAATTAGCATCATCACGACGTGACCAGTGTTGGTTGTGTTTATTTAAATAAAGCACAAACATGTTCTTACTTTGTACCTGGAGTCTGGAACAAATGGTTGACTCTCAGATGAAAGGAGCTGCTTCATGAACTCAAAGTGGCGTACTTGAATCTAACAAATATTCAGCGATTGTAAAAAGCCGAGTAGAAATCAGGTTTAAATCTTAAAACGTCGTCGTGTCCTGAAGCTGCTCACTCAGCTCAACACTGGGGTTGTGGAGCTGAACGTGAAAATGAACGTCCTGCCTGAATTAGACAGAGATGATGGGTGTAATCATTAAGATCATCTCAGCCGTATGTTCATCGCCTTCATCAGCTCACCGTGATCATCACCTCTTCCCCTCGTCCTCTGTCTGAACGAGTGGCTTATTTTCTAATGCACAGCGCTCGGAGTCGGTGCATTCACACCAGCTCTGTTTAGTCGCTTTAATCCAACTCTAGCTCGTTTTCCTAGAAAGTCCGGTTCGTTTAGGGAGGTGTGAACGCGCCATCAAACTCTGTCACGGAACAAAAAGGTGAACTCTGGCCCGGGCTAAAACCTAGGTCTGGGTCCGCTAGAAGAGAACTCCAGCGCGGTTCCAGTACAGTGTGAATGTAAACAGACCGGACCCGCTCCGCAGGACAAACAAACACACATTTCTCTTATATGGAGCCGTCAGCTGACTTGTGTGGAAAACAATATTCTCCAGGGTCTTCTGTCTCATCTTCTGCTCATGCTGAGTCCATTGTTGAAAAATGACTAAATATAACTCCTAAAACTGATAAAACTTGATGCCACTTCGTTTTTATTTTTATTTACAGAAGAAGAAGAAGAAGACGTGTCTTCAGAGGTTTTTGTGTTGTTTCTTTCAGTAGTTCTTGGTGCAGCGCCCCCACAGGCGAGCGGGGGAACAGGTTGGTTCACCAGGTTGCTTCAACAGGTTGCTTCAACAGGTTGGTTCAAAAGGCTGGTTCAACGGGTTGCTTCAACGGGTTGCTTCAACAGGTTGGTTCAAAAGGCTGGTTCAACGGGTTGCTTCAACGGGTTGCTTCAACAGGTTGCTTCAACAGGTTGGCTCGACTGCACAGTGCAGTGTGAATGCAAACGCAGCAGCTCAAATGTAACAAAAAGTCATGAATATTGGTCCCGAACCGAAGCGAGTCTACCGGACCATCAGGTGTGACAACGACCTTAACCCAGGATTAGACCCGAGGTGGGGATTATGTGGTGGGTCCAAAGGAATATTACTTGTAAAAAATGTAGCTCAGCCACTGAACCAGGTGATGGTGGAAAAGAGATGTAAAAGGCCAAACATTCGTTGAAGGAATATCATCTGCTGATTTTTTTATTCATGAAAAACATCTTTGATAAAAGTAGTTACTGGTTTTGGCAAACCTTTTAAAATTATGTACAATCTAATGGGATATTGTGAGATCTTTCTGAGATGTGGTAGAGCTACGAGGACTTCATCATCATTTGGGAAGTGGTGGCGCAGAGGTTAGAGAAGATGGGCCAGTGATCAGAAAGTCACAGGTTCAACTCCCGGTACCGTCAACATCAAAATGTATGGTATGGTATGAAGTTTATTCATTTTTAAAAAGTACAAAACAATTCCATAACTATATAAAAAGATACAAAAGATTTAAAATGAAAGGCAGCAGAAAGAATAAAAAATCTTATTATATCTGCCCCTTTTTTCAAACAATTAGTTCACTCATAATAATTTTCAAGTACCAGAACAAAATGAATAACTTTCTAATTTTTCTAATTCTAATACAAAAAACACACTAATCTACTTCATATATACTTTTTTAACAATTCAGTTTTGATCTTTTTCTTAAATGTACACATTGACTTGGCATTTTTCACATCACTCTCTAGAACATTCCACAATCCAACTCCTTGGATTGAGGTAGACCTTCCCTTCAGACTAGTTCTGAATGTTGGTTTGACAAATATCTCTATCCCCTTAAGATTATAACAACTTTGTCTTTTAACAACATTTCTTTGGATATTTAATGGTAATGTGTTATTTTGAGCCCTATACATAACTGATAAAATACTATAATCTACCAAATCATGGAACTTCAATAAGTTCAGCTGATAAAATAATGTGCTTGATGGGTGACTGTAATGCTTTCTGGTGATAATTCTTAAAGCTCTTTTCTGTAAAATAAAAATAGGTTTTGTAAATGTTTTACACGCTTTCCCCCAAACATCAATGCAATAGATTAAATGTGGAACAATGATTGTGTTATACAACATGTACAGAGCTTTATCATTTAATAATTCCCTGACTTTGTATAGTACTGCAATAGATTTAGATATTTTTGTTCTTACAGAAGTTATGTGATGTTTCCATGTTCCACTGTTCCATATCAGAATCAGAATAAACTTTATTGGAATTGCACCGAGGTACAACGTGAACATGTACGTACAGTCGTCTGAAAGATGGGCGGAGTGCACGAAGCTGCAACTACAGGAGAGCGCGGCCATTTTATCCTTATCAGATAATAATGTTAGATAGGAAAAGGGGGAGAAGCATGAGGGTAGATGGTGGTATTACAAAAAAAGATCTTTCACATCTTGTCCATCAGGACACGATCTGAGACATGAAAAAACTCTTCCAGCAGCTCAATTAAAACATGATTGCATGCGTTGAACATCGAGGTGTTGAGATTTGTCCATGAGCGTTTTTTCAGATCAGCCTCAGTTTCTGAAGATGTTGTTCCAGCCAGCAGTTCTGATAAGCCTGCACAGAAAGTTCTGGGGGGGGGGGGGGGGGGGGGGGG
>NC_056518.1:35130714-35133143 GCF_014905685.2 Nematolebias whitei | reverse complement strand
AATAGATGAAGCTTTTGTCCTTGGGTACTCATGTCCCAGGAGAAATTTGATAGTCAGCCCGTCTCCGAGGCCGTCGGGAGTCTGATTCAGATAAGCTTGATTTTTGTTTTTTTCTTCAGCCTTGAGTCCATCTGGGCGTTCTGGTTCTGAAAATGCCTAATTGTGGGAATCCATTCCACTGATCCATGCTATGAGTCTCCTTCAAGGAAGAACCCACCACGTTGACGAGTCCCAGAAGCCGCAGGTGGTCTGCGATTCTCAATCGCCTCCACCTTACGGTTAAGCTCGTAGACCAGATGATTTAAAGTTCCCACAGCGAGGACCAGACCTTCACACTGACTCAGAAGCTTTTCCATGGCCAAAACTGCTGCCGATATTCAATTCAATTCATATCTACTTTATTAGTCCCAGAGGTGAATTAAATGTGGTAACTCATCATCCTGGTTTCATTACAGAGTTGTTCTAGATGCTGATGCTGTGGGCAGGAAGGATCTCTTGTAGCATCTGTCCTGCAGCAGATCTGAAGAAGCCTCTGACTGAAGACACTCTGTTGAAAATGTTTGATGAAGAATCCTTCTTTGAACAATCATCTCCAAAGGTTCTAGAGGAGTCCCCAAAACTGAGCCAGCCTTCTTTATGAACTTGTTGATCTTTTTTAAGTCACTTACTCTGGTGCTGCTCCCCCAGCAGATGATGCAGAAGAGACAGCGCTCTCTACAACAGACTTATAGAAGATATGCAGCATCTTGCTGCAAACACTGAAGGACTTCAGCTTCCTCAACAGGTACAGTCTGCTCTGTCCCTTCTTGTAGACAGCTTCACTTCATATGCAGATCAACACAAGGTCAACAATGTAATGAAATGTTCAGGACAAGAAGAACCATCTCAACTCACAAAAGAATGACAAGAAACAGCAAAGCATGCTGCAAAAATACAAAAACAAGGTGCCAAAAGTGACAAAGAAGTGCATCTGCAGCAGCATGGTCCTGTTAGCAGAGTGGTAGGGTAATGGCATGAGAAGTTCAGTTATTAGGAGAGACTCGGAGCAGAACCGCTGCTCCTCCACATCCAGAGGTTAAGGTGGTTCAGACATGTGGTGAAGATGCTTACTGGGCAGATACTTCAGGCATGTCTGACTAGGAGGAGACCCTGGACATACTCGAGAGACTGTCTCTCAGCTGGGCTGGGGACACCTTGCAGTCCCCCCAGAAGAGCTGGAAGAGGCTGTGGAGCGAGATGTCTGGACCTCCCTGCTCAAGATGCTGCCTCAGAGACCGGAGTCCAGAACAAGAGGAAGATGACGGACGGACGGACGGATAGTTCTGAAGCCATAACACTAACAAAGTGTTACAAGGTTGTTCTTTTTTAAATCACTAAAAAACTAAATCAAAAATCTCCAACTGATGGTGAAACTTACCGCTCCATTAGCACATTTAAAAACAGACGGCTGCATTTTTCCACACTAATGGGCCCCGCACATATTCAGGTGACCCCCTCCTGCCAATCACAGCATAGAGTGTGCTGAAGAGCACGATCCACCAGATTTAGTTATGTAACCGTGTCTGTCACGCTGAGCCCAGACAAATCATTTGCGAGGTAGAAGGCTCAACGTTAATCATTCTAAGCATCATTTTAGCGTGAGCGGACAGGATATGGATACTGCACCAACTCTTGACACGTCTCAGCAGAAGTCGTAGCAGCAGCGTCATACGAAGCAGACATGCTGTGAAAGGCAATGTGGACCACGGCAAGAACATGTAAGCTGATGTGTAGCTGCTTCTCAGGTAGGAAGAAGTTGCCCAAGGCCACGTGGACAGTGCACGGTCCTGTGCAAGTTAAACAAGAAGGATGTTTGATGGGGGGGTCACGATCCAAGACAGCATAGATGACAGAGAGTTTAAGATAAAAGCTGATGGGAGAAACTCAAAGGAGAAAGACGGTGAGAGAAAAAGCTGCGATGTGTTCTGGTGGTTGTGGCAGCACAAGATGGATTTAACCCGGAGCAAACTGAAGTCTGACAAACTGTCAGGAACTGAGCGGGGGGGGGATTACAGCCTAAATGTAAACGGGATGCTAATCTTTGTGGTGTGGAGTCTAAAACGTGCTCAGGGGTCTGCAACCTTTCATATTAAATGAGCCTTTTATTTTTAACTAAATACATTTGTTCAGAACAAAAAACCTACTTCACGTTCAAGTTTCTGTCATCTGCATCACATGTGGTACATGAGGTGGAACAAAATTATGTACTCAACACAAGCCAACATTAGGAACGTTGATTTACCGGCTGTAGCTCACCTGCTGCTGATTTACCACCAGAGTAGGAAGTCTGACATCATCCTTGTCAGTTCTGGTCCGCTCAGTGACCATCGTCGGGTCCAGTCAGCGACCGGCGTCGGGTCCGCTCAGCGACCGGCGTCGGGTCCATTCAG
>NC_056518.1:35123357-35130614 GCF_014905685.2 Nematolebias whitei | reverse complement strand
GCGACCGGCGTCGGGTCCGCTCAGCGACCGGCGTCGGGTCCATTCAGAGACCGGCGTCGGGTCCAGTCAGCGACCGGCGTCGGGTCCGCTCAGCGACCGGCGTCGGGTCCGCTCAGCGACCGGCGTCGGGTCCGCTCAGCGACCGGCGTCGGGTCCAGTCAGCGACCGGCGTCGGGTCCAGTCAGCGACCGGCGTCGGGTCCAGTCAGTGACCGGCGTCGGGTCCATTCAGTGACCATCGTCAGGTCCACTCAGTGACCGGCGTCGGGTCCATTCAGTGACCATCGTCAGGTCCACTCAGTGACCGGCATCAGGTCCATCGGCTCGTATCCCAAATGCAGCTTTAGGTTTTGTTGTTACTAAACTTTAAGCCCAGAGGAAAGTCCAAGTCTTTACTACAAGCAGTCCCAGGCAGCGTGCATGTGCATTACGTGAATGTACAAAATTCACAGCGCCAACTAATGACCCAACATGGCAACTACAGCAGATTGGCGGGGGGGGGGGGGTCCTGCGGATTCATTCATTCAACCTTTATTTAAACAGGTAGTTTCATACATGTAAAGACCAGATGTGCACTGTCATTATGTTCTATTTGCACGTGTCACATGTTAACAGTTGTTGGTTGGATCATTATTCTGCAACTCTTAACTATGACCAACAAGTTTTGAACAAAGTTAATGTCATAACTTGTTATTTTTTACTAGAGAAACAAAAGGTCACTAATCTGGAGGTGATAATGGACCCGTCCTTAAAACTCAACAGTCACGTAAACATGATGGTAAAAGCCTGTTTTTTTCAGCTGAGACGGCTGTCTAAGCTGAAGCCTATACTCTCCAAAAAGAACCTTGAGACAGTGATCCACGCCTTCATAACATCTAGGCTTGATTACTGCAATTCACTTCTGTTTGGAATCAGTCAGTCCTCCATTGCTCGTCTACAACTGGTCCAAAATGCTGCAGCCCGATTTTTAACTGGTACAGGCTATAGAGAGCACATCACGCCAGTTTTGGCCTCCCTGCACTGGCTACCCATTCACCTTCGGATCCAATTCAAAATTCTCATGTATGTTTTTAAATCACTGAACAGTTCCGCCCCATCCTATCTCACTGATCTTCTGCAGCCATATGTCCCACCGCGCTCTCTGAGGTCAGCAGACCAGATGCTTCTCTCAGTCCCAGAAACCCGTCGTAAGCTCAGAGGTGACAGGGCTTTCTCTGTTGCAGGTCCACGACTGTGGAATGAGTTGCCGCTGAGTGTCCGGCAGGCTCCCACACTCTCAGTCTTTAAGTCTCGCTTGAAGACCCACTTCTATTCGCTTGCCTTTAACACGGTGTGATTTGTTTTGGTCCGGTCTGTTCTCTACTCTGTTGGCCATTTTAGTTAGCTTCTGCTGCTATTTGTATCTGTATTTCTATTTTATGTTTTCCTGTCCGCTGTGCATGTTTGTGTTCTTTTGTACAGCACTTTGGTTGGCCTTGTTGCTGTTTTAAGTGCTCTATAAATAAATTGGTATGGTATGGTATTTTTCCTTATTCACTTGGAAAGTTAGAACATTGATTTATGGAGTAATGTGGGTTTCATAACCTGACAAATTAAAAGGTTTTATGTTAGAACAGTCAGAGCAACAAGCAGACAATTTTTACGACATCTATGCAAATATAAACAGTATATATGTAATATTTCTAAATTGAATAAGTAAATAAGTAATAAGTAGTCCTAGTGTGAGTAGTTTGTCCATCAGGGTCTGGGGGATCATGGTGTTGAAGGCGGATGTGAAGTCCACAAAGAGCACACGGATGTAGGAGTCCTTCTGCTCCAGGTGGGTGAGAGCAGTGAGGACCACGGAGGAGATGGCATCCTCTGTTGATCGGTTCTCGTGGTATGAGTACTGATGAGGGTCCTCCTTGATATGGTAGCTTTGATGTGGGTCATGACCAGTCTTTTGAAGCATTTAGGGACCAATGGGGTGAGGGCCACTGGCCGGTAGTCATTCAGACCAGTCACTGCAGAGCTTTTAGGAACTGGGATGATGGTGAGGGTCTTCAAGCGGGTGGGAACAGCTGCCAGGGTGAGGAAGGAGTTAAAGATGTCAGCCAGCACCTACCAGAGATGATCAGGACAGTCTCGTAGTATCCTCCCTGGGATGTTGTCTGGGCCAGTTGCTTTGTGAGGATTAATCCTCCTGAAGGTCCTCCTTACTTCTGCTGAGGTCACACTGAGGAACTTCTCTTCCAATGGTGAGGTGAATCCGGTGCTGGGTGGCCTATTTGGGTCTTCAAAGCAGACAAAGAACATGTTAAGAACATCAGGCAGTGATGGGTCCCTAAGGCACCTCTGCTTTTATAGTCTGTGATGCACTTAATGCCCTTCCACATGCTCCGTGGTTCCTGTGAGGAGGAATGTCCCTGGATCTTCCATGCATGTATTGCTTTGGCCCTCTTAATACCAGCAGCCATCTCTTTCCTTGCCCTCCCCAGTTCCTGTGAGTCACCAGACCTTAAGGCAGCATCCCTGACTTTCAGCTGGATACAGACCTCTGTGTTCAGCCAGGGTGTCTGGTTCGGGTAGCACTTCACAGTCCTGGTGGTGGTGACATCTTTAGCACCCTTGCTGATGTATTTGAGGACAGCAGATTCCTCCAGATCCAGCTCTACCTCACTTGCAGCAGCCTCCCTGAAGATCTGCCAGTCTGTGCATGCAAACAGTCCTGCAGTACAGAGCCGCTGTCGCTGGGCCACACGGTGATGGTCCTCTGGGTGGGTCTGGGGCGTCTCAGTGGGGGAGGTAGACCGAGGCCATAAAGATGGAGATGTGGTCAGAGAGGCTAAGGTGGGGGCGGGGTACGGCTTTATATGCCTCTTGTATGCGTCTTGAAGATCAAAATTAATTGTAATAACAACAACAAAAATGTGTATAAATATTATTTATAAATTTGTTTGTTACATAGTGAGATTAAAGAAATAAAATATTCTATTACAATTCATTGGGTGAACATAAAAATGAGGTTAGTTTGTTGGATATTTAAAGTAGCTCAGTAATTTTTTATGGAGTTGAGAGAAACGCCACACGTTGAGGCTGGACACTAAATTAATAAAGTGGTAAATGGCTCAGAAATGAACGACTGACTTGTTGCTGGAGGAAAGAGAAGAGGACAAGATTCAGCCAGTTAGGTATTTGTGCAATTGTTCATTAGTATTTTAGGTTGTACAATAAAGTCAAAACAAAGTAGACAAACTAGAAGGGGATTTCTCACGTTGTAGTATTTTTCAAACAACCTTTACATGACGGCATTAAAAAAATCTGTTCTGGTTTTTAGATTTGGTGAGTCACCCAAGATGATCAGTGGCGCGCATCACACACACACACACACACACCCTCTCTTGAAAATGTCTGCAGGCACCCTGGTATGGTGGAATGGCTGAAGAAAAGTGAGCACAGGTCAAAGTGCGAGCTGAGTGAACCTCCTGCAGTGTGCTTTGCTTCATGCACTTGTGCATGTGCAGAAACTGCGCACGTAGGACATTTCTTCTGTCAAACTGTGATTTTAGCCTCTTTTTTTTGGGGGTGCTCAAGCACCCATAAATTTAAACTCAGCACCCCTGAAATATTAGGAAGCCATTGTTAGGACGTTGTTGTCAAACCTTGGATTCATGAAAACATGGAAGAAATGAAGACGATGTTAAACGTGAAATCTAAGATTTCTGTGCACGAGTCTGATCCTTGATGCCACCTGTCAATCAATCCAGCACAGTCTGATCCTTGATGCCACCTGTCAATCAATCCAGCACATGTCAGCAACTGACCAATCAGCAACTCAGGGACCCGAGTTGCAAATTAGCTACAGCTACATGCCGTTTGTGCAACGCAGCAGCTACTGACTTGTTCTGTTCTATGTTTGTGTGCATTGTCCCTGTCAAATAAACCAACAACAACAACAACAACAACAACAACAACAACAACAACAACAACAACAACAACAACAACAAACAACTTGTCCTGAACTGAAACTCCCCTTAACTGCAGGAGCTGCGCCTCATTTTTCTCTGACCACGTTGTCGGGGTTTTGCTTTGCGGACACATGATGTTCAGAGTGAGTTCATGGAGAATCATCAGAAGAAACGGTTCAACATGTGGAGAACATGTAATATTCAGAACACGTGTTTCCCTCAACGTTTACAGGGTGGAACACACTTTATTATATGAAGCTAAACTGAGGCTGGACGAATGTATGCGGGCGACCTCATGATCAGCTGACTACAACAAACAGACATGTTGGTGTGTTTGAAGGTAGCTGCAGGTAAATCCTCCATTTTCTGTCATAGTTACATGCTAATTGTAACTCGTCGTACGTTAATGGTTAAAGGTTAAAGGTTAAAGCTGGTTGTGTTTCGTTCTGTGTGTAGATCTATGTTGTAACTTCTGGTTGCACAAGTTTAGTCTTTGTTATGATCAGTTAGCTCTGATTAAAGTGTTTGAGGTTGTGTAATGTAAAGAGGAGCGCTGCGTCTGTAGCATCTTAGCTAGCACGTCTGTATTGCACGATGCTAGCTTAGCGCTACTTCCTGTTCTCTCTAAAACAATTATTGAATCAAGTGTTTAGTTAAATGTAGAGGTTTAAAAACCCGTTAAAATAAACCAGAATGCAGGAAATGGCATCTACTTCATTAAAAATGTTCTGGGGGAGGACCCCCAGACCCCCCACCTCTGTGTCCCCCCACTTTACAAATGCTGCTGACACCAGTGGTCACCGTGTTGTTCAAGCCAAGAGCTGTTGTGAACACTGGGGGCTAGGCGCCCCTGAAGGTCAGACTGTAGAATAGTCCCTGACTGAAAGGCCACGTGGGTGCACGTGTGGGTGCACGTGTTTGAGAGTGTCTCCAAGGAGAAGAACTGTCCGGCAGAATGAGGCATCACAGCTTCTCACTGACACGGAGTTCCTCAAACACATGGCGATGAAGAGACGAGAGGAACGCAGACGATAAGAAACAGAAAGTCTTCTGAAGGATAAACCTGATGCCGTGCACGTCCTGGACCATCCAGCCTGTGCACGTGTGTGTCATTGCTCGTAGCGCGTTAACTGCTCAGGGTACACAACGCCCTTCACTTGGGAGCTTTACGGGCCTGGACTCCACTGGGAGACTCGGTGTTTCCAGGAGAACAAGATGCTAAAAACAGGACCAGTGTGTGCACGTGCATGTGTGTGTGCACGTGCGTGTGTGTGTGCACGTGCGTGTGTGTGTGCACGTGCGTGTGTGTCCCATGTCTAGCTTCACTGACTGCTGTGTGTTTGTTGCAGCGAGGACAAAGAGCAGGGCCTGCCTAACACTGTCTTCAATAGACAGTCGTAATGGTTGTCATTGCATGTGGTTGACCCAGATCTCGCTCCACTAGAAAGACATGCGCGCGCACGTGTGTGTGCGCTCCACATTTATTGAGGCGTGCACGTAGGCACACGTCCCTTTATGTGGCTCAGAGCTTGGCAGACCCCACTCCATAGTTGCAGTGTTGTGATAATGCTCGTACAGTTCCAGGACCTTGTTAGGGACGCACGGTCTCACGGGAGGCGGACGGGCGACACTGAGCGTGTGCGAGCGCCGCTCCCCTCCATCCACAGAGCGCCGTTTCACCTGGATCACCTCAAGCACTTCTTCTCACGCAGAAGAGACAGACCCTCCAAGAAAGGGTTTGGTCAAAGAGTAGACCGTCTCCTCACACAGAAAACCACTTGTTGAACTCGTTCTCTTCAAGTGACCTTGTGCAGGTTAACGTCTGAGATCGATGTGCTCCCATGACTCGGTGACGCTCCGGCAGCACAAGCAGCAGGTTCAAAAACATTTCAAAGGTTTTAGAGTTGTTGTCGAGAAATGTCACAAAGAGGAGAGAAGTAGGAAACGTCACTTCACTTCAGTTTATTTCTAAAGCTCCAAGTCACAACAGAAGTCGTCCGAGGGACTGAACACAAACATCCATCTTCCTCCTCTTATCCGGGGTCGGGTCACGAGGTAGCAGCCGAAGTAGGGAGGCCCAGACTTCCCTCTCTCCAGCCACTTGGTCCAGATCCTCCAGGGGAATCCCGAGGTGTTCCCAGACCAGAGAAACATAGTCCCTCCAGCGTGTCCTGGGTCTTCCTCTGGGTCTCCTTCTGGTGGGACATGTCCGGAACACCTCACCAGGGAGGCGTCCAGGAGGCATCCTAACCAGATGCCCGAGCCACCTCAACTGGCTCCTCTCGACGTGGAGAAGCAGCGGCTCTACTCTGAGTCCCTCCTGGATGACAGAGTAATGTTGTGTATGTTGTTCAGTGTCAGGAGGGTGATCAGTCTTACATCGGGGAAACTAAACAGCCACTGGCCAAAAGGATGGACCAGCACAGAAGATCAACATCATCAGGCCAGGACTCTGAGGTCTACACTCATCTCCAGGTCAGAGGTCACTCTTTCAGGGATGAAGATGTTCACATCCTGGACAGAGAGGAACGATGGTTTGAGAGAGGAGTAAAGGAGGCCATCTTTGTGAAAAGAAACCGTCCATCATTAAACAGGGGCGGAGCCTCCGGGTTCAACTGTCCCCCTCTTACAATGCTGTGATTGCTAGTATCACTCAGCCCTCTGTGAACAGTAAACAGCCATCAGGTGCTAATGATCCATTGTTAGGCTGATGGTCCTTCTTGAGCATGTGATCAGCTGGTTCTGGTTGTCAGCAGCAAACTGGTTGATCCACTCTGAGAAGGTGCTATTTAAGAGACTGAGCTGAATACAGCACCTCAGACTGAGGAAGTCCTCAGGATGAAAGACGAAACGTTTCTACATTTTTTTGTTGTTTTATTTTTTGTTTTTTTTTAATGTCCAGAGGACCAGACTGAACTTTTTTGAATAAAGACTAAGTTCATCCATGGGGGGCCGTGATGAGCAGAAGGACTCCACACATGGTTGAACAGGTCTTGGGGTGAAATATGAAGGTAAAATCAAAAATGGCCGACCTCGACACAGTAACAAGCAGAAAACTCTCTCTCCTGATATTTTACTAACAGCAGTTACACATCGTTTAGGATGATGATGAGGATTAAATGTGAGGAAGGACTGGCTGCTGCATTCTGGATAGACAGACAGGCAGACAGACATAGACAGGCAGACAGATGGACAGAGAGACAGATGGACAGACAGACAGATGGACAGATAGACAGACAAGACAGGCAGACATAGACAGACAGGCAGGCAGACGGACAGACAGGCAGACGGACAGATGTTTTTTTTTTTTT
>NC_056518.1:35121973-35123257 GCF_014905685.2 Nematolebias whitei | reverse complement strand
TGTCACAAACCATTAGAAGAACAGAGACATGGAGCTCCTGCTCCGCCACCTGGAGGAGACAGGTGTGTGTGCGTGTCAGAAGCTTTGTGATGCATGTGTTTAAATAAAGGTTGAATGAATGAGTTATTGTGGGCTCGGTGGCAGGTTGGGGGGGGGGGGGGGGGGGGGGCGCGGTTTTGGACAGTTTTATCTGTGCATGTAAACGTTTGAGTGAGGGAGGGGGGCAACATTTACTGCCAAGTGTCAACGAAACGGACTCTTGTGTGACCAGAGCATCGGTCACTTTAATCCTTGGGGGGTCCTGGAAGCACCTCAGCTAAACATGGGGGGGGGGTGTGTAAATCAGAGACAAGTTCAACATCTTCTTTATATGAACTGGATGGTAACTGGGGGCAGGATTTTTCCAGCTGCCCCCCCCCCGAACTGCCACCGTCAGTTCGCACCCCTAAGACAAACACATACACACGCGCGCGCACGCGGCAGCAACTTTTCGGGAACTCACTTGGGATTGGAGCTGTTCCAGTAAACCGCGTGCCTGTCGAAGATGATCTTGTCCTCCGCCCACACGCACACGCACGACAGGATGGTGAGCAGCATGACCTCCATCACGCACGTCCGTCCCCGCATGGTACACGTCCACAGGCAGGGCGGCGCGGGGGGGTCCGGTTCCAAGTGACGGAGACTTGTCTTCATCAATGTCGCGTCCCGAGGGGAAATCAGCGCACGGATCGTGCACTGAGCTCCTCTGACCCCCCCGCGCGCGCTCCGCGGGTGTTTCGAGTCATCCTTGATGATCCGTGCACCTCTTTGAACTTTGTCACAATCAAAGCAGAAGGAGCCACAGTCACGTGCTACTCACACGCACGGATCCTCCCACAGGTCCGAAACTTTTCTCCCATCACACGCACGCGGAGTGGTGAGGACCGTGTCTCTCCTCCGGAATTGGAGATTATAATCCACAATTCATCCCGGGTTGGAGGGATCAGCAGGAGTGATCAGCAGGAGGGATCAGCAGGAGGGATCAGCAGGAGGGATCAGCAGAATCAACGCACGCGGCTCCTTATTCAATCTCCTTTGATCCTCAGAGAAACCTCCCGCGCGGAAGCTCGTGCGTCTTCACCTCATTTCTAACAGCATGTCTCTCAGCTCTGCACGAGCTCCAACCTCCGCCCGCCTCACGCGCTCAGTGCGCCTTCACGTGCGCGTCATGGTGACTGCTGCAGGTGCACGCGCGGGGGAGCCGCGAATGGCATTAATTCCAAGCGTGGTACCCCCCCCCCCCCC
>NC_056518.1:35117981-35121573 GCF_014905685.2 Nematolebias whitei | reverse complement strand
TTACCAGATGTTTGAAGTCACTTAGAGAGGTCAAAGGTCGAGAGCTTCAGATCTTTTTACAAGATATTCCAGGAAACAGGAGCGGAGTAGGAGAAGGTCCTTTTGTCTAGTTCAGTCCTCACTGAGGGAACACTGCAGGTAACACAGTTACTAATGGAAGATCAGCCACTTCACTTAATAACCAAACTTCTACAAATCAAATCCCTCCTACAAGTCAATCCTCAGTTAATCACAGCTTCTCTTTTTCTCCATTCTCAGTCAGTGAGGTCAATAAACTGTTAAAAGATCTTGATCCTAAAAAATCTGCAGGTCCAGATGAACTTCCACCTTATTTCTTAAGGCTGGCTGCTCATATCATCACAGTCCCTGTGACCCACATCTTCAATCTCTCCATAAGACAAAACTCCATCCAGACACTTGAAAACAGCCTTTGTTCTTCTTTGCTGAAGGGAGGTGACCCCACCTCACTGAACAACTATGGAGCAATCTCTAAACTCTGCATTTTAGCCAAGGTTCTAGAAAAACTGATAAACTCTCAAATCAAAAATGACCTGGACTCATTTAACATCTTACCTCCACATCAATCTGGTTTCAGGAAACAACACAGCACAACCACTGCTTCACTGAAGGTTCTTAATGATGTTGTTGAAGCTCTGGATGCTAAAGATTATTGTGCTGCACTTTTCTTAGACCTGTCTAAAGATTCTGACTCTGTGGATCAGAACATCTTGTGTCATAAACTCTCAGAAATCGGTTTCTCAGAACACACCATTGGTTGGTTCTCTAACTATCTCTCAGACCGGAGGCAATGTGTTCAACATAATGGTACTTCCTCCAGTTATTTAACAGTCAACAATGGTGTACCACAAGGCTCAGTCTTAGGACCCACCCTCTTTACAATCTACATACATAATGTAGGTAAAAACATCCCTAATGCATCCATACATTTCTATGCTGATGACACAGTTGTTTATTGTCGAGCTAAAACAGTTGCTAAGGCTTTCCAGCTTCTGAAATCTGCATTCAACATCATCCAGACAGATTTGTTTCACCTCAAACTTGTCCTAAATGTCGAAAAAACCAAAGGGATGTTTTTTTCAAATAGGAAGTTGGTCCCAGCAGTTCTTCCTCTGATTTTATCCTCAAATGGTGTCCCCATTGAGTTTGTTGATTCCTATAAATATTTGTGTATCTTGGTCGACTCACATCTCTCTTTTAAGCTCCATGTGGAAAACTTGGTAAAGAAACTGAAAGTTAAACTGGGTTTCTTTTTCAGAAACAGATCCTGTCTAACCCTGAATGTTAGGAAACACCTTGTATCTGTGACTTTCCTTCCCTCAATTGATTACGGTGACATTATTTACATGAACGTTCCTACAAGAACCCTGCAGATGTTGGATGCTGTCTATCATGGTGCACTAAGATTCATAACTGGCTGTAACTATCGTACCCACCACTGCACCCAGTATCCACTGGTTAACTGGACATCATTAACTTCATGCAGACTCTCCCACTGGTACATCTTCATCTTTAAATCACTTCCTGGTCTGCTGCCTTCATACATCTCCTCCTACATGTCTCTGCGTGAGTGCAGCTACAGCGTGCGCTCTCAGGACATCATTACCTGCAGTGTTCCCTCAGTGAGGACTGAACTAGACAAAAGGACCTTCTCCTACTCCGCTCCTGTTTCCTGGAATATCTTACAAAAAGATCTGAAGCTCTCGACCTTTGACCTCTCTAAGTGGCTTTAAGAATCTGTTGGACTCCTGGCAGGGACCGATGCAGACATGTTCCTGTTTTTAGTTTTATACATTTGTCTTGGAATCTAGCTGTTTTTTTTTTTTTTTTGTTACCTTTTCCCTTTTAGCCATCCTATTTGTTAAAAACAAACAAACAAAAAAAACTAGTATGAGTTTTTATAACTGCTTATTGTTGTTGCTGTTGTCCATTGTTGTCATCTTTCTTTGTTGAAATCAGGTCTCTCTTGTAAATGAGTCCTCGAGGCTCAATGGGATTTACCTGTAGAAATAAAGGTTGATTGATAATGATGTCCTGAGAGCGCACGCTGTAGCTGCACTCACACAGAGACATGTAGGAGGAGATGTATGAAAGTAACTAATGATATTCTCATGGCCTCAGACAATGGACTTGTGTCTCTACTGGTCCTGTTAGACCTCAGTGCTGCATTTGATACAGTTGATCACAATATTTTACTACAGAGGCTTGAATATGATGTTGGGATTACAGGAACAGCTCTAAAATGGTTTAAATCATATCTATCTGATAGATTCCAGTTTGTAAATGTAAATAATAAATCTTCTTCATACACCAAAGTTAGTCATGGAGTTCCTCAGGGCTCAGTACTTGGGCCAATACTCTTTACTTTATATATGCTTCCATTAGGTAAAGTTATTAAACAGCATGGGATACATATTCATTGTTATGCTGATGACACACAATTATATTTGTCCATTAAACCCAATGAATCCAATCAGCTACTCAGACTACAAGCATGTCTTAAAGACATAAAAACCTGGATGACCCTTAATTTTCTCCTGTTGAACAGACAAGACTGAGGTTTTGGTTTTTGGACCTGAGCACCTTAGGAATGAATGTTTCAGTCTTTCTCCCTCCTTAGATGCATTAATCTGTCCTCCAGCTCTAATGTTAAAAATCTTGGTGTTATTTTTGATCAGGACATGTCTTTTATCCCCCACATTAAAAACGTTACTAGAACCTCCTTCTTCCACCTGCGTAATATCACTAACATTAGAAACATCTGATCTAAAGATGATGCAGAAAAACTGGTCCATGCATTTGTCACGTCTAGACTGGACTATTGCAATGGTTTATTATCTGGGTGTCCAAATACTTCTTTAAAACATCTTCAGTTGATCCAACATGCTGCTGCCAGAGTCTTAACTGGAGTTACTGGGAGAGATCATATCTCTCCAGTTTTAGCTTCTCTCCATTGGCTCCCTGTCAAATCCTGAATAGAATTCAAAATCTTACTTCTAACCTACAAAGCTCTCAACAACCTAGCTCCATCTTATATTACAGATCTTATTGTTCCATATTTTCTTAACAGAGCACTATGCTCTCAGACTGCAGGTTTACTTGTGGTTCCTAGAGTTTACAAAAACAGAATGGGAGGCAGATCTTTCAGTTCTCAGGCTCCTCTCTTGTGGAACCAACTTCCAGTTTCTGTCTGTGAGGCTGACACATTATCCAGTTTTAAAACTGGGATTAAGACTTTCCTTCTTGATAAATCCTATAGTTAGGGTCGACTTGGGTTTCCTGAGCTGTCCCTTAGTTCTGCTGCTATAGGCTTAGACTGCTGGAAGACAAACTGACCACACTTTTAACTCTGCTGCTGTCTTTACTTACTCTGCTCAACCTGGTTTGTATTTGTAATTATTTTTTATATCCTTAACATGTTTTTGTTTCAGTAGGCGCTACAGGTACACCTACATCTGCATCTACACCTGCACCTACACCTGCATCTACACCTACACCTGCATCTACACCTACATCTGCACCTGCATCTGCACCTACACCTGCATCTACACCTGCACCTGCATCTACACCTGCA
>NC_056518.1:35111913-35117971 GCF_014905685.2 Nematolebias whitei | reverse complement strand
CTGCACCTACACCTGCATCTACACCTGCACCTGCATCTACACCTGCACCTACACCTGCATCTGCACCTACACCTGCATCTACATCTGCACCTGCATCTACATCTGCACCTACACCTGCATCTACACCTGCATCTACATCTGCACCTGCACCTACACCTGCACGTGCACCTGCACGTACACCTGCACCTGCCATTCAAAATGTGGGTGGGTGAAAAGGTGAAGCTCCCCTACACCTCCTAAATAGCAGTAGAAGTTGTCTAAGATGACAGTAGATGCATAAAGTAATGTCAAAGTAATAACTACAGATTACACATTATGATTACGGCAAGTTTTATTAAAACATGCCCAATGGTCCACGAGATATTTTGCTGACAGCTCTTCCTTCAGTATTTCCAGGTCACATGTTAAACTGAGCCGTCCTGCAGCGCCTCTCTGTTGGAGCCGTCATGCAAAGTGTCCTGGTTTTTGCTCCGCCTGCAAAGTAAAGCCATAACATGCAGCGTGCAAACTGTGGCACGGAGAGAGCCCAGCAGCAGCTGCACGGTGTCCGCCTCAGGATCAATTCTTCAACGCGTGTCTGAGACGTGCAGAAGACGACGGCGCTCCTCGTGGTTTAAGGGAAGACACTTTTAGTTGTGGGTGGAAGCAGGGTGAGGTGTTCAGGGTGAGGACAGTTCTGAGTCCAGCCTGACGGGTCATCATGACACACGTCCGTGGAAACGCTGCAGGAACACTTGAAGCAGGTTCAACCACCAACAGATGATCGTCATGAGGCCTGACATTTTGGATTTGTATGAATTCATGCCCCTGACCCAAAAAAGAAGAACCTGGTAGAAATAACTGATGAATGCTACTTACCTGTCAAGAATGTCTTGTTCTGCCAAAGCTTGAACACCAAGCTCCAGTGATCAGGGGTTTGATTATTGATTGTGCTCTTAATTGTTCTCAGAGGCAGATTCAGAGATGTCGTCTCGGGGGTGAGGTGGTGTTGATGGGACAGCCGACCTGGGACCAGACGGTTACGGTTCGACTCCCCACCGTGCCCATGTCGTGGTGTCCTTGAGCAAAACACCTAATCCCTACCTGAACAAATGATAAAGCTCAGGAATGTATTTGTCCCTCCTCCATCTCATTCTGTCCTCACTCCAACTACCTCCATGTCCTCTAACTGCATCCATATGTCTCCTCTGTCTTTTTCCTGGCAGCTGCATTTCTAACATCCTTCTACCAATATACCCACTGTCCCTCCTCTGGACATGTCCACACCACTGTCCCTCCTCTGGACATGTCCAAACCATCAGCGTGTCCTCTCTAACTTTATCTCCCAGTTGTCCAACCTGTGCTGTCTTTTTGTCCATGTCTGTCTCCATCCAGCTGGTCTCACCACTGTCTTGTGCTGTTCCTTAGCATTAGTCCACCACGTGCAACAGGAGAACCTGTAGAAGTGTAAAGTTTATCGTAGCGTTCTTTGACAACACTTTTGGGTAAAGTTGTTTTTTATCACGTCATTTATTTTTAATTATTTTACTGAACAGTTTAACTGTGCACGAGAAACGTGCAGTAAAGACTGGAGGATTTTAAACTTTCTCCACCAACTGTCCCTCCTGTCAGTCACAGCTCAAACACAGAACGTGCACAGCTCCTCCTCCAGCACGTCTGTGCACGTTGCAGGACTCCAGCACCTGTGGCTTGGTGCGGCCGACAGGGCCACAAAAACAAACGCCTCAATGCATTTAAGACGAACGCTGCAGTTTGGATCAGTTGTACTCGAGAACAATCTGTTGTGCTCCTCTTTACATAAAATCTGGACCACGTGGTTTCAAACGGCTCGTCCGTCCAAAAATGACACGACTGATGGACAGGAACAACGCCTGCAGATGTCCGTCTATATTGAAACCCAATGATTCTTCAACCTTCAACATACAAGTTACTTTAGCAGCACAAAAACATCTGCCAGAGAAATTCAAGCAACCTTTGAAAAAAAAAAAAAAACACTGCAACACCACTTTGGTGTGCTGCTGATCTCATGCTGCTGCTCAGACTCATGTTCGTGCTGCTGTTGTCCAGCAGTTTTTGTACCATTAGTACTTATTCTTAGTGTATTTATTACTTTTTCTTTAGTTTGTACTTTTGTTGGCTGGAACTGGTCTGTGTCCAGTTGAGTTCCATGGAACAAACCTACTTGAACTCTGAAGATCTGAGCTGTGCTCATTGATCACAAGCGGAGACCGAACCTTCCAGCTGTGGAGCACCAGCTGTTCACCTCTGGAGCTGAGCTCCTCAGACCAACGCTGCCCCCCATCGGTCAAAGACGTGCACGACAGAGCTGGATTTCCAAGAACTGCCTGGAAATGTGGATGCCAGGTATCTGCAGTGTTTGAGAATTTGGGAAACATCTAGACTTGGTTTCCATGGCAACATGAGACGTGTAAACAGGAAAGATCAAAGCAGGACCCTCATCGGTTTGAATCGGTCCAGATGAGCCAGAAACCAAACGAGACCAGATGAAGAATCAAACTAAAGGTTTATTGAAGGAAGCAGAAGATGCAAAGGACAAGAACGATAAGTGTGTGTGTTTACACAGATGTTATAAAAAGTTGTGTTTACAGCTGACTTTATCAAAATATACATGTTCTGAACGTAAAGTGAATCCAAATTATTCTGTGGTTCAAAAACCACTAATATTTACAACCACCGGTGTCATCCAGCCCCACCCTGACCCGTATAAAAAGGAGAAAAATAAAACTTTCAACAGCGTATAATCATCTACGCATTTCATGGCAGCTACGACTGTTGGACTACAGGTCCGCTCTACAAGTTCTGTCACGTGAAACAGTCCAAGTCGTGGCCGAGGCGTCCAAGCTTAGAGTTCCTGTGGAGCAGCACGAAGAATTCAAAAAGTAGAAAAACAGCAGGGGAGGAACACACTTTGGTCACGGAGGCATCACACACACGTGGTCCAGGAGCTGAGGCACTCAGGAATGTGACGAGGGTTAAGACTTGTGTGATGACGTCACCCTGGAGGACTCCACGTGGAGCACAGGTGAAGCAGAACAAGAATCATTCGATTGTAAACACAGAAAAATAAAACAAATGCGGTTTCTTTTTTAATATACCGTCAAAGCCATGACCCCCCCCCCCCCCAAAAAAAAGGGTGTAAAGGCACCTTTGAGGACAGGTAAGACAAACACCTGAGGGGATGTGAGCTGAAGGCACTGCCATGGAACGTCATGTGGATGACGTCATGGCTTCGACACGAGTAAAATCAACGATAAATGAATATATAGTTTATAGATCTGTGGCTACAGCATGTAGAAAACATTAAGCGACACGTGTCTAGATATACAGGAGCATGTAGAAAACTAAGTGACACGTGTGTAGATATACGAGAGCAAAGCTGTAAAAGGAGAAGGCATTGAAAGCTGCTGGTGGGCAGAAGGCATTGAAAGCTGTGCGTCTGTGATTAAACAGGAACGTGGCTGAAGGCAAGGCACAAGACAAACACCTTCTTATAGTGGTATGACCCCCCAGCAGGAAGGGGTGCAGGCGGTCCCTGATCCAAAGCTCAGGTCTTCATTTGTAACCGTTTGACTGGCCGACGAGTCAAGAGGCTTCTCGAAACATCAAGAAGAAAGGAATGATGAAGAGTGGCATGCTGGGAAGTGATTTGGTCAAAGTTCAAAGGTCAGGCCATGAGCTGCCTCCAACACGTTGCTCATTTATCAAAAACATGGAAAACTTTGGTGGGACCCAAGTGAGAAGTGTGTGTGGTGTTGATGTTTGAAGGTGGACGTTGGCAGAGTGTGACGTGGAGCAGCAGCAGCAGCAGCAGCAGCCACAGCTGGAATGTTAACACTTCACTAGTGTCACGTGAAGCACGGGGTCCTTCACAACAAACACAAAGACGATTAGAAGCAACATGGACTGTTTCAAAGAACTAAGGAACCTCATTAAGAACTCGTTCAAGGGACAACACGAGCAACATTCCCCACAAGAGAAATCAAAGAGAGGAAAACAAAGATTTAAACATGAATGAAGCCGTTTCCTCTGAGCGACGCGGCGGGGGGGGGGGGGGGGGGGGGGGCGGGGGGGGGGGGGGGGGGGGGGCACTCAGATGGTGGACTTTGAGAAGGACACTCGAAGGTGATGGTTCTCCCCCAAGTCGTGGTTGTGGAACTCAATGAGGCACTCGATGGCCTCCTCAACGGAGCCCATCTGGATGAGGGCCATCTTCCGGTCCTTTCTGTTAATGCAGAGCATCAAGGGGTGCGTGCCGTTACTTTCTTCATCATCATCATCAAACACATACAGGAAACAGATACACCACAAACTTACTGAAAGAACTTGAAGGCTTTGACTGTGGCTCCTGAACTTACAAACAGCCTCTTCAGATCATCCTCCACCACCGAGGGCCTAACAGAAACACTCGTTACTCCACAGAAGCAGCCTTGCTCAGTAACCGTGACACGGGGGCAGTTCTCAGGACTCACGGGATGTTGGAGAGGTGCAGCGTTGCAGAGGGCGGGAAGATGTTGGAGTAGTTCTTGGAGCCAGGCTTCTTAAAACGATGCAGCGGCGAGCTGCTGAAGTCCTTGGTGAGGCCCTGGTCCTCATGGCCTTCTCTGGGCAGCTGAACCGTTGTGTGTTTGGACAAGGTCACACGCATGGCCCTGCCATGAAGACGCTGGCCGTTCAAGTGGCTCATGGCTGTAAAACACAAAGTCAGATCTTTACACCAGGAGCCATCACAGCTGCAGAAAGAAGAGCTTTGCAGAGAGTGGTGAAGGCTGCACAGAAGATGTTGGAGTCAGTCTCCCCACCATCACAGACATCTACACCTCCACATGCAGGAAGAGGGCCACCTGCATCATGAAGGACCACACTCACCCAGCACACACACTTTTTGCCCCACTCACCTCAGGAAGGAGGTTGAGGAGCATTAAGTGTAGAACCACTAGACTGAGGAACAGCTTCTACCCTGAGGCTGTTAGACTCATGAGTCTCTGAGCAGGAGAATCACTGTGATGCCACTTTGATTGTTGATCTCATGCTGCTGATCATTCCATGCTGCTGTGTTCACTCGTGCTCACAGACTCATGTTCGTGCTGCTGTTCAGCGTATTGTTTTGTACTCGTGGTGCTTGGTGTGTTCTTGGTTGATCTTGGATCTCATCACAGTTTTTCTGTACAAATTAAACATGTAGCTGGGACCCTGTGAAGTTTAGTTCCACATGTGACGAGAATGACAGAAACCTTGACTTAACCTTGAATGCAGCCGAGCATCAGGGTTGCCAGATACATTGAAAATGTTTTAGTTCCCCCCTCCTTCTCTGTGCACATGCTCAGCAAATAGAATATCTTTACTCAGCACACACACGACAGTTTGGGTCAAAGTACTTCGTGCATCATTTTAAAGCCACAGTACTTTATAGCTCATAACGTGTTTGTATTTAGCTGCGTGTGTTGCCAGTTGTTCTGTCTGTACAGCACTTTGGTTGGCCATGTTGCTGTTTTAAGTGCTCTATAAATACAACGGTATGGTAGAACTTCTCATCTGGCAACCCGACTGACATGGAAACTACAGTGTTCACGTTCACCCACTCACTTTTTGTTTATTACCCGCTGAACAATGAAAAAGCTCTGAAGTTTCCAGAGGTGTGACAGCAGGTAGATCACTTTCACTTGGTCACTTGAAAAGGAGCTCCACGATGAAAACATCTGGACCCCCTGCTTCACACTCATCACGTGTTTGTCTTCTTTCACACAGGTTTCATTCTCAGCTCGACACGTTCCTCTGGGCTGCAACATTAGGTGTGTGTGCACAACGTCCCTGCTCGACTCGCAGACACGTTCATCTTCAGGTTTGGAACGTTTTCTTTCAAACGCATCTCCATTTGTCAAGTGTGTGTCCAACCTGGCTCAGGAGCACCTGAGAGACAGGAAACACGCCTCGTCCTCAAGTCCCCACATGGCAACAAGAAACAACCGGCCTACTTGAAGCCATTTTCACATTGTCCACGTGTCCCCGCCAGGGACTGGAGATCTGTCCACGTGTCCTC
>NC_056518.1:35099215-35111903 GCF_014905685.2 Nematolebias whitei | reverse complement strand
CCCGCCAGGGACTGGAGATCTGTCCACGTGTCCCGCCAGGGACTGGAGATCTGTCCACGTGTCCCAGCCAGGGACTGGAGATCTGTCCAGGTGTCCCGCCAGGGACTGGAGATCTGTCCACGTGTCCTGCCAGGGACTGGAAATCTGTCCAGGTGTCCTGCCAGGGACTGGAAATCTGTCCAGGTGTCCCCCACCTCTCACAGTGACTGATAGATATGTGCATTAATGACACCCCACAACCCAAAAAGGCAGAAGCAGGTGAAGATAACGGATGGATGGTTGGATGGATGCTGGTTGGATGGATGATGGATGTGTTGCTCACTGGTCAAACATTTTGCTCAAGTGCACGTCGTCAGTAGTTTGCAGCCGGTGACGCAGCCCAACAGTTTACATCAAATATTTATGAACAAACCACTGAAGCAAAACTTGGAGAATTTCACAAACAGAGGAAACGACGTGCACAGAAAAAGCCCAGAGAACACGTGCACGTAGCACAGCTGGAGTGTAGCTTACCTAGCTGAGCCTGTGTGCCATCAGACATCTGGATAAGAGCGTTCTCCTTTTTATTGAACAAGATCTTGACTCTCATCACGTCTCCGTACACGCCTGAGGAGGAAGGGCCGCAAGTGAAACACAAGTACAAGAGAATCCATGAGAAGAGCTGGAGCCACACAAGCAACCACAGCAACAAGAAACCAGTTCAACCACCACAGATCACAACAGTTCTGGTGTTACCAAGTGAATCACGTTGCACTAGTCTACAAATGTTCTGCTTCATTCTACACAGCCTCTATAAACCTACAAGTCCTATCAGTGACACACACGAGGCTACGTGTGGCAGCAGCTTGAAGATAGGAATCAGTGAGAGTTGAGACCAAACTCATGGCTCCATGGATAAGGAGATGATTAATGGGCCAACTGGAGGCCTGAATGAAAGCATGCAGAAATGACATACTCATGCACCGACAGTAAACGTTCAGCTAAAAGCTGCAGCATTTCATCGTAAACGTCACAGAAGCTGAATCAATTCGTGACGATGATCGTGTCAGTTTGAGGGTGGGAGAGATTTCAGAGGTCCTGTGATGGTTGAATGTTGCTAATGTTGAATTTCTTGCACGAGGACGAAGTGCAGCTTGAACTTATGGTGCCGAGCGTCCTGAGACGACACTCGGTGCTCGGCTGCACTCGCTCTGTTCGTGCTCATGAAATGCAGCAGCTTGGTGGTGTCCATCTTACTTTATCACACCAAGCAACAATCAAACCCCTGAACAGACACCCCGCCCGACGCTCACATCACTGTAGCTTGCTGGTGGTTTGAAGATTTAAACAGTTCATAAGGCAAACATCATGAGACGACATACGCCCACCTTGCCAGGTAACAGTAGTAATAAAAGGAGATGAAAGGATGATAACGTACCGAAAAGAATAAAGAGGCAGTGTGGCGTAACGCTCTTTAGAGACAGCAGGGAGGAGCAGCGGGGCAGGGGCCAAAAAGGGGAGGAGGGGACAGGGGAAAAAAGACGGAGCGGAGTGGAGGACAGTGGAGTCGGGACATGTCCACAGGCGGCGAGGTCCACAGGAAGGCCACAGTACCATGGAGGAAGGAGAGGCATGAGGGACATACAGAATGAAGACAGCAAGGAAGGAAGAGGGGGAGAGTGTCAAACGTGTGGAAAGATAAAGAGAAGACATGAGGACGAGAAGGAGGTCATGGTCAAATTCATGTGTGTTTATTTTGTTATGTGGGTCAAATCCAAATTGGGGACAATGTCGTGAGGAAGTGGAGTGGGGTGGGGTGGGGGTGTAGTGATGGGTAATGACAACAAGAGGAGGAGGAACGGGTACAAGTGGTCATGGGGCGTGCAGTCAGTTGGCAGGATGTGAGGTTTAAACAAAAGGAGAGGAGGACAGAGAGAGGAGAAAGGGTTAAAACAAAAAAAGGTCAGTAAACACGAAGAATGTAGCTTCACACAGCACAAGTGGCTAAATTAAAATGCACTGTCACTATGGGAACACTAGAAAAAACAGAAGAGAAAAAAGATTAACAATGAAATACAGAAAAAAGGCAGAGACAATATGTACTTTGAATTTACAGGTATGCTCAGCTTCTACTGAAATCAATACATCCTAAATCTTATGTTTCCACGATCAAACTTACAGTAAATCCACTGAGCACGACACATTACTGGGAAAACATGCTACGTACAAGTAATATTGTCTCTCCAACAACTCAAGAATGATTTCAACTAATGGACAAAAATGAAGGTATGAAATGGTAAGCTGAAAAAAACAAGTTAGTTTTTTAAATAAACGTAAAATTCACAGTGAACAAAGTGGCAGGTCAGAAATGTGTCTGTCCCCGTCTTCAGTCGGGGGGAGCTCAACTCGTCTCATAACCACGATGGAGGCCAAAACACACTGGTTGCTCTAGAACTGACGACTTGAAACCATTGGGTAAACTCACGACTAGTGTTGCTCAACGTGCACTAACACACAGGTGGAAGCAGGACGTGCACTGACCTCGGGGTTCAGGTTGCTGACCAGCAACACGTTGTGTCCTCCAGCCGCAGCAAGCCCCGACAGGCCCAGACGACTAGCTGCCGCTGCAGCAGCTGCCATGCCAGAATGACCCACACCCAGGGACGCCAAGGCGCTGGGGATACCAGGCATCGACAGACCTAACGGAGACAGACGTTAAGACAAACCAGAAGAACGCACCACGTGGGACGGTGTCAGGAACAGCACCCATCCACTGACCTGCAGCCTGCTGGATAGTAAAAGCTGGGGAGAAGGCATGAGCTCCACCGAAGGGGGAGGCTGAAATTATTCCTGGTGCAGCTGGACACGGAGAAAATGTCTCATCATTACAACTAGCTTATTATTAGTAGAAGTTAGTGGGGAACCAAAAGAGACATCTGTCAAAGTCAAAGCAGACAACGGTGTCGGGTCTTACTGAACGCGGCAGCTGCCATGGTCTGAGGATCAATGGACTGCTGGGAGTCGGCCGTGGGCAGATCTGGGCGGGTGTAGTCTCGGCTCTTGTCGTTGTTGTACTTCACATTGAGGCAGGTGAGCTTGGAGAAGCTGATTCTCAGGGTACAGCAAGCATTGTAGATATTTTGGCCATCTAGAGACTAAGCAAATATGAAGGCCTACAATAAAACCATTGATAGTTGCCATGTTTGAGCTCTACTTTATTTCCTGTAATTACATTGGTTTCCTTGAAATGAAGTTCATTTGGACCCGTCTAAAGAGGACTAACAGACTACAAAAGCAAGCAGACATTTGCCTTTCACCCAGGTCTGGGGAGATCTGGATGGAAACGTTGGCACAAGTGAAAGAAGTCTTACGAGTTTGGAATGCTGAGCGGTCATGGCGTCGGCGTACTGGATCAGAGCCTGAAACTGGCCGTTCTTGGTAAACGTGATGATTTTCAGCACTGTACCAAACTTTGAAAAGATCTGGAGGAAAGAGACAAGCCGGGTAACAAAACTGAAATGAAATGTTACAAACTTACTTTCCCATCACTGATGTCCAGAAAAACAAAGGAGGGACGTCACATGACGAACAATTCTGTTTGTAAATGATGTAATCGTAGTACGAGTATGTTCAGAGAGTCACTAGTACTGCAGCAGCTCCACACCACAAAGGCCAGTGACACGACAACTAGAAGGGCCGGTACAGACGTTCGGGGACCCGTCGTATCGGTGAGAATTCATTCAACCTTTATTCAACAGGTTCAGTCCACTGAGCTTCGGGGACTCGTTTACAACAGAGACCTGATAATAGTCACAATATGCAGATACAGGAACTTATAGTTTTCACACAAAAATGCTGGAACCAGCTGTAATTGCACAAAGTATCCAGCAGAGGGCGCATGAAGACAACTTTCAAGTCTTGGCCGTCCACTTAAGTTTCACTTTCAGCACAAATGAAGCAGCGAGCAACACTGTGCAGAGTATTTTACTGAACAGAACATGATAAGTTTATTTTAACTAATCTGTAAAATAAAAATAATAAATTCTCTTCAATCCTCCAACTCGCTTGTCATTAGCCTCTCAAGTTAGCAAGCTAACATTTATATAACGTAGCATAGGCTATTTCCTGTAAAACTTTATCAGAACAATAAATCTAACGTAGAGGTAAAATATATCAGAGTTAGTAACGTTATCTTTGTCGTCCTCAATGAAATGCATCGTTTGTATGAAATCTTTACTTCTCTGCAAAAAATACTAAACTCTGCTGCGGTCAATGCTAATTAGACCAGTGTTTTCCAAAGTGGGGGCCACGGCCCCCTGGGGGGCTGCTAGGGGGACCCCAGAAAGCTGGCGAGAAGATAAAAAAATAATAAATATTGCCCACTAGGTCAATGTGTATCTGTCATTTCCAGACAAACACACTGGAGAGACGTTAGATTTGGGAATAGAATACAGTGTTTACAACTTTTTTATGCTCAGCTGCTGAGCTGAATATGGTAAAAAAAAAAAAAGAAAAGATCTGAAGCTCTCGACCTTTGACCTCTCTAAGTGGCTTTAAGAACCTGTTGGACTCCTGGCAGGGACCAATGCAGACATGTTCCTGTTTTTAGTTTCTACATTCGCCTTAGAATCCAGCTGTTTTTGTTACTTTTCTTGTTTAGCCTTCCTATTTGTTAAAAAAACATCTGTATGACGTTTTACAACAGTTTATTGTTGTCAATGTTGTCCTCACTCTTTGTTAAATCAGGTCTCTGTTGTAAACGAGTCCTCGAGGCTCAGTGGGACTAACCTGTAGAAATAAAGCTTCAATGAATGGTGAATCAGTTAAAACATTATAAAAGTTCATGTTTCTTTACATATTTTGTAGAATTATTTGTGGGTTTGCGAGGGGGCCTTGGCCAGAAGCTAATGCTGGTTTATTGTGTGTGTGTGTGTGGGTGGGGGGGGTGGGGGGGGCATGGAATGGAAAAGTTTGGGAAGCCATGAATGAGACTTTCACCATACGTGACTGTTTAAACAGTGAACAGGAAGGGGTTTGTTTAATTTATATTTTTCTAACACACTTGACAAAGTCATAGTGAAGGACAGAAAATGTGAACGCAGGTCAGGAAGACCAGTGCTCCACCTGTAAACCTGCTGTGGGACCACGTACAGCTGGATCTGCTTAGCTTAGCTTCATGGTTGCTAACAGCTGTGCTAAATAAACAAGCCCCGCCCCCCTCGCTGTTTTCTTAGATTACTGGGGGTGAACAAATTGCAGCCATTATATCGGTTATCAGCATCCACCTTCCTCTCTCAACATCAGTATCGGCGATTGCCAAAACTTCTAAATGTGTCGGGCTCTAATAAAAACACTAAATATATTAACTGAGCTCGTAGTATCACCTGATAAAACAAAGTTACAGATTACAGCAACTAAAGTTACTCAAGTGAAACATGTGCAATCATAATATTGTTGAGGAACTCTAAATAATTTAGTTTTTGAAGAGACCAAACAACAAACTTAAGACAATATAGAGAACCTTAACGGATAACCAAATTATTGATGACACTTTGGCCCATTTCCCCCATACCTAATTAACAAACTTCAGGTGACTGTGAGAGAGTTGGAAAACCATGAACACACTTCTAAATGTTCACACGGTTGAGACAAACGTCTTGCAGCTGCCTGTACCTGGTGTAGAACATCAAGGGTGACGGGGTAAAACAGGTTCTCTACAATGACTCGGAGTACAGGGCTTTGGGTCATTGCTCCTGCCATGCTACTAGCATCAGAAGAGATGGTCACACTTCCTATTCCTCCTCCATGCAGGGCATTGACTGCCTGCAGAGCTGCTTGAGCACGCTAACACAAACACAGAGAGAGGATTCTGTTAGCTTGAATGACGTAAGGCAACACGTGAGTATGTTCTATAAACTAGTGCAAAACAAAGCTAGAATAACCAGCAGGGAGGAAGATGCACAGTTTCTACATCTACCTACACTTTGAGCTCCAAGGATGTTGCAACAACTCCAACAGTGGAAAATGTCAACGTGAAAAGCTCTTACTACTTGGTTCGGGGAGTTGTCCGTCTTGAGTTCCTTATGAGTCGAGTACTGCACGTAGATGGGATGGTTTCTGATGACCGGGGTAATAGAGGAGTAGTAGCTCACCATCGTCTGTGCACACTCCTCACTGTTCAGTTCCAAGAAGGCCTGAAGGACGAGTAATACAAATACTGTTTGTCTCTGGTATAGACCATTATATTATTCAGTGGTACTTGAGTTGGTGAACCTTTACAATATTCTATATTTCTGCATCAACATGACCATCTGATAAAACATCTGCTGTTTTTCACACAAGTCCTAAAAGTAGCTAAAGCCCAATTAAATAAATGAGACACATAGCACACATGGTCATTTATTGAGGAAAATGATCCAATATTACATATCGGGATACGTTTGTGCACCAACTGTTACTCACGTAAATGCTTACTCCACCTCCCCGCAATTTCCCCGTTACCTTGCTGCAGGTCCGCTCCAACAAAAAGTCTGTGGTCCAGCTGGAAGGCTGAATCTGGCATGTGGCTGTTAATAAATAATAAAGTGCTGTGTGTTGTCATATGTTCCCATACAAAGATGAAATTGGTTCTCTGCATTTAACCCATCACACCTGGGATACACCCAGGTGGAGCAGTGGGCAGCTATGCAAGCGCCCGGGGAGCAATTAGGAATTGGGTGTGCTGCTCAGAGACACCACGACATGTGCAGTGACCGGGGATCGAACCCAGGACCTTCGGATCCTGAGTCGGCTGCTCTGCCCCTACACCAGCTCGTTAAGCCATGATTGCGTGAGACAGAGGTACCCACTCGCTCAGACGAAGCAAATCCATCTCGTTGAACAGAAACAGAGATGGTATCAGGAGTCTGCCAGCATTAAGGTTGTTCTCTTTGCACCAGCTCTCCAGGTGTTCCACCTCCTGCCTGTAGCTGGACTCATCATTGTTTGTGATGCATCCCACCACCGCTGTATCATCTGCAAACTTTACAATGTGACAGCCTGGATGGGTAGGTGTGCAGTCATACGTGAACAGAGTAAACAGGAGGGGGCTCGACACACAGCCCTGAGGGAAACCAGTGCTGAGAGTTATGGTGGAGAAGAAGTAGTTGTGGATCCTCACTGACTGAGGTCCGTTTGTTAAGAAGTCCAGGACCCAGTTGCAGATGGAGGGGCTTAGTCCTAGTGTGAGTAGTTTGTCCATCAGGGTTTGGGGGATCATGGTGTTGAAGGCAGACGTGAAGTCCACAAAGAGCATACGGATGAAGGAGTCCTTCTGCTCCAGGTGGGTGAGAGCAGTGTGGACCAAAGGAGATGGTTGTCCTCTGTTGATTGATCCTTGCAGTACGTGTACTGGTGAGGGTCCTCATTGATGTTTGTTGTGATGTGGGTCATGACCCGTGTTACGAAGCATTCAGCGACTATCAGGGTGAGGGCTACTGGGCAATAGTCATTCAAACCAGTCACTGTAGAGCTGTTTGGAAACTGGGATGGCGGTGGTGGTCTTGAGGCAGGTGGGAACTGTCGCCATGGTGAGTGAGGAGATGTCGGCCAGCACCTCACAGGGCTGATCATCACAGTCTTTCTGCACCTTCCTCGGGATGTAGTCTGGGCCAGTTGCTTTGTGAAAATTAATCCTCCTGAAACGACACCTCACTTGGGCTGGGGTCACGCTGAGGAACTTCTCTTCCAGTTGTGAGGCCAGTCTGGAGCTGGGTGGTCTGTTATGGTCTTCAAAAGCATGGGTAGAACTTGATACAGGCATCAGGCAGTGATTAATCCCCCCAGGGCATTGTGCACTCCTGCCTTTATAAGCTGTTAAAAACTTAAAGCCTCACCACATGCTTTGTGGGTCTTGTGGGGTAAACTGACCCTGGAGCCTCTGTGCATGTGTGGCTTTGGCCATGTAACAAGACAATGACCCTCAGGAGTGGTTCTACCAAACAACGGTTCAAGAAGAATGAAGTTCATGTTGTGGAACGGCCAAGTCAAAGTTCTGACCTTCATCCAATCAGATGTGGAAGAACCTGAAGCTGCAGTTACTGTGAGGAAACCACCAACATCCAGAGATGAAGCCGTTCTTTGATCACTCACAAACACGATCTTTTGGATCATTGTCCTCAATAAATAAATTACCAAGTATAATATTTAGCCTCGTTTGTTTAACAGAGTTCTTTTTATCTACAAACCGGATTCCAAAAAAGTTGGGACACTAAACAAATTGTGAATAAAAAGTGAATGCAATGATGTGGAGGTGCCAACATCTAATATTTTATTCAGAATAGAACACAAATCACAGATCAGAAGTTTAAACTGAGAGAATGTTTCATTTTAAGGGAAAAATCTGTTTCCAAATTTCATGGCATCAACAAATCCCCAAAAAGTTGGCAAAAGTCCATTTTTCCCACTGTGTGGCATCCCCCCTTCTTCTTCCAACACTCAACAGACGTCTGGGGACAGAGGAGACCAGTTTCTCCAGTTTAGAAATAGGAATGCTCTCCCATTCATGTCTAATACAGGCCTCTAACTGTTCAATCGTCTTGGGCCTTCTTTGTGGCACCTTCCTCTTTATGATGTGCCAAATGTTCTCTATAGGTGAAAGATCTGGACTGCAGGCTGGCCATTTCAGTACCCGGATCCTTCTCCTACGTAGCCATGATGTTGTGATTGCTGCAGAATGTGGTCTGGCATTATCGTGTTGAAAAATGCAGGGTCTTCCCTGAAAGAGATGACGTCTAGATGGGAGCATATGTTGTTCTAGAACCTGAACATAGTTCTCTGCATTAATGGTGCCTTTCCAGACATGCAAGCTGCCCATGCCACAAGCGCTCATGCAACCCCATACCATCAGTGATGCAGGCTTCTGAACGGAGCGTTGATAACAACTTGGGCTATCCTTGTCCTTTCTGGTCTGGATGACATGGCGTCCCAGTGTTCCATAAAGAACTTCAAATGGTGACTCATCTGACCACAGAACAGTCTTCCATTTTGCCACACTCCATTTCAAATGACCCCTGGCCCAGTGCAAACGTCTGAGCTTGTGGAGCTTGCTTAGAAATGGCTTCCTCTTTGCACTGTAGAGTTTCAGCTGGCAACGGAGGATGGCACGGTGGATTGTGTTCACTGACGATGCTTTCTGGAAGTATTCCTGAGCCCATTCTGTTATTTCCTTGACAGTGGCATTCCTGTTTGAGGTGCAGTGACGTTTAAGGGCCCGGAGATCACGAGCATCCAGTAGAGTTTTACGGCCTTGACCCTTACGCACAGCGATTGTTCCAGATTCTCTGAATCTTTTGATGATGTTATGCACGGTTGATGATGATAACTTAAAAGTCTTTGCTATTTTACGCTGGGTAACACCATTCTGGTATTGCTGCACTATCTTTCTGCGCAACAATGGTGGAATTGGTGATCCTCTTCCCATCTTGGCTTCTGAGAGACACTGACACTCTGAGAAGCTCTTTTTATACCAATCATGTTGTCAATTGACCTAATTAGTGTTAATTGGTCTTCCAGCTGTTCGTTATATGCTCAATTTCCTTTTTCCAGCCACTTATTGCTACTTGTCCCAACTTTTTTGGGATTTGTTGACACTGTGAAATTTTGAATCAACATATTTTTCCTTTAAAATGTTACATTTACTCAGATTAAACTTTTGATCTGTCAACTATGTTATATTATGAATAAAATAGACATTTGCCATCTCCACATCATTGCATTCAGTTTTTATTCACAATTTGTTTAGTGTCCCAACTTTTTTGGAATCCGGTTTGTACCTTTAGGAATTGTGTGAAAATCTGACATTTTAAGTCATATTTATGCAGAAACATAGAAAATTATAAACGCTTCACAAACTTAAGCACCACTGTACAAACCATGCAGATTTACTGAACAGTTCCCAATGAGCAGTATCATTACCACATATCCATATAATTTTATACAACACAAGCTCCTTTGTCAAAGACAATTAACAGTGTATTTGTTGAATGAAACAAAAGAACCATTGTCTTATTCATGGTCGGGATCAAACCATGGTTTACCAGCCTTTTGGTAAGAAAGAAAATACAGTTACCAAAAGCAGACCATGTTTAACTCTTACCTGATTCTTCCCTTTCAGCATCAGCAGATTTGTGACCTTCCCAAAAGGCAGTCCCAGGCTTATAACCTCGGCCTCATTGATGTCGTTTGGCAGCTTGCGTACGTGAACCACACGTGATGGAACACCGGCACCGGGACTGCGGACATCACCTTTGAATTTTTTGCTGTCGTTGCCATTGGCTGCAAGAGAAAACAGAAGCAGATACAATCAGGGAGGGAACATTAGGCTCTGGTTCTTTGTGAATAATGGATCCATCACCATGGCAACACAAACAAGACAGACACACAAAAAGGACCCAGCTCCTCCACAGCAACCCTCCTACCTGAGTTCATGATATACGGTCCGCTGGATATGCAGGAAGAAAAGAGTTCGTCTGATCCCCTCTGCAGAAAAAAACTTTGTTTAATAATGAATTAACAGCATGGAAGGTAAAAAGCACCGTACTTATACTGACGAGCCATTGTGTGATAAAGCAGGACGTGATGACCTGAGAGGATGTAGCTAACATTTCAGAATAACTCTACCTTTCTGTTCTATGAAGAAGTCAGTGAGCAAATGAGTCAGCACGTATTTTAACATTTTCATCTCACTTGAGTCTCCTAACGAGCAATTAGAAAACCATACAATTAAATAGAGCTACAAAGTGTTTTTAAGCTTTAGGCAATAAGGACAGCGTGGCAGTTTGTCACACTTCAGCCTAACAGCTGTCGGTACGTCGTCCTTTCATTCATCCAGAGGAGTTAAGAACACGAATGCTGCAACATGCAAGTCAAGATGGAACTGTCACAGTCCACCATTGTCTGGTCCCAACTCGCTCTTCAGTGTATATGAAGTGCCGTTGTCATGGTTCGGTGCGTTTGTAATGAAGTCATGAAGAAGTGGCTCAGCAGTCTGAGCTCTACAAGCCTCCACAATGCACGTCCTGTTCAGGCTGAGACTGGAGGGATTGTTACGGAGCGGCCCCCACACACGACACTTCAACAAACACCTCTGCTCCCAATGACCACCACAGCAGGTTGACTAGCACCCGTCCTACATCTACACATACGAAGAGGTGGCAGCTTGCACAGCACGCCCATCTAACCACTTTTATTTCCCCCTTCTTGTCAGATAATTGATCCCATACCTTGATGGATTAAAACATAAAACTCCACACTACTGTGTCCAGGAACATATAAAAATAGATTTGATGAAAATCTTGAAATGAACAAAGAGCAACAAGGCCACGAATTATCTGAAAACCAGCTCCAACTTGACTCCAGGATTATGATGTTCTGTTACAGCAGACAAACTGCTCACAGGAAGTCACAGCTAACCAATTGAAATACTTTAATAACAGTTGTTGGAACATTTAGTCTGTTTTAAACTTGGATTTTCCTCCAGACTAGAGAAGAACTTGTTGCTTGTGAAAGATGCTGACACAGAAAGTAAGAAATGCTGACTCAGACCAACTGTTCAGTGCTTTGAACAGAACATCAGTGCCTGAAGATTTGCTATAACTCCAGTTCTGTTACATTGCAGAACAAGTCAACGCGATGACATGTACTCTAAAGTCTTTGTGGCTTGGTGGGCAACACTCAGGGAAACCACAAAGGAGAGGAGAGCAGGTACAGACATGTGGGCCGGACCATGACCAGGCTGCGTCTGCAGAGGGGGAGGAATGCATCCTCAACAGGGGGAGAGAGGAATGTGACCACAGAATGCCAGACGCTCTGCCCAGACAGAAAAACTACAGACTCCACGGAAGCAGGGCCCCAAGCTCCTCATCCCACTCACAACCACCTTTACAGAAACTCAAAGGACAAATTAGAAACGGGAAAGCTCAAGTATCGTCCGAGATGAGCCGGCGCATTGTTACTGAAGGTGGAAGAACAGGTCTGAGAGAAACAAATAAAGGCGTGGTGGCGTCCCTGGAACAGGCGGGAACATCACAATCTCACGACAACACTACGGCCTTTGGCCACAAGAACGAGGGCCGTTGTGCGAGGACAGTTTCAGCCAAGAGTTACGATCAATGATCAATAAGTGGTTGAGGGAGTCACCAGGGCTTGTTACTACTAGGTCAGGAGGACTGGGCAGTTGTCAAGACAGCACTGACAGTTCAACAGGAGCTCTGGAGCGCAGCGTTTCCCCGTCCCATTAGACAAGCGGGGTGCCCTGCACACAGAACCGAGCGCCCCGTCTACGAAACCCCCGCCCCCACCTGCCGGCACTGACGCACGGCTCTCAACACAGGTGAGCTGGTTCAAAAGCTAAAGGCAGCCTCTTCACGACACTCGTACTGAAGTATGAGTTCCACAAAATCAATTCAATTTATTTAAATAAACTCTAATTAGGTATTTAAATAAAATACTTCATTAAAATAAAAAGGAAGTTTCATTTATCGGCTGCACTGACAAGTGGACAAAAACCAAGAAAATATGGCAGCCCCACGTCACTTTCAGCTTTAACATATAAAGTTGAGCGTCCCAGAGGACGTAGGCACCGTGCACGTTCATGGTCCCAGGCGAGGACGTAGGCACCGTGCACGTTCATAGACCCAGGCGAGGACGTAGGCACCGTGCACGTTCATAG
>NC_056518.1:35098250-35099205 GCF_014905685.2 Nematolebias whitei | reverse complement strand
ACGTTCATAGACCCAGGCGAGGACGTAGGCACCGTGCACGTTCATAGTCCCAGGCGAGGACGTAGGCACCGTGCACGTTCATAGTCCCAGGCGAGGACGTAGGCACCGTGCACGGACCATTTGTCCAGGCACCACAGATATTTAAAGGCACTCCCATCTGCAACACTCACGTCACACAGCCAACGGTTCTGTCTTGTAATTGTAGTGGAAGCTCTCAGACGAGCACAGTGAACCGCACACAAAGGTGCACGTAATCTTTTTAAACTACCAGCAGCAACACACAGAGCCCTGCAGGTCAAGGGTCAAGGTACAGAAACAAATCCTCAGTGTTTGTGTGTGATTAAACAGTTGCATGAGACCGAGCAGGAGAAACAAGAAGCACTAAATGAGCTCACCTTGGTGCCAACCGATATATCATGGACACTGCTGGAAAAAAAGTGCACAATTACAACAAGGACAGAAAAACACTTATGGCTAAATGAACGCAGAATGTTTTTGTTGTACAACAGGCACTTGAACATTCATGCTCAACGACTGACAAAAAACAAACTTGTAGAAAGTACTGAGTGTTAGTACAAGTTGAGCAATACATACTCGATCTCAGGGACGTAGCCGGATCCCAGAGGGTACAAGTCAGTGGCGTCTAGGCGGCTGAAGTGAACAAGTTCACAGAAATGAAGGAGTCAAAGACGAGTCTGCACATTTATCTACACTTGACTCACGGCAGCGTGGACATGCTTCAATAAGCGGCAGCAATCAGGCCATCCAAGTCGAGAAGGACGGAGTAAAACAAAGACACGGATAAAAGAAGTGGGGACTGAGGTTTGTGATTGAATCGAGATGAAGAGTTCAGGCCGGACACGTTCAACATGGACCAGGAACTCCGAGGACACGTTCAACATGGACCAGGAACTCCGAGGACACGTTCAACATGGACCAGGAACTCCGAGGACAC
>NC_056518.1:35095882-35098240 GCF_014905685.2 Nematolebias whitei | reverse complement strand
TCCGAGGACACGTTCAACATGGACCAGGAACTCCGAGGACACGTTCATCATGGACCAGGAATCCCGAGGACACGTTCAACATGGACCAGGAACTCCGAGGACACGTTCAACATGGACCAGGAATCCCGAGGACACGTTCAACATGGACCAGGAACTCCGAGGACAAATGAATGCGGAAATAAGACACGTTGCTTTAGCTCCACTTCCCTGAACGCAACTTACAAAAGGTGCCGTTAGCAACGTAAAGTGTTTCTCGGAGAATCCAAAGCGTCCTGTGCATTCCATTAAAACTTGTTTAAGTGCCGTCAGGTGTTCATCGCGCTCCAATAACTCATCTGAACAGTTCGCGTCAGTTACGACGCAAAGCAGAGGCGCTATCGATGCTAGCTAGCGACTAGCATGCTAACTGTTGCGCGTTCGAAGAAAAAACTGTTCCGACTAAAGTTTGTCAAAAGTTAAACCCATGAAAGCTTACAAGCAACGACGTTTAAACAATCGACATTAGATTAAAAACCGAAACTTTTGAAAGCCGTTTGTTTGAACAGAACTCGAGTGTTAAGTACGCTTTTCTTCACTTACCCGTCCATTGCACAAGAAACAAAGTGCAGGTCTGGAGCGAAGGTAGGGCGGCACACTTGCTTGATTTTCTTACAAAATGGCTGAACGCGCGGAGCTGAACGCTGATTGGTCCAGGCAGCTCAAAGAACCAAAAAGGAGGCGGGGACAATCCTTCTCCTACGCGCTGATTGGACAAGACAGCTATCATTTATGAAAAAAAAAGGCAGGGGCCAGTTTCCATCTGTTAGGGTTGTTTTCGTTCAGAAAGATGAAAAACTGCAAAAAACAAAGAATATATTGTTTTTTTGTGTCCGCCAACTTTGTTAAAACACTGATCGGAAAGGAGTCTGGTACAAGTAATCCTAATGTTCTCAAGATGAATGAGCCTTCGAGGTCAGGAAATAACAGTTTGAACCCCAGAAACAAAGAGAAGTTTTCAATAATCACTGTAATCATTACCGACACAGATGATACAATTACATATTTATTACAAAGTATAACTGTTTACAGAATGTCCAGAAGAATATACCTTTCATGTTGCTCACGACCAAAAAGGCAAACATCCTGTTTTCACAAAAATGTATCATTACCCATTGACTGGAGTTTATTGAAAAGTATATGCACCTCTACAGCTGATTAACTCAGTTTAAGATGAAAACCCATTGAGCAAAAATATATTGTTCTTTCATTCATTCAGCCTTTATTTACACAGGTTAGTCCCACTGAGCCTCGGGGACTCATTCACAGAGAGACCTGGTCCAACAGAGTGATGACCACAGCGGACAGTCACAGAAGTCACAAACAAATTTAACTTTCTCTTTTTTATTTTTACAAATCAAAACAAAATAGCAACCAAAAGGACAATCAAGAGGAATAGTAGCAAAAAACATCTAGATTATACGGCGATGTAGAAAACTATAAACAGGAACATCTGCAGGAACTTCACAGATGTTGGAAGCCACTTAGAGAGGTCAAAGGTCGAGAGCTTCAGATCTTTTTACAAGATGTTCCAGGAAACAGGAGCGGAGGAGGAGAAGGTCCTTTTGTCTAGTTCAGTCCTCACTGAGGGAACACTGCAAGGTTCTTGTAGGAGTGTTCATGTAAATGATGTCACTGTAATCAATGATGTCACCGTAATCAATGATGTCACCGTAATCAATGGAGGTGTTGGATATTTTTATCGAGACTGGTCCTATGGTGGCAGCACGGTGGCACAACTGGTAGAGCTGCTGCCTCTCAGCGAACAGGTCCCTGGTTCAAATCCCAGTCCGGGGGCCTTTCTGGATGGAGTTTGCATGTTCTCTCCGTGCATGCGTGGGTTTTCTCCGGGTGCTCCAGTTTCCTCCCACAGACCAAAAACATGCATGTTAGGCTGATTGGTGACTCTAAATTGTCCCTAGGTGAGTGAGAGAGTGAATGTTTGTTTGTCTCTATGTGTCCCTGTGATGGACTGGAGACCCGTCCAGGGTGTCCCCTGTCCCTCGCACAGTGATTGCTGGACATGGGCACCGGCGACCCCCGTGACCCAAAATGGAAGAAGCGGGTAAAAGATGGATGGTCCTATGGTTTTGATCTGCTCAGACAGTGTTTCTGCCCGTCATTCACACACACCGATATAAATGGAAAACAAACCGGCACCAAATAAAACATTTGTCATTTTTAATGTTAAAAGGTACAAATAGTCTTTGGTGCCTGTTAGTTTTCCATTTATATTAGTGTGTGTGAATTATTGTGCAGGTTCTCTGTTGTGATGCTGCAGGAGGAGCTGCAGGAGGAGCTGCAGGAGGATCTGCAGGAGGA
>NC_056518.1:35089310-35095872 GCF_014905685.2 Nematolebias whitei | reverse complement strand
CTGCAGGAGGATCTGCAGGAGGATCTGCAGGAGGATCTGCAGGAGGAGCTGCAGGAGGATCTGCAGGAGGAGCTGCAGGAGGAGCACGTCTGCTTCATCCCAACCTGCTGACCTGTCATCAACTTCAGATCCTGTAGTTGTAAAGTGTTGTGAGGAGTTTGTGGAGGTGAGCCGACACTTTCTTTACACCTTTCTCCTGAGTTCCATGAGCACAGTGAGGTAAGAGACTTGTTCATTTGATTTTTCTTCAGGTAAGAGAAAATCCAGGGGTTTGTTTTGTTTGTCGTTTGGTCTGAACTTGGTAAGACTCCACAAAGTCCATCATTTCACTGTTGTAAATAAAATCACTGTTCCATCATATCATCTGACTTGGTGGCTGCTTGAGTGGTGCACAAGGTGGAATCGTCCGTAATTAATAGCGTCCCGGTGGCTGTTCTTGTGCTGGGGTGTAACCCGGCCCTTCGCTCCACTTTTAGAACCCAGTGTGGCCCGCGAGTCAGAAAGTTTGCCCAGCCCTGAAGCGTGTATCTTAGTTTAAATCCCAGTTCCTTATTTACCGTTTTTTTACACGTTATATTTTTGCTATTGTTGGATGTAACTGGGACCGAGTACAGTTTTATGATGCAAATGATAAAAAAGAACCTTGACCTTGTTAATAGAAGAGTTCAAACAGAGTGTGAAGTAACTCACTGACTGATCAAAAGTTTAAAAAAATGCATAAAACAAGCACAGTTCTGTTTTGAAAGATTGATGAATAAAAACTGGTTGTAACTGAGCAGATACTTCAGAGCAAGTTATGAAAACGTCTGTCCAGAAGGATAAAGGAGCGGTTCAGTCCAAATGAATGAAATGTTCTGATAAGCGTTTAACAGGTTTATTTTCATTTAACTCATTGTCCGTGTCCTTTGTCACTGGTCAACATGAAGCACCACCACTCCACACGTTAGGTCCGTCAAATCCACAAGTTACTGTACAATGATGTGGCGGCCATCTTTAATCAGGTTGACTCCAAAATGGACATCAAGGAACATTTCCAGAAATTTGGATTAAAAGTTGTCCAGTGATTTAGATCATTTGCTGAAAGACAAACACATGCACGTGCATGAGCAAAAACATTTTCACGATGTAATCTGTTATTCTCTCAAGACACGTCTTCTGTCGACAGCATGTTGGAATCTTCTACCTGGAGTACAAGATGCAGAATGTGAACTGCTGAGCACAAGTTTGAGGCGTGAAGGTGTGAGAGCGTCGCAGGCCGAGCTACTGGTGCACGTGAGCAACAATAAACCACGACGTGACTCCAACCTGGTCCAGGGGAGTCTAGTAAAACCTCTGCATGAGGTTCATTCATGACTGATGTGGCCACATGTCCTGGAGAACTTTGGAGCTGAAGGATCATTTATGGCTTTTGTTGAGGTCACTTGTGTTGCGTTCAGGGACAGAACAAGGCAAAGGCAGCAGGGTGTGTGTGTTCACCTGTTCTCTTATTTAAATGTACACACTCCTTCCCTCAGCTCAGTTATGACATACCATCCTCTTAATTAAAGTACACCTCCTCCTGATAGGGTTCTCTAAAACGTTAAAAGCAATAAAAGGTTTTAAATACATGAATCAAAAACCAGTTTAACTTCCAGTTGGCTCTAATTGGACTCAATGGTCTTTTTGTATCAGGTTGCCTAACAAGTAAAAGTTGGCTGGTAAGACAAGAGAAGTGTTGCCTGAGCCAGAAGAGCCATCTAGAATCAATCCACTATTAACAGTAATCAGGTCTCTCTTGTAAATGAGTCCTCGAGGCTCAATGGGATTTAGCGGTCTAAATAAAGGTTGAATGAAAACAGTTCATAATCTTTCCACAGAACTCTTAGTTCAACCGCCGGCCTTCACTTTGTGATCTAAAGCCCGACCGATACGGACGTTTCGGCTATAACCAGTACTGGTCGGAGAAGGCGAGCACCGATGACCGATATAATGGCTGAAAATCTTTGTCCACCCCAGGAATGTAAGAAAACAGAGTGGGGGGCGGGGCTTGTTCATTTAGCACAGCTGTTAGCAACCATGAAGCTAAATGAGAATGAGTCCCCAAGGCTTAATTGACCTGTAGAAATAAAATCTCAAAAAGTTAAGTCAGATTTCTCTACCTGGATTCTTGAGCAGCATCAGGATGCATAAATAAAGGTTGAATGAAAAAAGTTACGCTAATCAGATCCAGTTCTACGTAGTCCCACAGCAGGTTCACAAGTGGAACACCGGTCATAAAAAGTTGTCCTCAAGTGCGTTCATTAAAGTTTTACACAAGGCTACGCTAGGTTATCTAAACGTTAGCTTGCTAACTTGAGGCATGTAGCTAATGACAAGCAGGTTGGAGGATTAAAGAGAATTTATTATCAATTTATTTTACAGATCAGTTAAAATAAACTCACCATGCTCTGTTCAGTAAAATATTCTGCACAGTATTGATGTTTGCTTCGTCTGTGCTGAAAGTGCAACTTCAGTGAACAGCCATGACTTGAAAGTTGTCTTCATGCGCCCTCTGCTGGATACTTTGTACAATTACAGCTGGTTCCTGCATTTTAGGGGTGAACATTAGAAGTGCTTATATCAGCGTATAATGGGACAATTACCACGATACGCCCCCAAACGTCTCTACTGACCTAAAATATCAGCCCTATACCAGTTGGGCTCTACTTTTCAGATGGATTTGAGCGCCCAGACTTGTGCTGGAAATCAACGTTACTTTTGTTCAACTTGTACATTTAGTTTTTGCTCTCTCCACAGGAAAACTACATTGTCGAGCACCTTTTATGAAATGGGCACGATTTATTCATGCTTGTAGTTTGCGTTTCACATGTGTGGCTGCAAGCCCAAGTCGATAACAAATGAGCCAAGTGAATTACTCTTGCTTAGTTTCTAGAACATCACAATAGCACCATATCACCCAACGTAAAACATTCTTCATGCACTTCTACATATATAGTTACTATTGGATGAGAAATTAGTTCAGTACACAAGTGCTGAATGTATCTAAAGTTCGTGAGTACGGCCACAGGTACGTTCAGGATCCAGCGGATCTGCAGTAAAAACTGAAGGACCACTTCAGGACCACAGTTGTAGATCTCATCAAATTCTGCACGTAGTAGATTGTTACACCTGGGGAGTGCACGACATTTACAAAGCTTCAAAGTCAACTTGAGCAGCACAGTTTTTATCAGTTCAAACATTTTGTGTGGCAGATGGATCCGAACGTCCTGCCTTGTGTTCATTACACGTTTGTATCACTGGACTAAGTGAACAAAACAAACGTTCTTTGGTTGAGTGTGAAGCATTCCTGTGCTTTAATTGATGTTTGAATTTATTAAAAGAACACACAGAAGGGAAAAAAAGACCTTTGAAAAGTGGCTTACATACAGGCAACAGCGTGTTTCTACGTAAACTCTAAGATTTATTGTCCTACAATATAAAAAACATCTAGTGGTAAAAACATCGAACACATCTGTTCTCTTCCATCCAGGTTGCCATGGCGACGTTCCCTCCTGATGGCCTTCCAGCTTCACTTCTTCTTGGCAAAGCGATTGAACTTCTTCTCCTTGTCCTTCTTGGCAGAGCTGGGCTCAGGGGGCGCAGCGGGGGCGGGCAGGCTGTGGGTTGTGGCCCCTGAGGGCCCCGGTGCCTCCTCTGCTGTGTGAACGGCCTGCTCCATGGCCTGGCTCCAGCGCTGGAGCTCGTCCTGGAATCAAACCCAAAAACTCGTGTTTGTCTCGTAGTCTGGAACTAACCAGGTGTTGGTTAAAGGTGCTCAGTGCAAACTGACAAACTACCGGACACGTTCACAGAGTGTCCCACACGTGCATGAAAGTTTGAGTAACTTGATCATTTTCTAGTCAAACATCATCAGTTTCACACACGTCCTAACTTTGGAACAAGAGACTCAGTATTCCACCGGCTCATTTACTTATCGACGACAACGATCCGATGTTACAGGTGAGTGGTGAAAGGATCATCATTAACTGAAGGTGAAATCAGAGCCAGGTGTTTTCAATCAATGACGACGATCAGGTGGGAGTGATCACCTGTTTGATCTAAAGAACAGGATCGATCAACGTCTGATCTTCACAACATGTTGGTGGAACAAAGGAGACCTCTGAGGAGCTCAGAAAAAGACTTGTTGATGCTCATCAGGCTGAAGAAGGTCACAGAACATCTGTAAAGAGGTTGGACTCCACCAGTCCACAGTCACACACATTAACCAGTTTGACCAGGAACAAATCCATTGAGATCATTAACCTCTTTTACAAGGATGTACATGGACGGTACCTATACAGCTCCTTTCCATCTGATCGAGACACTCAAAGCTCTTTACAACAGTCTGCGCCTCATTCACCCGTTCATACAGCTCTATACTAGATCTGTACAAAGACTAATCAGAGCTTCATCACATTCAGACACTGATGGGACACATCACAGGCAATGAGGGTTCAGTGTGTTGCCCAGGGACACTTCAGCATGTGACTGCTGGTGGAGTTGAACCCCCAACTCTTGCATTGGAGGACGACTGCTCGAACCACTCAGCCACAGCCGCCCTGTGGACAAATGGAGGACATTAAAGAGCATTGTTCCCGCCCCAGGAGTGGTGGACCAACAAAGATCACTCCAAGAACAAGGTGTGGAATAGTGCGCGAGGTCACAAAGGACTCCAGGGTCACGTCTAAGAGCTGAAGGTCTCCCTCACATGGACTAATGTTCATGAGTCCACCATCAGGAGAACTGTGAACAACAATGGTGTCATGGCAGGGTGGAAGAGAAACCACTGCTCTCCAAAAACAACATGGCTGCTCGTCTGCAGTTTGATAAAGATCACGTGGACGAGCCAGAAGACTGTTGGAAGATGTTCTGTGGACGATGAGACAAACAGAACTTTTTGGTTTAAATGAAAAGTTCTGTCTGGAGAAAGGACAACAGCAAACCTGATCCCATCTGTGGAACATGGGGGTGGTAGTATCATGGTTTGGACCAGGACTTGTTGCCATCATTGATGGAACATTTAATTCTGGATTATATCAGAGAATTCTGAAGGAAAACGTCAGAACATCTGTCCATGAAGTGACTCCCAGGAGAAGGTGGGTCCTGCAGCGACACAATGACCCTCAGCACCAAACAACGGTTCAAGAAGAATAAAGTTCATGTTGTGGAACGACCAAGTCCAAGTCCTGACCTTCATCCAGTCCAGATGTTGTGGAAGGACCTGAAGCTGCAGTTGCTGTGAGGAAACCACAGGTGTTCTGTACAGAGGAATGGATCAAACTCCTCCAAGGTGTATAATATTTGAGTCTTTTGTTGAACTGGTTCTCTTCATCTACTTTTAGGACTTGTGTGAAAAACGTGCCAATTGTGTGTCATGTCCACTCTTATTTTGAAAAACCACAATAGGGCAAGTCCGTGATAAACAAACGGCCAAGTAACGAGGGACTACTGGTTAACCAACACAAGTTAAACCACCTATGAAGAACTACACTTTGTTTCTTACGTTCTTTTGTGTGACCTCTGTGACCTTGCAGTGAGCACCTTTAATCCAGGTCAGCAGCGGCCGGCTCCATCTTTGAGTCAACTCCATGCTCAGTCCATGAAGCAGACAGCAAATATGGAAACACCACGAGCAGCACATTCTACACAAGTTGTGCAAGAACAACTCTTGAAACTTACGTCGTCTTTACACTGGAACAAATATTCACTGCCGTCTGCAAGACTGTGAGAAGGAAACGAGAAAACAGACCAATTAATTGATGTTCATTAGAAAACCAGTGACAGTCCTGACATTTGACCAGACTTTGACTTGTTAGTGACGTGTGATGAAGACTCTGGTGGTGGTTCTTAATGTAGAAGTTCTTCCAGGTTCTGAAAGATTGAAGACGTCTCTCACACTTCTCTGAAGGCAAGTGGTTCATTTTGGAGTTGAATTTCTGCTCCAGGTGAAACTTCTGCCTCTTCCTGACGTTTGCATTCAGAATGTGCTGCAGCGTGTTCTGTCACATAAACCAGAAGGCAGAACATTTCCACCTCCTCTCCGACAGTGGGGGAGGTGTTTTCTTCTCCTGTAATTGTTCTCAGCTCTTGCTTCAGCTGTCCCCAGTGATGAGGACACTTTGAAGAACTTCTGTCTGCGTGCAGCTCTCTGAGAAAATCTTCTTGATCTCTCCATTCTTGTCTTGACAGATTATGATTAGACTCCTGCTCAGCTCAAATCACAAACTGGCACAGTCCCCCCCCCCCCCCCCCAATGAGAGGAACCCGAAGAAGATGAGAAGAAAGTCTGAAGATTTGTTAAACCCCTGAGCTGTAATTAGCCGACACTTCTTATGTTCATGTTTAAGATAAATAATCTTCCACATTTCCCATGTTTCTAAATTTAACCTTTATTTCACCAGGAAAATCTCATCGAGATTAAAAATCTCTTTTGCAAGAGAATCCTGGCCAAGACTGTGCATCATTCATATGTAAACATGCACGTATGTAAACGTGCGCATATGTAAGCATGCACATATGTAAGCAAGCACATATGTAAGCAAGC
>NC_056518.1:35086514-35089300 GCF_014905685.2 Nematolebias whitei | reverse complement strand
TATGTAAGCATGCACATATGTAAGCAAGCACATATGTAAGCAAGCACATATGTAAACATGCACATATGTAAACATGCACATATGTAAACATACACATATGTAAACATACACATATGTAAACATGCACATATGTAAACATGCACATATGTAAGCAAGCACATATGTAAGCAAGCACGTATGTAAACATGCACGTATGTAAACATGCACGTATGTAAACATGCACGTATGTAAACATACACGTATGTAAACATGCACATATGTAAGCATGCACATATGTAAACATGCACATATGTAAACATGCACATATGTAATCATGCACGTATGTAATCATGCACATATGTAAACATGCACATATGTAAACATGCACATATGTAAACATGCACGTATGTAAACATGCACGTATGTAAACATGCACGTATGTAATCATGCACATATGTAAACATGCACATATGTAAACATGCATATATGTAAACATGCACGTATGTAAATATACACGTATGTAAACATGCACATATGTAAACATGCACATATGTAAACATGCATATATGTAAACATGCACGTATGTAAACATGCACGTATGTAAACATGCACGTATGTAAACATGCACATATGTAAACATGCACATATGTAAACATGCACGTATGTAAATATACACGTATGTAAATATATGAACCAGCCTTTGCGTTTCATTATTCATGAAGAGCAGAGCATATTATCCAGGCACCATTTGTCAAAAGTTACAATGTGTTCCACTGCGACTTGTGCGCTCAAATTATCTTCATTTTAAAATGTAAAAAGCTTCATTTTTTTATTCCTCTGCTAAAATGATTCACACAGAAGTATTCTGAAATGTGTCAAGTCAGTTTCTGGGAATTCAACAGCAAGCTGGCTTTAAACACATGGAGGTGCTATTTATAGGACAGATGTGGGTTGGCAGGCCTCAGACGGACAAAGTCTTTCATGTGACGGACGAGACGTTTCTCCCAAAGACAAACTGTCCACATGACATGACTGAACCTTGTTGGTACAGAAGTCATTGATTTGACCCAATCCGTTTTAGAACGGTTGTCTGGCTTAGTGAAAAAGAAACAAACGGACACAGTAGACTTGTCTGTACCTGCAGTTTACAGCTGGATGGAGATGCAGCTGAGCCACACCACGTTTCTTTTTAGCTAGCTAGCATTGCGTGCAACTACTTAGCGTTACACCAGTACCGACAGGTGGGGGGGGGGGGAGGGTGCGCATTTCGGTTTGGCGCTCTCGGTTCTGTTAAGGGGGCGGGGCGCCCTGACGTATTACGTCATGAAATTAGCATATCATAATATTAATTTTCCCAGGCAAACTATTTTTTCCCTGCGTCATCGTGAACAATATGATATGGCCCTGCCCTAATTGGCGATAGCCAAAATTTCCATATGGGTCTGGCTCTGATAAAAATATCTTGAGAAAGAAAAAAGTTTCTTTACAGGAGGTGCAGAACAAGTTAGAAGAAGATGCGCCTTTTGTTAAAAAGACCATCTCATTCAGTGTCTTACCGAAGCGTGGCAACGTGCTTCTTCTTCTTGTAGTTGGTGAGGATCTCCCAGCTGGCGCTTCCGAGGGACAGAGGGTCCTCCCCATGATACGTCCCCCCGTGCCCAAAACCTTTAGCATCCTTATAGACGGAGAGCTGCCCGGCCTTCAGAACACAGTACAAGTTGTTCCAGGACCTGAGAGGCAGAACAAGGGAAGAACTGTTGCAGTGATTCTACGCTACACTTACATTCAACCATTAGGGTGTCATGGAAATAATAAAATCTATGGTTTGTTTAAGACAAGGATTATTTACTTCTACTAAAACATGAGGTTAAAGAGCTTTTTCTTTGGCTTGTGTTCTGTATTAACGACTTCCTGTGGGCAGCAGCATCAGTGATGTTGTACAGAGTCCATCGCTACTTCACGCTTCCACTTTTAAGGACTTCTGCGGTTTTTCAAAGTAGAGTCAGAGTCAGAGTTTCTTTATTGTCATTCGCACCTCATGTGGTACATGTGGTGGAGCGAAATTATGTACACAGGGTCCCAGTTACATCCAACAATAAAATGTATAAGAAAAACAGTAACATCTAAGATATGAACTAAGAAAAACATCAACTAAATATACACTAAGCACTCATAACATAAAACATTGAACATCAGCACAAACATGAACATGAGTCTGTGAGCAGATGTGCACGCATGAACACATCAACATTGAAACAGATCAGCAGCAACATGAAACAGATCAGCAGCAACATGAAACAGATCAGCAGCAACATGATATGGTTTTTCACAGTGATTATTCTAGTTAGAGATTTATGAGTCTAACAGCCTCAGGGTAGAAGCTGTTCCTCAGTCTAGTGGTTCTACACTTAATGCTCCTCAACCTCCTTCCTGAGGGGAGTGGGGCAAAAAGTGTGTGTGCTGGGTGAGTGGGGTCCTTCATGATGCAGGTGGCCCTCTTCCTGCATCTGGAGGTGTAGATGTCTGTGATGGTGGGGAGGCTGATTCCGACAGATTTCTGTGCAGCCTTCACCACTCTCTGCAAAGCTTTTCTTTCTGCAGCTGTGCAGCCTCCATGCCACACATTGATGCTGGAGCACAGGATGCTCTCCACTGCACACCTGTAGAAGGAGGTGAGGACTGAGCTTCCCAGACCAGCTCGCCTCAGCCGTCTGAGGAAGTAGAGTCTCTGATGAGCTTTCTTGATCAGGCTGGTGGTGTTGTTGCTCCAGCTGAGGTTGTCATTCATGTGTACACCTAAGTACTTG
>NC_056518.1:35079754-35086414 GCF_014905685.2 Nematolebias whitei | reverse complement strand
CAGAAACATTCATCTTTAAAATAATAATTGAACAGAAACATTCATCTATAAAATAATAATTGAACAGAAACATTCATCTTTAAAATAATAATTGAACAGAAACATTCATCTTTAAAATAATAATTGAACAGAAACATTCATGTATAAAATAATAATTGATCAGAAACATTCATGTATAAAATAATAATTAACATTATTTATCTGAGGAGCAGCTTTGAGTTTAACTCATCACTGAACTCTCATGTTGAACAAGCATGAAGGCGACAGTGGAAAGAAAAACTCCCTCATGAGGAAGAAACCTTTAGCAGAACCAGGATCAGGACAAGAGGACCATCTGCTTCGACCGGCTGGGTTTGGTAGGAATAGATACACAATGGCAGGTCAAGAATCACATGTTCAGATAGAAATAGTATGAAATGCAGACGTGTCCCTGGTTTTAGTTTTCTACACCGCCTTATAATCATGTTTTTTTCCTCTTGCTACTTTTTCTTCTGACTGTTCTTTTGGTTGCTATTTTGTTTCGATTTGTAAAAAATAAAATAAAATAAAAAATACACTAAAATAAAATCTGTGTGCCTCTTTTATGATCGTCATTGGTCTTTTTAGATCAGGTCTCTCTGTAAATGAGTCCCCGAGGCTCAATGGGACTAGCTGTGTAAATAAAACTATTCCATTTTAACAATTCATTTCAGGAAATGAGGTCAGTTTGTCCTCTAGTGGTCCAAGTCTATAGCAGCATGACAAGCCGACCCTAACTATAGGATTGATTAAAAAGGAAAGTGTTAAAACTGGACGGCACAAAGTTTGTACTGGAGCAATGAAAGGCTGTAAAAACGTGTGATGAAGAAGAAACGAGGAGGAGCATGGAGTTAACTGGTCAGCACGACTTACAGAACATGTTGGAGAGGCTGAATCTCTCAGAAGTACAGATGAGCTCAGTGTGTGCAACAAACTGCATCTTCAAACAGCTGGAACAGGTTCAGTTCCAGCTGTTTGAAGACTGCCAAGACTTTGAATATCCCATCATCAAAAGATTTCAATAATGTGGAGAAACCTCTGAGCTTCACGTTTGAGAATGGGTGGCCGTCGTCTTCACATAAACACTGCTCAGAGACTATCCTCCATTCAACTAGAACGGCAGGTGAACGTGCACGTTAGGCTGATACAGCGATGCTGTGCAGACGTCGGTGAACAAATGTTAACACTTGGTGTTGGTTTCACGTCTACACTGTGGTTTTCCCAGCACCCACCTGTTGGACGCCTTCTTCCCAGAGCCCTCCACGTCATGTTTGCGGCAGAGCATGCCCTCCTGTATTATCTGGGATGGCAGGGGCGCCGTGGGCATGGTGGCCGCCCTCTCAGCCTCCTCTGGAATAACAGAGACCGGGGGGTCCAGCTCCAGAGAGACACTTGCCCTCATTTCTGAATCAATGGGCACCGTGGGTTCCCCAGCAGCTCCTTCCAGCTGACTCAGACTTGGCTCCACCGCTCCAGACTGGAGACAAACAGACACATGACGTCATCAGCAGCTACATCTGCACCTTTAAACACAAGAGCTCCAAGAGTTCATCACAACGAAGCAAAGAAAATGAATTTAGAGTGAAAGAAATAAACATCCAGCACATGGAAACAGTTCCTGACCAGAGTGTGCTCCTCCGTGGTGCACAGCTGTGAAGACTCTTCTACGAAGCCCGTGTCTTCTCTCCTGAAAGACACGTTTATTGTCAAAGATCAAAAGTACTGAAGAGGATCTTTTAAACTTTCTACTTTACTGTCTCACTGCCTTCAACTCCACACTGATGGGTTTGGTTTGCTATGGGACTTACTTGAAGAAGCTACGAGCTCGTATGTTTGTGTACCTGCTGTCTTTCTCTGAGCGTTCATCTTTCATAAACTGCTCCATCTCCTGCTGCTGCTTCCTCAACGCCAACAGCTCAAGCTGCAACACAAACGTGACCTGAGCTCAGCCAACAACTTTATCAACAAAACTTTCATCCATCGACTGTACAAGGTGAAAGATCTTCTTTCGTACGGTGGTGAGGCGCTCCAGCGCAGAGAATCGTTCCTCCCAGGTGGCTGTGGACTTCTCGAAGGCTTCGTGCCTCTTGAGGAGCTTCTCGACCTCGTCCACGGTGTGACCCAGGTCCTTACTGGCCACGTACGGCTCCTGAGCAACGAGCCAGGCCTCGGCAACAGAAGCATCTCGTGCAAACTGACACACCTCCAGCACTGGGCACAATGAAGGGAGCGTACGAGAATTTATTGAAATATATTCGTCAACCTGATCCAGGTCATCGAAGGAAAGACAAAATGTCAGATATTAAGATAAAGTACGGTCCGTGAGTATCTGAGGGTAATCTCCAACACATACTCTGGGTCCAGCCATCATCTTTCACCCGCTTCTTCCATTTTGGGTCGCCAGTGCCCATGTCCAGCAAGCACTGTGCGAGGGGCGGGGGACACCCTGGACAGGTCTCCAGTCCATCACAGGGACATAGAGACAAACGAGACAAACAACCACTCGCGCTCTCTCTCACACTTACAGACAATTTAGAGTTATCAATCAGCCTAACATATACATATATATATATATATATACACAATAACCCAACATATAATATATATATATATATATTATATTATATATATAATATATATATGGTAAAAGGACTGTACTTATATAGTGCCTTAATATCTTATTTCAAGATACTCAAAGCTCTTTACAACAATCTGTGTCCTCATGTGCCCATTCATACAGCTCTATACTAGATCTCTACAAAGCTAATTGAACAAATCATTCTAAAGAGACTGATGGGACACACATCAGAGGCTATGGGGGTTCAGTGTCTTGCCCAGGGACACTTCAGCATGTGACTGCTGGTGGATTCAAACCCCCAACTCTCGCATTGGAGGACGACTGCTCTAACCACTCAGCCACAGCTGCCCCAACATATATATATATAATATATATGTTTATGTTGTCTTTATAAACCCTTTGAATGCTTTTGCAATATTTCTAAACTCTAAACGCTCTAGAAGAGCACAGCATGTCATGACCTCCGCTCTCTACCACGCCCACACTCGTCACCTGTGTCACTCCCAGTCCTCCTGCACCTGTGCGCTGCACTTCTTAAGCGCTCCCCAGTCTCTGCCAGATTGTCTGAAGTATCCAGCGTTCTTGTTCCTAAAGGCTCGGCTTGATTATTTTAAATGAACCATCCCCATGCCACTCGTGCAGCTCACTCAGGTATAAGACAGACCCGCCCCCTCCTTTCTCTTTCTCTGCTGTTACAGTCAGCCTCGGAAAGAGAAAGGAGGCGGCGGCTCTGTCTTATACCTGAGTGAGCTGCACTCAGACATTCTTTCTGCTTAAAGAGCGAGTCTGTGAAAGTCAAACCACGAAGTATCGAGGGACTACTCCATCAAAAATCCAATTTGAGTAAAGTAGTCCCTCGATACTTCGTGGTTCCACTTTCACAGACTCGCTGTATCACGGTTTGTGAACGTACAGTACATGATGTACAAAAATTGACTGTCAACTTCAGTATTACTCACACGATTGGGACAGTCCTGGATACTGTACAGTAAAAAGTTGACAATAAAATAAAATAAAAAAATCTGTATGCATTTTTATATTTGTCCATTGTTGTTGTCTTTCTTTGTTGAAACCAGGTCTCTGAGTCCAAGGCTCAGTGGGATTAACTTGTCTAAATAAAGTTTGAATGAAAAAAATACTTTGGACAGGAGCCGCCATTTTGCAGTTCTCTCTCAGTAAGCTTCCGCTGTATTCCCGCTCATAAAGACCACATTTCCCAGAAGGCAACAGAGCCCCTCCCAGAAGCTCAGTTTCCTTCTGCTGAAACACTAGAGCACTGATTCCCAATCTGGGGGGCCTGACCGACCCCCATGGGGGGGAGACAGATAGCACGGGGGGGGGTCACATAATGTGTCTGCTCAGAGGTTGTAAAAATATTCATTTATCGTCTGTGTAACTTTAGAAAATATGATTTTATTTATAATTCTAATGTTTGAAATGTCTCCAAATCCTGATCAACAGTGAAGATCCGTCATGTTGGTTTTGTTTGAAGAGTTTTCTGTAAATGTTACAAACTAAAACATGTACTGTCACTTCAGGAGCGCTTCGTTATGACGTCAGTTCTGTGAGTCCGGCTCTCGTAGTGAAGAGGTCCTGGTTAAATGTCAGGTTTTATTAAATATATCACATAAACATAAGCACATGCAGGGGTGAATGTTTAAATGTGTAAAAACACAGAGGAGTCATTGTTCCAACAACATAGAACATTGTTCCCTGCTTTAAACAGCATTCTTGTTTTTATTGGTGAAAGTTGGGAATATTTCAGAAGCAGTTGTCAGAGAGCATTTGAAAGAGCAGGAAGTGATGTGCACGGCAGGAAGTGATGTGCACGGAGCCACAGAAGCATCTTTTCACTGCTCCAGTTTAATCACCAAAAATCTGCACAATATTGGAGAAACCTTGTGAAATGCACCTGCCTGACAGAAATCAGCTGCATGACAGGATCAGGACCAGAACTTGACAAAACTACCATGTTTATTTTTAAGACTGTTCTTAAGATTCCTCTGTTAGTTTTTAAAGACAAGTTATGGGAGTAATTCTCAAAACAGCCATAACAATGGCCCTGTTCTTGTAAGACAAGCCAGTTACAAGGATGCCTGCAGCGACAGCACAACCTTATGACGTCACGTGCACCTACCTGACCATGACGTCACGTGCACCTACCTGACCATGACGTCACGTGCACCTACCTGACCTGATCAAGGCAGGAGTGTCAGAAACTGAAGTGCTGTTTGCACCAACTGCTCAGCGTCAGTGACGTGGGGAGGAGCCAAGACCAAGTCCTACAACACTTCACACCCAATTAACCATCTCAACAGGTGTTACAGAGAAAATGTCATGAATACATTTGACTTTAAATGTAATCCAAGTTGAAGTGTTGCATCATTTTCAGCGTCTGCATTTGGTAGCAGCCAAACTGACAAAGAGCTGCAGAATAAAGTGGTGTGTTACTTCCACAGCAGAGAAAGCTCTGGAGTCTCTGTAAGGAGGTCGAGGGGGAAATATTGGTATCGGCTTCATAAGTTTTAACATATCAGCCAAAAATCCAATATCATTCATCCCTAACGGACACATTGTCCAGTTTGAAGACTTTCCTTCTTCATAAATCCTATAGTTAGGGTCGGCTTGTTATGCTGCTATAGACTTGGACTACTAGAGGACAAACTGACCTCATGTCCTTAAATGAACTGTTAAAATTGAATAGTTTTCATTTGATACTATTTCTATCTTAACATGTGATTCTTGACCTGCCATTGTGTATCTATTCCTACCAAACCCAGCCGGTGGAAGCAGATGGTCCTCTTGTCCTGATCCTGGTTCTGCTAAAGGTTTCTTCCTCATGAGGGAGTTTTTCTTTCCACTGTCGCCTTCATGCTTGTTCAAGATGAGAGTTCTGTGATGGAGTTAAACTCAAAGCTGCTCCTCAGATAAATAACGTTAAATTATTATTTTATACATGAATTAATTAGGTTGTGTTCTGCGTGTGTCCTCAGAAAGTTTTTCCATGAACGGTCCATATCAGATCTTCTACAGCTGTTTGGCTGCTGTGCCACAGGACAGATTTCTACTGTAGCTCTGACGCTCGTTTACAGTTTTAAACGTTTAAAAAACTGCTCAGTATAAACTATTTTGTATACATAGGAGTTCTCATGAATAAATCGACGTGTATTTTGTGATTATTTACACAAACACTACAGGATTACACTTTAGTGTGGACAGCATGAAGTGTGTAGTTTTACTCACAAAGTCGGAGCCAGTCCCATCTGTCATCCCACTTGAACATCATTTCCTTCCTTTTCTCAATCAGCTGAACCAGTTTCTCTGTGACCTGAAACACAGTTTATACAGCTGCAGTTACAAATCAGCTAAACAAATACAAAGAGCCAAGGACAGCCTGTTACACCAAGAAAAAAAGTTGGAAAACAAAACAGCTCCATTTTTATTCTGAAGCTGAAGACGTTTCACTTCCCACCTGGGAGAAGCTTGATCTATTCTAATGTGTCAAAATGTTCCATGTTCTTAATTGATAAGACCTCCCAGACGGGAAGTGAAACATCTTCTGCTTCAGAATGAACATGTTTTATTAACCATGACCTGGATGAACGAGAATCTTCACCAGGATCTAACCCCTCCCTCTGGTTTCTCTTACTTATTTACATACTTTGACTTTTTCCACATCCACCTCTTCCAGCACTTCTGGAGGACTCCAAAGCGTTCCCAAGTCAGTTCAGAGAGACGGCTCTCCAGGGTGTCCTGGCTCTTGGACAAGGTCTCCACCCATGTGGACGTGTCCAGGGAGCATCCTTACCAGACGCCCAAACCACCTCAACTGACTCCTCCTGATGTGGAGGAGCAGCGACTCTACTCCGAGTCTCTTGCAGATAACTGAACGTCTCAGCCTATCTCAAGAAAGAGTCCAGATACCTTATGGAGAAAACTCACCTTGACTGCTTTCATCTGCCTTCTGTCCTTACAATCACTACCCACAGTTTGTGACCACAGGTGGGGTTGGTCTTTAGCCTAACAATGGATCATTAGCACCTGATGGCTGTTTACTGTTCACA
>NC_056518.1:35077240-35079654 GCF_014905685.2 Nematolebias whitei | reverse complement strand
TGTACTGTGAGGAAAAGCTGAAGAAAGCCGGAGAGTGTCGATTCTGGAGAACACTTAATTTCCCTCACATTCAATCTTACTCCCTTTAAACTTCATCTTTCATCTTAAACTTTTCTATCAAGTAGAAATTCTCCCAGATATTTAGAAATGTCTGTGTAAAGTGCTTACCCACATTCATGTGGGTAAAAGATCATAGTTGTACAGTTTTCATAAATGTTTTTGGTGCAGCAACGGAAAAATCATGGCCGTATGATTTTTCCTGATTGATTGCTTATATTGTTATTTTCATAATTTATAAGGTTCTAAAGGTCAAGAGTTTTGACCTTAGACTGGGTTTCGACGTAGGCTTAGTCCACTACATATACACATATTTATATACATATTTATTTATTTATTTATGTATATACATATTTATATATATACATATTTATTTATTTATTTTAACCTGATCATTTTAATAATCTGTATTCCTTTTAATTTACCAGAAACTTCTAAATAAATTCTCACCCTGTACTGAAACCTGTTTGAAGGTCTTACAATCAGCTGGTGAGGTGCGTGACATCAATTTGAACCCCGCCCACTGAAACCAGTACTGAAATCATAATGGAAACACAACGTGTACCGTACTGAGCCAAGCAGAACCGTGCTGTATGTACCAATACTAAGTGGTACTATGGAAAAGGGGCTTTACAAAATGGAATATCACCTCTCTGATGGATGTAGCACAAAGATATGCTCCCCTGACAATGACCTCTGACCTTTAGGTTGTCTTCCAGACTCACCATGAACTGTTTTCTTTAAAGTTACTTTTGACTTGAATAATGTCTGATGTTTTCACACATTTACTGTCCTGGGACTCAGAGTCAGCTCCAGTCTGACTGATGTTTACTCTTCTTTTATGATTTTAAGAAAGAAGAAGTTAATAGATTGCCTGAAAATTTGGAGCAGGACAAGGCTATTGACCGTATTCTGTACCACAGACTGTACCCAGGGGAGGCCACACCTAGTCTGTATGGTTTACCTAAAATCCACAAACAAGGTGTACCTTTAAGACCTATTGTTAGCATGATTAACTCTGTCACTTACAATGTTTCCAAATATCTGGTGTCTGTACTCATCCCTTTAGTTGGCAGCTCAGAACACCACATACAGAACACCATGGACTTTGTGGACAGGGTGAGGGATGTCATCATGAAGACTGATGAAACAATGGTCTCTTTTGATGTCACATCACTCTTTATGTGCATTCCTGTTGATGATGCAGTAGAGGTGGTCAGTTTAAGATTAAAATCAGACACCACTCTGAGCAGTAGGACCACGCTTTCTACAGAACAACTGTGTCAACTCTTGAAACTGTGCCTGCAGTCAACCTACTTCACATATGGGGAGCAATATTATAGGCAGAAACATGGGTGTGCTATGGGGTCTCCAGTTTCTCCTATTGTTGCCAACCTGTACATGGAGGAGGTAGAAAAGAGAGCCTTGACGTCCTTTTCAGGGACACCACCAAGTCATTGGTTCAGGTATGTTGACGACACCTGGGTTAAAATCAAATCTCAGGAAGTCCAACATTTTACTGACCACATCAACTCTGTGGATAAATACATCAAGTTCACACGAGAAGATGTAAAAAATGGCAGGTTGGCTTTCTTGGACTGTGAGGTCTCAGTCTCTGATAGAGGACATTTGCAAACTGAGGTGTACCACAAACCCACCCACACAGACCAGTATTTGCAGTTTGACTCCCATCACCCTTTGGAGCACAAGTTAGGAGTCATCAGGACTCTGTACCACAGAGCAGACAGCGTCCCCACTAGCTCAGGAGCCAGGCAGAAGGAGAAATCCTACACAAGACAGGCTCTAGAGCAATGTGGATATCCTAACTGGGCCTTCCTGAAAGCAGAGAAGAAACCCAAACAGGACTCCAGTCAGCATCAGGTGAAAAGGAGGAACCCAGACCCAGACCAGTGGTCATTCCGTATGTTGAGGGAGTATCAGAGAAACTGAGACGTTTATTTTCTAAACACAACGTCCCAGTGGCTTTTAAACCCCAAAATACATTAAAGACTGGTTCATCTCAAAGATCCAGTCCCCCGGCACAAACAGAGTAATGTTGTGTATGCTGTTCAGTGTCAGGAGGGTGATCAGTCTTACATCGGGGAAACTAAACAGCCACTGGCCAAAAGGATGGACCAGCACAGAAGATCAACATCATCAGGCCAGGACTCTGAGGTCTACACTCATCTCCAGGCCAGCGGTCACTCTTTCAGGGATGAAGATGTTCACATCCTGGACAGAGAGGAACGATGGTTTGAGAGAGGAGTAAAGGAGGCCATCTTTGTGAAAAGAAACCGTCCATCATTAAACAGGGGTGGAGCCTCCAGGTTCAACTGTCCCCCTCTTACAATGCTGTG
>NC_056518.1:35075779-35077140 GCF_014905685.2 Nematolebias whitei | reverse complement strand
AAGAAGTTTAAAGGGAGTAAGATTGAATGTGAGGGAAATTAAGTGTTAAATGGTAATGGTAAATGGAGCTTACTTCTATAGCGCCTTCCAGCCCCCTATGAGGGGCCCCAAGGCGCTTTACAGTACCAGCCATCCACCCATTCACACGCACATTCATACACCGGTGGTGTTCTCCAGAATCGACACTCTCCGGCTTTCTTCAGCTTTTCCTCACAGTACACTTAGGTGAATGAAATCGGCTCCTTTACCTGGAAATGTCTCAGGTGAGATTCCGTTTAACGCACCCTTTCAGCGTCTCAGTAGGATGCTGTTACTCGTCCGGAGTAATGGCGAGGCTCTGTTCGACACATATTCACCTCAGTGGAAAATGTTATAATCCCATGGAACTCGGAAGAGCTTCGTTGTCATGTCAGGAACTCCAACAGCACTCCATCAGAACTTTAGCTCTCGTGTAGTTTACAGAACTCCCACAGAACTCTTGAAGTCTGACAACTCTCCAACTCTGTAACTCCGTGAGTCTCTGAGTCCCTGTGTGTCTCTCCGTGTCCCTGTGAGTCTGTGTAGACCAGGAAGTACTGACATTTTAAAGACTCTTTCCCGGTTCACTTTTTGGGATTTTTCATTGGTCAGAAACGACCAGAAGGGGTGTGTTTTTGTGACGTAAGAGGTTAGAGACAGCGAGAATTGTTATGAGACAGCTCAGAAATGTTCTCACAGACCGAGAGGGTTCTGTTTTGGCGTGCCTTAAGAAACAGGTGCAAAACATCTCTATTTACGTCTGAGAGGATTCTAAAACATGACAGTTTTAACATAACAACTTGTTTTTCGTTTGACTGTAACCTTGTAAACGCACACACTTGCTCATTCAAAAGCAGAAATCAGAAAAATGCATAAACTCTGCACAGCTTTTAACATGAGAATAAAATCATTACTCAGTTAATAAAATTGATTAGTTCACTGCAACATCTAAAATGGTTTGAACTAAGACACTTTGATTATCAACATTTGTAAGATAGTAATGATAATAAAAAGAGAGTGTTCTTTTCACTTGAATCTTCAAGAAAGAAAGTCTCAGGATGGGTGAACCTGTATTTATGTATTCAAATACATGAAATGACAGCTTCTATCCCACAAGGTTCTAAAGGTCAAGAGTTTTGACCTTAGACTGGGTTTCGACGTAGGCTTAGTCCACTACAGTCCCCCCTTTGGAAATCATCACCTGTCCATGGAGATGAATTCCAACTATGGACTTACGTCGTCGATCGTCCTTGAAGCTTGATGTAATCCAGCAAAGAAACAAGAGTCAAAAGTAATCCAGCAAGGAAAACAAAAGTCAAAAGTAATCCAGCAAGGAAAACAAA
>NC_056518.1:35075304-35075679 GCF_014905685.2 Nematolebias whitei | reverse complement strand
CAAGGTAATCCCACAATGTTCTTGGTAATTCCATTGTGTTGATTATAATTCCATATCGTCTCGATACTCCATTGTAGCAATGCTTTAACCCCTTGGAAACAGAGTCTGTAATCCACTGGAAAAAGTCATATAATCCACAATGGTAAATCCACAACGATTGGAAGTGTTGATTAATCAGCATACAGAGGGGTACCCTTGGATTGAACTGAAGAAGCGGCCATCGGATGAAGAGTGGAGACCAACGTCAGGATTGCAGGTCGCCTCCAGCGAAGGTCGTCTCCAGCGACGTCCAGCCTGTGCCGTTCTGGTTCAATGTGTCATGCAATTATGTGGTTTAAGGTGGGCTTATGAAGGGGATTTTACATAAGGCCTTAA
>NC_056518.1:35064445-35075204 GCF_014905685.2 Nematolebias whitei | reverse complement strand
AACACTTAATTTCCCTCACATTCAATCTTACTCCCTTTAAACTTCTTCCCATCTTTAAACTTTTCTATCAAGTAGAAATTCTCCCAGATATTTAGAAATGTCTGTGTAAAATGCTCACCCACATTCATGTGGGTAAAAGATCATAGTTGTACAGTTTTATAAATGTCTGTTGGTGCAGCAACGGAGAAATCATGGCCGTATGATTTTTCCTGATTGATTGCTTATATTGTTATTTTCATAATTTGCCAAATTAATGTAAATGTTTGATGTTAAATTTGATTCTGTAAATAAATGACCGCATTCATTTTGATGGGTCAAATTTAAATGACGTCTCACTTTGCATTTCCTTAAATTCAGTGCACGTTTTATTCAGTCCAGAAAAATGAGGAACTCGCGTTAAATGATGAATACATCCCAGCATCTGTTCATCTACATATATATATTAGGAATGTGCGATATATGTATTGTGAAGGGTGTCGATACCGATAAATATCGCAATATGTTTTTGGTATAAAACTTGCACACAAAAAAGCATAGGGTGTCCTTTTGCCATCATATGTGTTGAATTAAGAAAATGCCACTACTGGGTCCAGAGAGTTTTTAAATAATAAACAAATCAAGTATTAGGCTTCTTGCTTGTAGTGCAAAACAGAGCAAAATATATCAAATGTAGTTTTAGCCATATGTTTTAAAAAAATATATGCTGTTAGCTCTTAACAGTTTCCAGTCTTCTCACTTAATAAATGAACAGCAACAGAGCAGCATGTTACACTGAAACACTTCACCCTCCAAACCTCTAGTGGGCGCCTCCTTCTGCTTTAATGGAGAGCTGACACAAAATGAGTCTGTGGATTTGACCAGAGGGTCTCGCAGTAAAATCACACAACACAGAGTTCTTTTCACAGATCAGAGAGCAGGTTTCTCTAAAGCTGACCAACCCTTACTTTAACTTTAGATGGGAAAAAAAAAAACCAAAAAACTTTTGACGGAACACAGCATGTTGCACATGCGTCAGAATACGGCAACACTAAGGCAAGCCGGCTGTAGTTAACTTGTAGCTTCGCCACTTAGCTCTTGAAGAAAAGACTTTAACGCCACTTGCGCAGTTTTCAACTAAAAAAAAAGTAACAATTAAATCCGACAGCTCAGATTTTACTTCAGACACAGCATTACTGCAGTTAGCCGGTATAAGACAGATCTTTATCGTAGGCTAAATTTTTATCGTCTCTATCGTATACCGTTTATATTGCGCATTCTTAATATATATATAGAGGTCCTTCTCAAAAAATGAGCATATTGTGATAAATGTCATTATTTTCTATAATGTAATGATAAAAATGAAACTTTCATATGTTTCAGATTCATTGCACACCAACTGAAATATTTCAGGTCTTTAATTGTTTTAATACTGATGATTATGGCATACAGCTCATGAAAACCCAAAATGCCTGTCCCAAAAAATGAGCATATCATGAAAAGGTTCTCTAAACAAGCTATTAACCATCTGAATCAACGACGTAACTCTAAACACCTGCAAAAGATTCCTGAGGCTTTTAAAAACTCCCAGCCTTGTTCATTACTCAAAACCGCAATCATGGGTAAGACTGCCGACCTGACTGCTGTCCAGAAGGCCATCATTGACACCCTCAAGCAAGAGGGTAAGACACAGAAAGAAATTGCTGAACGAATAGGCTGTTCCCAGAGTGCTGTATCAAGGCACCTCAGTGGGAAGTCTGTGGGAAGGGAAAAGTGTGGCAGAAAACGCTGCACAACGAGAAGAGGTGACCGGACCCTGAGGAGGATTGTGGAGAAGGGCCGATTCCAGACCTTGGGGGACCTGCGGAAGCAGTGGACTGAGTCTGGAGTAGAAACATCCAGAGCCACCGTGCACAGGCGTGTGCAGGAAATGGGCTACAGGTGCCGCATTCCCCAGGTCAAGACACTTTTGAACAAGAGACTGCGTCAGAAGCATCTCGCCTGGGACTGCTGCTGAGTGGTCCAAAGTTATGTTCTCTGATTACAGTAAATTTTGCATTTCTTTTGGAAATCAAGGTCCCAGAGTCTGGAGGAAGAGAGGAGACACAGAATTCACATTGCTTGAGGTCCAGTGTCAAGTTTCCACAGTCACTGGGGTGCCATGTCATCTGCTGGTGTTGGTCCACTGTGTTTTATCAAGGGCAGGGTCAATGCAGCAGCTATCAGGAGATTTTGGAGCACTTCATGCTTCCATCTGCTGAAAAGCTTTATGGAGATGAAGATTTCATTTTTCAGCACGACCTGGCACCTGCTCACAGTGACAAAACCACTGGTAAATGGTTTACTGACCATGGTATTACTGTGCTCAATTGGCCTGCCAACTCTCCTGACCTGCACCCCATAGAGAACCTGTGGGATATTGTGACGAGAAAGTTGAGAGAACAAGACCCAACACTCTGGATGAGCTTAAGGCCGCTATCGAAGCATCCTGGGCCTCCATAACACCTCAGCAGTGCCACAGGCTGATTGCCTCCATGCCACGCCGCATTGAAGCAGTCATTCATGCAAAAGGATTCCCGACAAGTATTGAGTGCAGAACTGAACATGATTATTTGAAGGTTGGTGTTTTTTGTATTAAAAACACTTGTCTTTCATTGGTGGGATGAAATATGCTAATTTTTTGGGACAGGCATTTTGGGTTTTCATGAGCTGTATGCCATAATCATCAGTATTAAAACAATTAAAGACCTGAAATATTTCAGTTGGTGTGCAATGAATCTGAAATATATGAAAGTTTCATTTTTATCATTACATTATGGAAAATAATGACCTTTATCACAATATGCTCATTTTTTGAGAAGGACCTGTATATATATATTTTTCTCACTTGCTCTCGACCAAGACGGATGCTTTTCTTCCCTCTCCTGCCTTCCTCCCGCTTTTGCTCCTTGTCCTGTGTACCAGAGCCTCTCTTTACACATCTTCCAAATCGTAAATTATTATGCAGTCAACTGATCTTGCAACGCAACTGATAACACTTTTCCAACCAAGAGACAGGGCGCTGGAGAGCCCTCACGCCCTGAACGGATGCACGCAGCTGGGTATGTCATGGATTCCTGGGGGCAGTGGAACTGATATGCACGTCTGTGCTGTTCGTGGAAGACGTAGAAGATGTGTACATTATTGAATTTATGATAACAGGGTTTCTGCTTTTTGCTATCGGTGGATACCTAGGATATCAACAACTTAGGAGGACGTCGGCAGCAGTTTCGGCCATGGTAAAGCTGTCAACATTATGTGAAAGATTAATTTGTGCTTTGTGAGCTCAACCGTAAGCTGGACACAATTTCTGAGAATCGTAGGCCACTTGGGGCTCCTGGAACTCGCCGGCATGAAGGAATTGTTCTTGGAGAAGGCTAAGAAGCACGGACCGGCAGAATGTCCACAAATCTGGATGTTTTGATTCACCATTGAGAGTACCAGCACAACTGAAGGCAGACAGAAATCAGGGTCTGCATGCCCAAAACAATTGCTGTTTATTTGAATCGGACGCTGCTTGGTATTGGATAGGCCAACTTATCTCAAATTGCTCCTGGTGGATATGTAAATCAAGAAGCTCTGCTCTATCCACCCCTTTCTAGGTTACTTGATGTGGTCATTTTTATTTTTATACCTTAAACCGTGCCCTGTCAAGGACATGATGTGAGAGATCTTTTGTTTAATACCTCTCTCTCCTCATGTTTTCTTCCCCTTTTATATATACGCAATGAGTGCAGCGCTTCTTAGAAGTTGCAGCCCCTGTACACTTCCGTCCATCTCTAGGACGGCTGTAAGGAACGTAATTTCATTGTACTTCACTGTGCAATGATAATAAAGCTGATATTGTAAAGTTTGCAGATGGTACAGCCGTGGTGGGATGTATCACAGACAATGATGAGACCAACTACAGGCAGGAGGTGGAACACCTGCAGAGCTGGTGCAAGAAGAATAACCTTCACATCAATGTGATGTAGTGAACTAAGCCTCCGACCAAAACCTGCCTTTGAGGACCTTCATGGGACAGGAACTGTTATTTCATTGATTTGAATCCAGAAATACAAATGAGTTCATCCAGAGACTTTCTAATTGTATCCTGAAGTAATCAATTGAAAGAACACTCTCTTTTTTATATTATCATTACTATTTTACAATATCTTGATAATCAAAAGTGTGTTTAGTTCATACCATTTCTAAATGTTGAAGTGAACCACTCATTTAAATCAAGTGTGAAACAGTATTAATGATTTTTTAATCCTCATTTAAATTAGAAATCAAGTTAAATGTCTATTTACAAAGTAATTATGCATTTTTGATCTTCTGTCTAAATGAGAAGTAGTGATGTCGGTCAAAAGTCAGAAAGAAGTTATTAGAACGAAGTGTTGTGTTTTTAAACCTAGCAGACGGTAAACAAGAAGCTACTGGCCTCTCTTCCTCTCACTTCACCATAACATTCTTCTGTCTGTACGGGACGTTTCCAAAACATTCCTGCTGTTTTCTTGACTTGTAATGACCCTCTGACATCACTAGAACCACACCCCTGTTGGTTGCTTCAACCAATCAGGAAGTCCTGAAGTGACCGGAAGCGAGAACTCTTTAAGAGTCCACACTTCCTGGAACTTCTGAGGTCAACTGGGTCTGTCAGTCTTGAGTCGGTCTTCAGTCTTCTGGAGTCCTGGACCAGAGTCTTCTTCAGTCTTTCATGGAGTCCTCCACGTCTGAGTGGAATCTCTGACTGAAGTCTTCCTGAGGGTTCTTAAGGAACTGTCAGATTTACCATACCATACCATACCAATTTATTTATATAGCACTTAAAACAGCAACAAGGCCAACCAAAGTGCTGTACAAAAGAACACAAACAAGCACAGCAGACAGGAAAACATAAAATAGAAATACAGATACAAATAGCAGCAGAAGCTAACTAAAATGGCCAACAGAGTAGAGAACAGACCGGACCAAAACAAATCACACCGTGTTAAAGGCAAGAGAATAGAAGTGGGTCTTCAAGCGAGACTTAAAGACTGAGAGTGTGGGAGCCTGCCGGACACTCAGTGGCAACTCATTCCACAGTCGTGGACCTGCAACAGAGAAAGCCCCGTCACCCCTGAGCTTACGACGGGTTTCTGGGACTGAGAGAAGCATCTGGTCTGCTGACCTCAGAGAGCGCGGTGGGACATATGGCTGCAGAAGATCAGTGAGATAGGATGGGGCGGAACTGTTCAGTGATTTAAAAACATACATGAGAATTTTGAATTGGATCCGAAGGTGAATGGGTAGCCAGTGCAGGGAGGCCAAAACAGGCGTGATGTGCTCTCTATAGCCTGTACCAGTTAAAAATCGGGCTGCAGCATTTTGGACCAGTTGTAGACGAGCAATGGAGGACTGACTGATTCCAAACAGAAGTGAATTGCAGTAATCAAGCCTAGATGTTATGAAGGCGTGGATCACTGTCTCGAGGTTCTTTTTGGAGAGTATAGGCTTCAGCTTAGACAGCCGTCTCAGCTGAAAAAAACAGGATTTGACCATCATGTTTACGTGACTGTTGAGTTTTAAGGACGGGTCCATTATCACCCCCAGATTAGTGACCTTTTGTTTCTCTAGCGAGGCTAGAGAGAAAAGGTCAATGTCATGGTTCATGAGTGAGCCACTGGGATGGAACAGCATGACTTCAGACTTCTTCTCATTGAAGCTTAAGAAGTTTAAAGCCATCCAGTCCCGGATGTCAGCTAGGCAGTCAAGAAGAGGCTGAATAGAGCGTGTGCCTCTGTGCCTCTGGGGGAAGTAAATTTGGCAATCATCGGCGTAGAAATGAAAGGGTATGTCGTGTTTGCGGAAGATAGCACCTAGTGGCAGCAGGTATAAAGAAAAAAGAAGGGGACCGAGGATGGACCCCTGCGGTACCCCCCACTGGAGCGCTGTCGATGCCGAACTAGAATCTTTGATATTGACACAGAAGGTTCTGTCAGAGAAGTAGGACCCAAACCATTTAAGGGCTGACCCTGTGATGCCCACCCACTGCTCCAGTCTAGAAATGAGGATTTTGTGGTCGATGGTGTCAAAAGCAGATGTAAGGTCCAATAGGACCAACAGCACAGAATCACCTGCGTCTGTGGAAATGAAAATTTAATCCATAGCTGATGGATTTGACCGTTGAACGGAGTACCGTTCACTACTTCGGACGATTCTCATCCATCCTTCCCGGAGACGCTGAAAGGTAGCGTTGAAATGGACTCCTGTTCCTGAGCGGAGGTATCCCCGTCTAAGGTACGAGTCGCCATGCACCTAGTGTACCGGGGCTGAGCTGGGGTCGGATGAAGGGTGCCATTCTGCGGTCCGAACAGACACACCCTTTCCTTCATCCATCTAAATCCTCCTCTTTAAACTCCTTCATTTCCAATCTTTAATCTCTTCTATTTTGCCAGTAATTAATCTAGATGCCTTCAGAAATGTCTTATTAAGTAAAACGTGCCAAGTTTTATTAATCAGAACCAGATCAGCTAATCACTTGTACATTTTGATGTTAAATTTTGATTCTGTTAAATAAATGACTGCATTTATTCTGATGGGTCAAAGAAAAGTAACGTCTCAGTGTCACTGATTAACAATCTATGCACAGTTACCTCGGTCACATGGCTGCAATTTAGATCGAAAAAGAGAGAACCCGTTATTTAAATATATTGTAGTCAAGGGCAGCTAAAAGCTAGTCCTTAGAACCCTACAGTGAGGAAGTTCAAAGGAGATGGCCGTGGACTTCAGAAAGAACAAACACACCTACCCCCCCACCCCCCCACCCCCCACCACCACCACCACCATATGGGAGGATCTGTGGTGGAAATAGTCTCCAGCTACAAGTACTGGAGCAACAACACCACCAGCCTGATGAAGAAAGCTCATCAGAGACTCTACTTCCTCAGACGGCTGAGGCGAGCTGGTCTGGAAGCTCAGTCCTCACCTCCTTCTACAGGTGTGCAGTGGAGAGCATCCTGTGCTCCAGCATCAACGTGTGGCATGGAGGCTGCACAGCTGCAGAAAGAAAAGCTTTGCAGAGAGTGGTGAAGGCTGCACAGAAGATGTTGGAGTCAGTCTCCCCACCATCACAGACATCTACACCTCCAGATGCAGGAAGAGGGCAACCTGCATCATGAAGGACCACACTCACCCAGCACACACACTTTTTGCCCCACTCCCCTCAGGAAGGAGGTTGAGGAGCATTAAGTGTAGAACCACTAGACTGAGGAACAGCTTCTACCCTGAGGCTGTTAGACTCATGAATCTCTAACCAGGAGAATCACTGTGATGACACTTTAATTGGTGACATGTGAATTATTTGTGCTGCTGATTATCTCACGCTATTTGATTTGCCAAGTTGTCACGCACGCAGCTGGATATCTCATCGACTGGAAGACTCGATGATGTGTCTATCTCTGCTGCCATCTGTGGATTTTAAGGACGCATATTTAATTGGATTCACGATAACTGGTTCCTGCTTTTTGGATTTAGCTGGTCCTGGTTTTATCTACAATCAAGGAAGTCGTCAGCAGCAAATTTGGACTCGATCACGCTGCTTGCCTTTATGATGGCTTGGTTCGTGCCTCGAGTACCCAGACTCAAATGCTTTGGGCTGAATGGATCAGATCTTGGAGATTTTACTCAGTCACGTTCCATCGGTGTGGCCATGTATTTTGGACATTTCGGAACCGATTAGACTGACACAGACTGAAGGTTGATGTCATTAAGTTCTGCCTGTCCCCAAAACAACTGTGTGTTTATCTGAATTTGGCTCCCATGGCTGGCCTTGAAGGCCATCTTATATGAATTCACCTGGAGAACATGTGATCTGACGCTCACCACCCACTCCCTGAGGAATTTCCAACTGATAACCAGATGAAACCAGCTGAATAAACTTTGTGTCATCATTTCAGGACTCTGGATTCTCATAGATGTTATTCTTGGCCATTCCTCGACATCCCTCGAGAATGTTTATGGATCTCACCAGAGGACACTGACTGATTATTACATCCTATCAGAACTCTTACAGTGACCTCGAGAGCATCTACGATCATTGCTGACCGCTCTCGTCTCCGTCTGCAGAATGTCTACGTCACTATGTGCTTGTTTGTGCGAGGTGCTTTTTAATATTAGAGGGTTTTTTGTCAGGCAAGAAGAAAAAAAAAGTCTGATAGGAATATTTTTCACCAACTCCTCCATGTGTCCAGTTAACCACTTTTATTGTCTGTCCAAACAGGTCTCACTTGTAAATGAGTCTTTTAGGCTCAGTGTGATTTATCTGTTTAAATAAAGGTTGAATGAATGAATGCTGCTGATCATCTCATGCTGCTGATTATCCATGCTGCTGTATTCATACCCATCTGCTCACTATATACTCATGTTGGGGCTGCTGCTTAACACACCATATTATTTTATATTATTAATGATGTGAATGAACAAAGATACTTGAACTTGAAAAGTATCGACTCTATTACCATACCATACCATTTTATTTATAGAGCACTCAAAACAGCTACAAGGCCAACCAAAGTGCTGCAGACAGAACAACAGGTAACACACAAAGCAAAATACAAAATGAAGTAAATCAAAAATATAGACAATATTGAAACAAGAGAAGGCCTAGCTCTGGATAAAAAGATGCTTTGTACTCGTATCGTACCTCAGCAGAGTCTCGATGCTTGCGGCTCAGCATAGACTTGCCGAGGTCTATGCAGTGTGTGAACTTTGCTGCCCGGGTTTCAATCTCCGAGCGTATCCCCTGGTGGTACTTCTGAAGCAACTCCACAGATGACACATCCCTAAAGAAAAAGAGGCACGGCTGTAAATTCTTGATATGCACAGAAGCGTAGCAGCTTTTTTAACCTTTATTGGTAAGAAATGGGTTTGTACAGAATAATACATCTTATGAGTGAACTGCTTTACATCTAACACAAAATGTTGCAATTACATCCTGTTTTAGAAATATAAACTGTAAGAGAAACCACAAAAGCAAAAATACTGCACTGCTTTATTCTCTTTTGAAGAGAGTGACTATTTTCATCTTTCTCCCCACAAAACTGGTCTTCAGAAAATGTTCAATGTACCTTAACTACGATTAATATCCTGCATCAAGATTATTTGCAGTGTGATGGAGAACAATGAATGACCGGTAGTAAGAACTGCATTAATACAATAAATCTCAAAAGCAAAATTTGACTTTTAAAATAACAAAATATATATTATATGTTGTGTAAAATAGCATTACATAAAAATGTATATACCTGTACATAGCAAGGATCAGGGTCAGTTTATGCAACATGAGTGGTCAAGCATCAGCTCAAGATCATGTGAGTGACAGGTGTCAATCATGACAAGTGTGAAATGCAAACAAGTGAGCTGAATTTGTGACAAGGAGCTGCAGTGATGACGCTAAACAGAAGGAGCTGAAAGAACAGATACGGACCAAGAAAGTTAGCGCAGGTCATCAGTTTGGATGCACAACAATCGGTGCTAACATGAGCACAGAGCAACAGAGACACTGTGGTGAGTGAAATGAGCTCAAGCAAAGAGAGTTTGTTAAACTGCTGCTGCAGCTTTACCCTGACTGCGTTATTACTGTAACTAAAGTTAGTTTTTATAGCATGTTGCATGTCTGGAGGACTGCAGAATGCACTCGGGACTCAGGACTGCCCTATACAGGAAGCTCTCCTGTGCTTTTTTCTCCTTCCATGCTGATGACTATTTGGCACACCTGTGCTGCTGATCTGGAGCAGTCAGAATCAGCTTTATTGTCATTGCACAGAAGCACAACAAAATCTTGGTCTGCTGCCTTCACACATCTCCTCCTACATGTCTCTGTGTGAGTGCAGCTACAGCGTGCGCTCTCAGGACATCATTACCTGCAGTGTTCCCTCAGTGAGGACTGAACTAGACAAAAGGACCTTCTCCTACTCCGCTCCCGTTTCCTGGAACATCTTGTAAAAACATCTGAAGCTCTCGACCTTGACCTCTCTAAGTGGCTTCAAACATCTGTTACAATTCATTAGTTTAGTTCATGAGTTTCATTTACATTCAACACTTGCTCTTGTCAAGGGCGCACGCATTCTCCTCCTCTCCCTCTCGGCTCTGATTTGCTCTGCCCTGTCTGTGAAACTGTTTAGAGCTTCTCTTCTACAAATATTAATTATGCTATGGATTTGGATTTGATCAGTTGGTCCCTCAGCGTAATAGATAACATTTCTTTGAAGAGAAGACAGGCTTTAGGTGAGACGATTTGCCCTGTTGGCACGCACACAGCTGGATATCTCATCGACTTGGAAGACTTGATGACGTGTCTATCTCGGCTGTCAATCGTGGATTTTAAGGACGCATATTTAATTGGATTTATAACTGGTTTCTTGCTTTTTGGATTCAGTTGGTTCCTGGTTTATCAACAAACAAGGAAGTCATCGGCAGCAAATTTGGCCCTGGTCAGGCTGCCTGCCTTTTTCATTCAACCTTTATTTCTACAGGTTAATCCCACTGAGCCTCGGGGACTCATTTACAAGAGAGACCTGAGACCTTATGTGATGGCTTGGTTCGTGCCTCGCGCACCCAGACTCAAATGCTGTTGGCAGGATGGATCAGATCTCGAGGATTACTCTCAGGCACCGTCCATTGGTGTGGCCATGTAATTTGGACGTTTCAGAAATGAGTGGACCGACACAGACTCAAGGTAGATGTCATTAAAGTTCTGCCTGTCCCCAAAACAATCGTGTTT
>NC_056518.1:35059960-35064345 GCF_014905685.2 Nematolebias whitei | reverse complement strand
GTCTCTGTGTGTTGTCTCTGGACATGCTCACTGCCCTTGCGTCCCACACCCGTTGCGGAATGTCGGTGTCATTATGTGCAAGTTTTTTTTAATTATTTTTTTATTTTCATGCCTTTAATTTCAGGCAAAGATTAAGAGCATGTTAGGAATTTTTTGCCTCCAAAACCCATGTTGTCACGTTTCACCACTTTGTCCGAACAGGTCTCTCTTGTAAACGAGTCTTTGAGGCTCAATGTGATTTATCTGTTTAAATAAAGGTTGAATGAACAAACCTGCTTCCATCCATCATCTTATCTCTCCCTCCACTTCAGTTGTTCATGATCACTTTGTGATCACAGACCTTTTCCACAAAGCCGATTTAAAAACAACTGCAGGTCTTTAAGACTGATTTTTTTATTCTAAAATATTTTTGTTTTGTTTGATAAGAGTATCTGGATTCATCAGTTTTTCTGTTGCGGTTGTTAACAAAATACAGTGAAATTAATGTTCACCTGCTTCTAGATGGGAGTGGTGCTCATGTGTGTATACTGGTTATATACATTAAATAACCCTCTAAATTACATTTAGGACATTACAAGTAATCCTTTTTAAGTAATAGAAATGCCTTCCAAACAGTTTGCCGACATCAGTGATGATTTCTGAGTGAAACAGAAATGCCTGAATTATTATTATTGTGTACACATTAAGTGAAGTATTTGCACCTGGGCTTCTCCTGAGTCTCTATCTGCTGGATTATGCTCTCCATCCAGGCCATTAGGTCTCGCACCATGCTGAAAAAGCGAAACTTCTCAGCCGTGTCCACCAGCTGTGTTCGGCGGCCGTCAGAGGCGTCCAGCAGACCCTTCCAGGCATCTACCACCTCCTTCTCAGTGGTCCGGATGGCGTCTGCTCTGTCCCCAGCATACTGAGCATGAAGCCGTGAGGCTGTTTCCTGGAACTGTTGCACCTGGAAGATGGACAAACATTAAGCACGTATATTCTGTGAACATCGCACCCAGCCCCAACTCTCTTCCCTTTTCTTGCTTTTTTATATATATTATAATTGTAAGCCCAATTGTTTGTTTCTGTTAGTTTATATGGTCTAAAACAAATAAAGTAGTAATATCCGGTTCGATGTTCGCAGACTCGCTCTATCGCAGATCAGGGACGTTCAGTCCATAATATTGGACAAAAAACAAAACCAGTGTACTGTAAAGCGTATGTAACATTTTATCTGAGTATAGTTCATGTAGTACATAGAATATTTAGTTACTGGTTACTTCGGTTTATGAAGCAGCTTGTTCTGCTGCCTACCTCGTAGATTCCTCAGGTACCCTGCTTTGCTGCTACACAAGGTTCGGTGGTGAAAATGATATTTAGTGATCAAAGTGTCATGCAGTAAAGAAACTCATGGAGCTCCGTGTGTAAAATAAATCAATCTTAAAGGCTAGTTGTCAGTGTTCTTGTAGATGAACAGATGCTGAGATATATTCATCAATTAAAACGGATTCTTCATTTTTCTGGACTGTGTAACATACGTGCATTGATTTTAATAAAAATGTAACGTGAGACGTTATTTATCTTTGACCCATCAAAATGAATGTGGCCATTTATTTACAGAATCAAAGTTTAACATCAAACATTTACATTAATTTGGCAAAATATGAAATTAACAACCTAATTAATCAGCAGCTGTACACTTAGAAAACCATACGGCGATGGTTGAAACTTTACACAGACATTTCTAAAATATCTGGAATGATTTCTACTTGAGAGAAGAATTTAAAGATGGAAAGATGGAGTTTAAAGGAGTGAAAGATGGATGAGGGAGAATGTTTCTGTCGGCACTCAGAAACAGCACTCTCCATTCGAACCCAGCTTTTCCTCGGTACGCTCGGTAGTAAACTTGACTCGTTACCTCTCTGAAGATGAATCAGCGGATACGGAGTTCCAGTTAACGCTACCTTTCAGCGTCTCCGTAGGATGGCTGTGAATCGTCCGAAGCAGTGAAGATATTCCGTCCAACACAAGCTCACCTCAGCAAGTGGACTTCACATGAGTGGAGTCCTTCAGAAGTTCCACTCAGAGGTGGAAGATGTTATAATCCCATAAAACTCGGAGGAGCCCTGCGGTCATGTCAGGGTTTTCCTGTTTCCCAGCCAAACTCCACCAGAACTTCACAGAACTCACAGAACTGAGAACTGGGCACATCACAGAACTGCCACTTCACCGCCCCTCTCAGAACTGCTACCACACAGCACTGGGAAAACTAGGAAGTACCGACATTTTGAAGAGGCTCTATTTCCGGTTCATTTGGGAGTCTCTGATTGGTCAATGTCAACCAGACAGGGGTGTGGTTTGTGACGTAAGAGGTTACTAGAAGTCAGAAAACAGCAAGAATTGTTATGGAACAGATTAAAAATGTTCTCAGAGACAGAGAGAGAAATGTTTTGGCGAGTTTGGAGAAACAGGTGCCAACTTCTCTGTTGACGTCTGAGAGGATGTAAACAAGACAGTTGTTCCAACACATGTCTGCTTCGACTCCTGACCTTGGAAAACGTACACTGCTCATTCAAAGACAGAAATCAGAAAATGCATAATTACTCTGTAACAGGCCTTAACATGAATTCTAACTTTGCATAAGCAACTCAAAAAATCATTGTTACTGTTTTATAGTTAATAAAATTGATTAGTTCACTGTAACATCTAAAATGTTTGAACTAAGACACTTTGATTATCAAACATTTGTAAAACAGTAATGATAATAGAAAAGAGAGTGTTCTTTCACTTGAATTTTCAAGAAAGAAAGTCTCAGGATGGGTGAACCTGTATTTCTGGATTCAAATCAATGAAATGACAGTTTCTGTCCCACTAGGTTCTTAAGGTCAAGGGTTTTGACCTTAGGCTTAGTTTTGACATCAGGTCAAGTTCACTACATTCTTTTAGTGTTCAGTCTTCAGGTGAGGAACGAGCTGTGAAAGATCAAGGTGCGTAAAGCTGCAGGTCCAGATGGAATCAGCTCCAGGCTCCCAAGGTGCTGCTCAGATCAACTGTGTGGCATCATGGCATTTATCTTCAATCTGAGCCTGAAGCTGGAGAAAGTACCACAACTGTGGAAGACCTCCTGGGTGGTACCAGTACCAAAGACCAAACATCCAAAGGACCTCAGTAACTACAGGCCGGTGGCTCTGACCTCACATCTGATGAAGACACTCGAGAGGCTGGTCCTCAACCATTTGCGTCACCTGGTGAGGTCTTCGTTGGATCCGTTGCAGTTTGCCTACCGGCCTGGCATCGGGGAAGATGACGCCATCATCTACCTCAGGCACCAAGCTCTGACCCACCTGGAGAAACCTGGAAGCACTGTGAGGATCATGTTCTTTGATTTCTCCAGTGCTTTCAACACAAGCCAGCCAGGACTTCTGCGGGACAAGCTGGAGTTATCAGGAGTGGATCACCACATGTCCCAGTGGATACTGGATTACCTCACTGGACGCCCACAGTATGTGAGGGCACAGGGCTGTGTCTCTGACAGGCTGGTCTGCAGTACAGGGGTCCCACAGGGAACTGTGCTGGCACCGTTCCTCTTCACCCTCTACACTGCAGACTTCACCATCAACTCCCTCACTGCCATCTGCAACAGTTCTCTGACTCTGCCACAGTCGGCCTCATCACAGGTGAGGACCACTCAGAGTACAGACAGCGGACTCAAGACTTGGTGGACTGGTGCCAGCAGAACCAGCTCCTGATCAACGCTGCTAAAATGAAGGAGCTGGTGGTGGATTTCCGCAGGCACAGGTCCACCTCACTGATCCCGGTGAACATCCAGGGTGTGAACATCGAGATTATGGACTCTTACAAGTACCTGGGTGTTCACCTGCGCAATAAACTGGACTGGTCTCACAACACTGATGCACTTTACAGGAAGGGTCAGAGCAGACTCTACCTGCTGAGGAGACTGAGGTCTTTTGGAGTGCAGGGGGTGCTCCTGAAGACCTGCTTTGACTCTGTAGTGGCATCAGCCATCTTCTATGGTGTTGTGTGTTGGAGCAGCAGCTTATCATCAGCTGAGAAGAAGCAGCTAGATAAGCTCATCAAGAAGACCAGCTCTGTGCTTGGACACCCCCTGGACCCAGTGCAGGTGGTGGGAGACAGAAGGACTCCAGCTAAAATCACATCATTGCTGGACAACGTCTCCACCCCATGAAGCTGCTGCTGAACTGGAGAGCTCGTTCAGTGACAGGTTCCTGCTCCTAAATGCACAAAGGAGCGTCACCGCAGGTCCTTCCTCCAGCAGGTCCTTCCTCCAGTAGGTCCTTCCTCCAGTAGGTCCTTCCTCCAGCAGGTCCTTCCTCCAGTAGGTCCTTCCTCCAGCAGGTCCTTCCTCCAGCAGGTCCTTCCTCCAG
>NC_056518.1:35049301-35059950 GCF_014905685.2 Nematolebias whitei | reverse complement strand
AGGTCCTTCCTCCAGCAGGTCCTTCCTCCAGCAGGTCCTTCCTCCAGCAGGTCCTTCCTCCAGCAGGTCCTTCCTCCAGCAGGTCCTTCCTCCAGTAGGTCCTTCCTCCAGCAGGTCCTTCCTCCAGCAGCTGTTAGACTCTACAACCATCACTGCTCCAACAAACTCTACAAGGATTAAATACATGCTGACCTCTGCTCAAACACTCACTCTGCCTGTAACACTGTGCTGTCAGTACTCTGTCCTTATCAATGCTCCAACACATATTGAACATTATTATTGATATTGTTTATCTTGTTTCTTTATATATTGTATTGTTTTTAACATTTAGGAACTTCTGTGTGAATCTTTTTATCTGTTGCTGCTGATACACTGGAATTTCTATTCTATTCTATTCTATTCTAGTCTATTCTACCTTCCAATACATACACAATATGTTGATTTTATCTAGTTTTATTTAAACTAAGAATTTATTACAATGCACCACACATCACTGTAAATTGAATGCACGGTCCGGGGGTGTCTACTTTTAGTTATAAGAAAGTTACTGAGTTGTTTGTGTGGGTGTGTGTGAACCGAACATGGTGCAGGGGGTCAAACTGTTTAGTTTCGTTCCAGAGTAACTCCAGTAAAGACTGGCCGAGTGTTGTGGATCCAAATCTCTTCCCAGTCATTCTAAACTGTTCACGTCAGCAAACCGTTGCAGCCCCCCCCCCCCCCCCCCCCCATCTAAATGATCAGGGCTGACCTCTCTGCTGCGCGCTCACCCTGGCGCAGTACCTGTTTGCCCAAAGCAGTGATGTCTCTCTCGAAGGCGGCGTGCATTCTGTGGAAGGACTCAGCTTTACTGAAATCTTCTCCCACGTCTTCAGGCAGCTCCTTCTGCTTCTCATGGATCTGAGCCACCAGCTCCTTTCCATCATCAAAGTACCTGAAAAACAGAACAAAAATCTTAGGGGCTGATTTACTGAAGTGGAAGCTGATCTAGGAACAGGTCACTCGTCTGTCAAACAGGCAGAACAGCTGGATATTTCACGTGTCAGCCTCAGTGAATCTGCAGCATCAGGTGTTTCTACACGAACGTGCAGAAGACCCGGGACGAGAAGATCCAAACAGATTCATTCAGCACGCGCAGTGCGACTCATCAGCCATGAAACCATGAGCGCCTCACTTTGTGTTTTAATAGCGCATCTGGAAGGCAGGCGTGAAGCGGTACAGATGTGCGTAACAACGGCTGCGGTGATCGTGGCGAGGAGAAGGCGTCGGCAAAACGAGAGGCCGCGGAGAGAACGGACCTGTTCTGCTCAACATTTTGGAGATGCCAGGAACAAACGTTATCGACACATAAAGCACTTGTGGAGCTTCTGGATGATGGTGCCACTTCACCCAGGACAAAAGTCCTTTCATCTCAACATCTGGGTCCCGTCAGCGCACGACGACGACGTCCACGTTTTATCCTGTGAATGTGGTCATCTTTTCTTCACATGGCCTGCTGCTCTTCTTGTTTCCCACAGAGCTGACCTTCTCACACATCGTCTGCATATGGCCTTTCTTTTGCTTCTACTCAGATTTATTTGCTGGAACTCACCGATACATTTGTCTCTTCCACTAACACCTCCAGTTCTATCAAAGTTCATGTTGCACTTGTCGTGCTCGCCCAAATCTTCCACGGTGAAACCAGGAGACTCCAAGCCCTCTCTTAAATCAGCTGGTCTCCACCACTGCTACACCTGTTGCCAGGTGTGCACGCAGTCTGAGTGGAAGAGGCGCGCCCGTCAGCAGCAGTCTGCTGGAGGTCTTAGTGGCTGAGGCCCTTGGTGTCAGCCTCCAGCTCACGAACACTTATCGTGTTCACGTCGTGTCGCAGCTCCAGCAGTTCTTACTGGGTCACTCTGAGGCGTTTCTTACTTGAGCAGGTCGTAAGACGCCGTTAGGAGCTGAGCGCGGGTGTCGATGAGCTCCAGGAGGTCAGCCCAGCTCTCGTTGACGCCGTCCTTCCATTCTGCCAGGGTGGCCGACTCGCTGTGTCCACCTTCGATGAGCTCGTCGATCGTCTGGTTGACGAAATCCACTCGCTCTTGACCCACCATCCCCGTCTCCCGTGCAAAGTCTCTGAACTTGTCCCTCAGGAGCTGAACGACACAGAGAGCGTAACGAGTCTGTAAAAGCTTTGACGTCTCAAGAACCAGCTCATTTAGAAAGTATAAACTAATTATCGTCATTTACTAAATAAAATCAGGCTCAGACACATTTCAGGGTTAAATCCTTCACATGAGTGAAAATGCTGCTCTTACCTAAAGCTGCGTGAAAAACTGGAGAGCTGATAGGTCTGAGAAATTATGCTAACAGAATAAACCTGGAAAAGGATTTGTGGTCCAGCTGGAGGTTCACATCTTTATTTTAGAAACTGGACTATTGAACAACCTTTAGGTTTATTGGAAACGTTCGAAGCAGCCAATAAAAGAGCAACTTTTCTTTGAACAGCACGCACCAGGACAAGGAACAGCCTAGTTTCCTTTTGTTGGAACCATTTTTATTCTCTTACCGTGACATGGTCCAGGTCCTGACCCATCTCCTGAGAGGAGGCCACCACGTCTTTCTCTGCGATCCAGTGCTCCAGGTCCTCCACCTCTCTGCTCAGCAGGAAGTGATGGTAGGCGTGGTTCATCTTCTTCCTGCGGTCCTCTGCCAGTTCCCTCAGACCTGCATACTGTCTATCTACCTGGCCCTGACGCCCCATGATCTCCTCACTGCACAGTTCATGCAGAAGAAGAAGAAAGTTTCAGGAGACTTTGTTAATGCTCGTCATTCTCATCACCTCAAACCACACGTGACTGGGACGACATGAGAAACTTGGAGGCAGCACAAACCCGTCAGGATGGTCCTCTGCAAACATCTTCTGGGCTCGCTCAGCCAGCGTCTGAATGGAGTCGGCGTAATCGTCCACGCCTTGCTTCAGGATCATGTGGCGCTTCAGCATCAGCATCGCGCTTTGTTCATCCTGGAGGGAAACACGAGGAAGATGATCTCATGGTTAAACATCTGTGGAGGTGCGTTCATCTCACACAGCTCCTCACCTTGGCCTTCTCGTCAGCGATCATGTAGAGCTCCTGCTCCCAGATCCAGGCTTCAGCTTCGTCGGCGTCGTTGTAATACTGCTGGGCCAAGCTGGAGCCATTCAGCCTGTCTCTGCGCTGGTCCAGTTCATCCTGCAGCCGGGCCCAGGCCTCCTGCAGCTCCTCCAGCTGCTCCGTGATCCGCTCTTCCTCCAACCTGTCCTCTGCGCCGGAGGCCATCCTCCCGCCGCGCTCAAGGACTTCGTCAACTCGAGGCTGGTGGCCCTCAATCTCTCTCTGCAGCGTCTGAGAAGCAGCAACAGATCTTCAGACGAGAACTTCTCTGAACAACTTTGACAGTCAAAGAGCCAAGTTCAGAGAAAACTACTCATCTCAGATAAGAACTAAAACATCTGATGCACGAGCTGTATACAGTGTCAAAAGAAATGTTCACGCTGCTACAAGTGGTTCATTAAGATCGTCATGGTAACAACATGTCTGTGTTTCTCACTCCCTGACTGACCAAGTACTGACATGCAGACAGAAACGGACTAAAAGGTGAGCCTCAAATAAAAACTGAAAACCAGAGCTTAAAAATTCTTCAACCACGACAAGGAGTCCACCACTTTCTTTAACCACCTCACGTGTCTGGGTCACTCCAGCAGTCACTGTGTGTGTGTGTGTGTGTGTGTGGGGGGGGGGGGGGGCACCTGAACAGGTCGCATCACAGGAACACAAAGACAAACACAGTTCACATTCTCACTCTCACCCAGCCACCACTCAGATTTACCATTGAACCAAACATGCACGAGAAGAACATGCAAACCTCATCCATGGAAAAATATTTAAAATCATAAAACTACCAAAACAGAGCTCCATTACTAGCACTTCATGTTGCTAATTTTTTCTATAATTGCAACATAGGGCAGCACAGTGGTCCAGTTGGTAAAGGTGCTGCCTCTCAGCGAGAAGGTTGCTGGATTAAATCCCGGACAGGGGCCTTTCTGGGTGGAGTTTGCATGTTCTCTCCATGCATGCATGGGTTTTCTCCAGGTACTCCAGTTTCCTCCCACAGACCAAACACATGCATGTTAGACTGATTGGTAACTGTAAATTGTCCCTAGGTGTCCCTGTGATGGACTGGAGACCTGTCCAGGTGTCCCCCGCCTCTCACACAGTGACTGATAGACATGGACACCAGTGATCCCGCGATCTGAAAAGGAAGCAGCAAGTAAAAGATGATGGATGTATGTTTGATGATGGATGGATGATGGTTGATGGATGTATATATGATGATGGATGGATGATAGATGGTTGATTGACGGATGAGTGGATGATGATGATGGCTGATGGATGCAAGATGGATGGAAGATGATGGATGTCCCACTAGTAAAAGTTGTGCTCCATCATTGTTGATGCATGTTCTCTTTCAGTCGTGCAACAGCAGGACAGGAAGTTAGAGCTGAACTGTAACACGTGTGTTTCCGTGCACATTTGTCATTTTAAACCACAAACATGGCAGAGTGGGTAAACTGTGCATCAGAAAAATGATCTTCAAGGATTAATAAATGTATTGATTAATCAAATTATTTTATTAGTCCCACCTGGTTCCTGTTCAGCAACATCTGAACAGTTTGCAGGTTGTTGCCGTGCTCCTGTGACATGGCCAGAGGCATCCTCTCCTCGATCCAGAGCTGAGATACAAACGAGAGGAAAACATCAGGACTACGATGAGACTGAAGGCAGACTCTGGAAGCTCTTTATGAACCTGTTTATGAACCTGTGGAACCTGTTTATGAACCTCTGGAACCTTTATGAACCTCTGGAACCTGTTTATGAACCTCTGGAACGTGTTTATGAACCTCTGGAACCTATTTATGAACCTCTAGAACCTCTTTATAAACCTCTGGAATTTGTTTACGAACCTCTGGAACCTGTTTATGAACCTCTGGAACCTGTTTATGAAGCTCTGGAACGTGTTTATGAACCTCTGGAACCTCTTTATAAACCTCTGGAATTTGTTTACGAACCTCTGGAACCTAAAGGAACCTTTGGATCCTGTTTATGAAACTCTGGAACCTCTTTACGAACCTCTGCAACCTCTTTATAAACCCCTGGAACCTCTTTATAAACCTCTGGAACCTCTTTATGAACCTCTGGAAACTCTTTATAAACCTCTGGAACCTCTTTATGAACCTCTGGAACCTCTTTAAAACTTCTGGAACCTCTTTATGAACCTCTGGAAACTATGAATCCCTGCACACCAACGTCTCCACATCTGTCTGCAGTTACTGCTTCAGTGTTTTCAAGCCCTCACACAGGAAATGTTTCACCTACACCTGCAGGTTTTCAAAGCAGAACAAAGACCATTTCACCTAAAAAGCTTTAAACATCTGTTACGATACGTTTTTAATTAAGATAGAAAACAGCTGTCCATTAGCCAAAATAAGTCCATGTGTTGTGGTGCGAGCCGTGGACTCCAGCAGGCTCCGATCTGACCCGTGTCGCTCTGATGTCGTGCTGTCGGTGTCAGTTGTTCGGACACATTTAACGGACTCTGTGCTTACGAGCTCGTCGGCCAGGTCTCTGCAGAACTGATGGACATCTCTGGCTGCTTCCAGTCGGCTCCTGCGCTGGGATAGAGGAGTGAGGAGCTGCTGGAACTCCGTCTGCAGGACCTGCTGCTCGGCCTCCAGCTCCGACTGGTCGTCCCTCCCCCCGCCGTGCCTCCTGACTGCTTCTTGGAGCTCCTCCAGCTCCCGGGCCCGATCACGAACCTGCTTCTCTGTCATCTGGCATGGGGGGAGAGACATAATGAGACAAAGATAAATAACCTTCCATGACGTATAATGAAGATGCAGCCAAAGCTGATACTAACATTTTCTGTGTAAAAACTAAATATAAACACCTTTTTTCTGTTTTCTACATTATTGTATGAAGTTTGACCCCTCCCTGGGCTGCCACCTTACCGTGGTGGAGGGGCTTGAGTGTCCCAATGATCCTAGGAGCTATGCTGTCAGGGGCTTACGCCCCTAGTCGGGTCACCCATGGCAGACAGGTCCTAGGTGAGGGACCAGACAAAGTGCAGCCCAAAAACCCAAACGATGAGAAAAATAAACGGACCTAATGTTCCCTTGCCCGGATGTGGGTCACTGGGGTCCCACTGTGGAGCCAGGCCTGGAGGGGGGGCATGCGGGCGAGCGCCTGGTGGCCGGGCTTTTACGCATGGAGAACGGCCGGGCACAGCCCGAAGAGGAGACGTGGGTCCCCCTTCCCATGGGCTCACCACCTGTGGGAGGGGCCAAAGGGGTCGGGTGCAATGTGGGATGGGTGGTGGCCGAGGGCGGGGACCCTGGCGGTCTGATCCTCGGCTACAGAAGCTGGCTATTGGGACGTGGAATATCACCTCACTGGTGGGGAAGGAGCCTGAGCTGGTGTGTGAGGTTGAGAGGTTCCGGCTAGAAATAGTCAGACTCACCTCTACGCATGGTTCTGGCTCTGGAACCATTTTCCTTGAGAGGGGCTGGACACTCTTCCACTCTGGAATTGCCCCTGGTGAGAGGCGCCGAGCAGGAGTGGGCATACTTATTGCCCTCCAACTTGGTGCCTGTGTGTTGGGGTTCACCCCGGTGAATGAGAGGGCGGCCTCCCTCCGCCTATGTGTGGGGGGACGGGTTCTGACTGTTGTTTGTGCTGATGCACCAAACAGCAGTTCGGATTATCCACCCTTTTTGGAGTCCTTGGAGGGGGTAAGGGAAAGTGCTCCTCCTGGGGACTCCCTTGTTCTGCTGGGGGACTTCAATGCTCATGTGGGCAATGACAGTGAGACCTGGAGGGGTGTGGTTGGGAGGAACGGCCCCCCTGATCTGAACCAGAGTGGTGTTCTGTTTGTGGACTTCTGTGCTCGTCATGGATTGTCAATAACGAACACCTTGTTCAGGCATAAGGGTGTCCATATGTGCTCTTGGCACCAGGACACCCTAGGCCGCAGTTCAATGATCGACTTTTGTCATCGTCTCATCTGATCTGCGGCCACATGTCTTGGACACTCGGGTGAAGAGAGGGGAGGAGCTGTCCACTGATCACTACCTGGTGGTAAGTTGGCTCCAATGGTGGGGGAGGATGCCGGTCAGACCTGGCAGACCCAAACGTATTGTGAGGGTTTGCTGGGAACGTCTGGCAGAGTCTCCTGTGAGACGGAGTTTTAACTCCCACCTCCGAGAGAACTTCGAACATGTTCCGAGGGAGGTGGGGGACATTGAGTCCGAGTGGACCATGTTTTGTGCCTCTATTGTCGAGGCGGCTTCCTGGAGCTGCGGCTGCAAGGTTGTCGGTGCCTGTCGCGGCAGCAACTCTCGAACCCGACGGTGGACACCGTCGGTGAGGGATGCTGTCAGGCTGAAGAAGGAGTCCTATCGGGTCTTTTTGGCCAGTGGGACCCCAGAAGCAGCTGATGGGTACTGGCAGTCCAAGCGACATGCGGCTCGGGTGGTCGCTGAGGCAAAAACTCGGGCATGGGAGGAGTTCGGAGAGGCCATGGAGAATGACTTCCGCACGGCTTCGAGGCGATTCTGGTCCACCATCCGGCGTCTCAGGGGGGGAAAGCGGTACGCCACCAACACTGTTTATAGTGGGAGTGGTGTGCTGCTGACCTCAACTCGGGATGTCGTGGGTCGGTGGGCGGAATACTTTGAAGACCTCCTCAATCCCACCGGCACGTCTTCCACTGAGGAAGCGGAGCCTGGGGACTCTGTGTCGGGCCCTCCAATCTCTGGTGCTGAGGTCACCGAGGTGGTTAAAAAGCTCCTCGGTGGCAGGGCCCCAGGGGTGGATGAGATTCACCCGGAGTTCCTTAAGGCTCTGGATGTTGTAGGGTTGTGTTGGCTTACGCAACTCTGCAATATTGCGTGGACATTGGGGGAAGTTCCCCTGGATTGGCAGACCGGGGTGGTGGTCCCCCTATTCAAAAAGGGGGACCGTAGAGTGTGTTCCAACTACAGGGGAATCACACTCTTAAGCCTCCCTGGTAAGGTCTACTAGGGGGTTCTGGAGAGGAGGGTCCGTCGGATAGTCGAACCTCGGATTCAGGAGGAGCAGTGCGGTTTTCGTCCTGGCCATGGAACACTGGACCAGCTCTACACTCTCAGCAGGGTACTGGAGGGTGCGTGGGAGTTTGCCCAACCGGTCTACATGTACTTTGTAGACTTGGAGAAGGCGTTCGACCGCGTCCCTCGGGGAACCCTGTGGGGGGGTACTCTGGGAGTATGGGGTACCGGGCCCTTTGATACGGGCTGTTAGGTCCCTGTATGACCGGTGTCAGAGCCTGGTCCACATCGCCGGCAGTAAGTCGGGCTTGTTCCCGGTGAGAGTTGGACTCCGCCAAGGTTGCCCTTTGTCACCGATTCTGTTCATAACTTTTATGGACAGAATTTCTAGGTGCAGCCAAGGTGTTGAGGGGATCTGTTTTGGTGGCCTTAGGATTGCGTCTCTGCTTTTTGCAGATGATGTGGTCTTATTGGCTTCATCAGATCATGATCTACAGCTTTCGCTGGAGCGGTTCGCAGCCGAATGCGACGCGGCCGGGATGAACTGCAGGAGCTTCATGATTACATCAGCTCGCTGCAGAGCAAACACACCGAGGCTCTTTACGTGGTAGCCGGAGACTTTAACCACGTGAATCTAAAGGACTGTCTCCCAAGCTTTAATCAACATGTGACAATTCCGACATGTGGAGACGACGCTGGACCGTGTTTACACAAACGTAAAAGATGCATACAAAGCCGAACCCCGCCCCCACCTAGGACTATCAGACCACATCTCAATCTTCCTGGCTCCTGCTTACATGCTCCCGCTGAGACGCTCCAGACCGGTACAAAAGAAAGTTAAATGCTGGATCCAGGACAGTGGCCCCATACTGAGAGATTGTTTTGACCGAACAGACTGGCAGGTTTTCAGAGAAGCTGCTGAAAATGGAGGTTTGCTTGACCTTGACCAATACACATCCTCAGTTCTGGGTTACATTAGTACATGTACTGAAACCGTCTCCTCTATCAGAAATGTTAAAAGCTACCCAAACAGAAAACCTTGGCTGAATGCAGAGGTGCGTACCCTGCTGGAAGCCAGGAACACTGCCTTCAGGTCTGGAAACTCAGAGGAGCTGAGTAGGACAAGAAAAGAGCTTGTTGCTGGTATTAAGAAGGCCAAGGCCACATATGCACAGAGGATCGAGGGTCAATTCATCTCACAAGACCCTCGGAGCATGTGGAGAGGCATTAAGTGCATAACAGATTATAAAGGAAGGAGAGAACAATGACCCTAAGACCCATCTCTGCCTGATGCCCTCAACAAGTTCTATGCACGCTTTGAAGACCTGAACAGACCACCCAGCACCAGACTCACCTCACCACCGGATGAAGAGCATCTCAGCGTGACCTCAGCCTAAGTAAGGAGTACCTTCAGGAGGATTAATCCGCACAAAGCAACTGGCCCAGACAACATCCCCGGAAAAGTGTTGAAGGAATGTGCTGATCAGCTCTGTGAGGTGCTGGCAGACATCTTTAACACCTCACTTACCCTGGAGACAGTTCCCACCTGCCTGAAGACTGCCACCATCATCCCAGTCCCCAAAAGCTCTACAGTGACTGGTCTGAATGACTATCGGCCAGTGGCCCTCACCCCGATAGTTTCTAAATGCTTTGAAAAACTGGTCATGACTCACATCAAAACAGCCATCAACATCAACGAGGACCCTCATCAGTACGCATACCGTGAGAATCGATCAACAGAGGATGCCACCTCCTCTGTGGTCCACACTGCGCTCAACCACCTGGAGCAGAAAAACTCTTACGTCCGTATGCTCTTTGTGGACTTCACATCCACCTTCAACACCATGATCCCCCAAACCCTGATGGACAAACTATCCACACTAGGACTAAGCCCCTCCATCTGCAACTGGGTACTAGACTTCTTAACAAAGAGACCACAGTTAGTGAGGATCCACAACCTCTCCTCCTCCACCATAACCCTCAGCACTGGCTCTCCTCAGGGATGTGTGTTGAGCCCCCTCCTGTTTACTCTGCTCACGTATGATTGTGCAGCTACCCATCCAGGCTGTCACATTGTAAAGTTTGCAGATGATACAGCGGTGGTGGGATGCATCACAAACAATGATGAGTCCAGCTACAGGCAAGAAGTGGAACACCTGGAGAGCTGGTGCAAAGAGAATAACCTTCACATCAATGTGAAGAAGAAAAAGGAGATGATTGTGGACTTCAGAAGGAACAAAAACATCTACACCCCCCTGAACATAAGAGGATCTGCGGTGGAAGTGGTCTCCAGCTACAAGTACTTTGTTGTACACATGAACAACAACCTCAGCTGGAGCAACAACACCACCAGCCTGATGAAGAAAGATCATCAGAGACTCTACTTCCTCAGACGGCTGAGGCGAGCTGGTCTGGGAAGCTCAGTCCTCACCTCCTACTACAGGTGTGCAGTGGAGAGCATCCTGTGCTCCAGCATCAACGTGTGGCATGGAGGCTGCACAGCTGCAGAAAGAAAAGCTTTGCAGAGAGTGGTGAAGGCTGCACAGAA
>NC_056518.1:35033069-35034301 GCF_014905685.2 Nematolebias whitei | reverse complement strand
TAGAAAGTACACCTGGGCTATAGAAACCACACCTGGACTATAGAAACCACACCTGGACTATAGAAAGTACACCTGGGCTATAGAAAGTACACCTGGGCTATAGAAACCACACCTTGACTATAGAAACCACACCTGGACTATAGAAAGTACACCTGGGCTATAGAAACCACACCTGGACTATAGAAACCACACCTGGACTATAGAAAGTACACCTGGGCTATAGAAACCACACCTGGACTATAGAAAGTACACATGGACTATAGAAACCACACCTGGACCTGTCATTCTGTGTCTGTTTCTACTTCCTGTCCTCTCAGACCCAGCTGGTTGCAGCAGATGTCCGCTCGTCCTGAGCCTGGTTCTTCTGGAGGTTTCTTCCTGCTAAAGGCAGTTTTCCTTCCCACTGTCCCCTTTGTTCTTGCTCAGGATGAGAGACTGTGATGAAGTGAAGATTCAACTCAACCTGCTGCTTCCTGAGATAGAGAACTTTATTAATTGTCTTTTATAAAGTCTGAATGTTTGTGTTCAGAGATCTGAGGTGACTTCTGTTGTGACTTGGAGCTGCAGAATTGAACTGAATCGGTTTGATTCACTTTCACACGCAGAAAATTGCAAACGAACTCGAGGCAAAGCAACGTGTGGACCATCAGGGAGTGTTAGAGCATGCATGTTCATTTTGTTGATGTGGGCTCACCTGAAGTAAACTTCAATTCAGTTCAGTTTATTTCTAAAGTTCCAAGTCACAACAGAAGTTGTGTCAGGCACCGAACAGAAACATTCAGATATAAAATAATAACTGAAAATTATTTATCTGAGGAGCAGACTGCTTTACTTTAACTCCATCACAGAACTCTCAAATCCAGAGAGACAGTGCCGCGCAGTGAGCTAATCGACAACATGAAGGGTTTAATCCTGTAATCTGTGTTTACTAATATTTCAGGCTAAACTAAACGAGCAGAATGCCACAAAATTTTTAATAACATTTATTTAAAATAGTATTTAGCTTTCTGCTTCGTACTGCTTTACAGGACTGATTAGAAGAAGATGAGGACGAGTGGTGGCTAACAGCATTCATCAAGTTAAAACAAAGGCCAAGTTCAATGCGTTCAGTGCGTTCAATAAGTTCAGTACGTTCAGTGCGTTCAATAAGTTCAGTACGTTCAATGCGTTCAGTGCGTTCAGTATGTTCAGTGCGTTCAATAAGTTCAGTACGTTCAATGCGTTCAGTGCGT
>NC_056518.1:35023769-35033059 GCF_014905685.2 Nematolebias whitei | reverse complement strand
AAGTTCAGTACGTTCAATGCGTTCAGTGCGTTCAGTATGTTCAGTGCATTCAATAAGTTCAGTACGTTCAGTGCGTTCAATAAGTTCAGTACGTTCAGTGCGTTCAATAAGTTCAGTACGTTCAGTGCGTTCAATAAGTTCAATAAGTTTAATAAGTTCAATAAGTTCAATAAGTTCAATAAGTTTAATAAGTTCAATAAGTTTAATAAGTTCAATAAGTTTAATAAGTTTAATAAGTTCAATAAGTTCAGTGCGTTCAATAAGTTCAGTGCGTTCAATAAGTTCAATAAGTTCAAAATAAGTTCAATAAGTTCAATAAATTTAATAAGTTCAATAAGTTCAATAAGTTAAATAAGTTCAGTAAGTTCAGTAAGTTCAATAAGTTTAATAAGTTTAATAAGTTCAGTGCGTTCAATAAGTTTAATAAGTTTAATAAGTTCAATAAGTTCAATAAGTTTAAAAAGTTTAATAGGTTTAATAAGTTCAGTAAGTTCAATAAGTTCAGTAAGTTCAATAAGTTCAATAAGTTTAATAAGTTCAATAAGTTCAGTGCGTTCAATACGTTTAATAGGTTCAATAAGTTCAATAAGTTTAATAAGTTCAATAAGTTCAATAAAATTAATAAGTTCAGTAAGTTCAGTAAGTTCAGTAAGTTCAATAAGTTCAATAAGTTTAATAAGTTTAAAAGTTTAAAAGTTTAAAAGTTTAAAAGTTTAAAAGTTTAAAAGTTTAAAAGTTTAATAAGTTCAGTAAGTTCAGTAAGTTCAGTAAGTTCAGTAAGTTCAGTAAGTTCAGTAAGTTCAGTAAGTTCAGTAAGTTTAATAAGTTTAATAAGTTTAATAAGTTTAATAAGTTTAATAAGTTTAATAAGTTCAATAAGTTCAATAAGTTCAATAAGTTCAATAAGTTTAATAAGTTTAATAAGTTCAGTAAGTTCAGTAAGTTCAATAAGTTTAATAAGTTCAATAAGTTTAATAAGTTTAATAAGTTCAATAAGTTCAATAAGTTCAATAAGTTCAATAAGTTCAATAAGTTTAATAAGTTTAATAAGTTTAATAAGTTTAATAAGTTCAATAAGTTCAATAAGTTCAATAAGTTCAGTAAGTTCAATAAGTTCAATAAGTTCAATAAGTTTAATAAGTTTATTAAGTTCAAGAAGTTTAATAAGTTTAATAAGTTCAATAAGTTTAATAATGTAGTGGACTAGTAGGCCTGATGTCAAAACTGACCAGATGGACAGAAACTGTCATTTCATTGATTTGAATCCAGAAATACAGTTTGACCCATCCTGAGACTTTCTTTCTTGAATTAATCAAGTGGAATATGTAGATGAACAGATGCTGAGATATATTCATCAATTAAAACGGATTCTTCATTTTTCTGGACTGTATGATGTCGTGCTTTGAATTTAACAGAAATGTAACGTGAGACGTTATTTATCTTTGACCCATCAAAATGAATGGAGGTCATTTATTTACAGAATCAAAGTTTAACATCAAACATTTACATTAATTTGGCAGAATATGAAAATAACAACATAATTAATCAGCTTTACAACCAGGAAAACCATACGGCCATGATTTTCCGTTACTTCACCACAGACATTTCTGAAAACATCTGGATTAATTTTCTAGCAAATAAGAGAGTTTAAAGATGGAAAATGAAGTTTTATCTTACAGAGAGATGTGTGAGGGAATTTGTCTGTTTTAACCAGAACAGCACGCTCTTTTGGAAATCAGCTTGTCCCAACAGTACACTTTTGGTGAAGGTCGACTTTTACCTTTTCTGAAGATAGATCAGTTCCGGCGTGGAGTCTCACTTCCAACCACTGTTCAGCGTCTCCGTGAGAACAGCTAAATACCTCGAGAGCCGTGTGAGGTTATCCAAACAGAAGTTATAATTCCCAAAATCGTCTCTGGTTCAGCTTGGTTCTAATTCAGCAGCATCCATGAATGCCTGCGGTTGCATCCTGGAACTCCCAAACTCTCTGCTTGAACTGCTACTCCATCAACTCTGAACTCCTACGTTGAACTGGGAAGTGCCACATTTAAATGGGCTCTACTTCCGGTTCATTTGAGAGCCTTTGATTGGTCGATGGACCCCAACAGAGGTGTGTTTTGTGATGTAAGGTGTTATGGAAAGTCAAGGATTGTTTAAGAACAGACAGAAAGATATCATGGAAAAACCAGACTTCGTGGCGTCGCTCCACCAAGTATCTCGCTGTAAAAGTTAAACATGACATTTCTTTTCAGTAAACTTTTAGTTGACCGAAACCTGAACTTTAACACACTTACAAACTCTGCTCACTTCAAGCAGACGATCAAGAAATTGAATCATTACTCTGTAACGTATTCTAACTTGATTTCACTTTGAATTGAGGAATAAAAATCATTACTACTGTTAAAGTTAATAAAAATGAGTAGTTCACTTCAACATGTAAACATTGTTTGAACTAACACAATTTGATTATCAAAACATTTGTAAAATAGTAATGATCATAGAGAATTGTCTTTTTCCACTTGATTAATTCAAGAAAGAAAGTCTCAGGATGGGTCAAACTGTATTTCTGGATTCAAATCAATGAAATGACAGTTTCTGTCCATCTGGTCAGTTTTGACATCAGGCCTAGTCCACTACAGTAAGTTTAATAAGTTCAATAAGTTTAATAAGTTCAATAAGTTTAATAAGTTCAATAAGTTTAATAAGTTTAATAAGTTTAATAAGTTTAATAAGTTCAATAAGTTCAGTAAGTTCAATACGTTCAATAAGTTTAATAAGTTCAATGCGTTCAATACGTTCAATAAGTTCAATAAGTTTAATAAGTTCAATAAGTTCAGTAAGTTCAATAAGTTCAATAAGTTTAATAAGTTCAATAAGTTTAATAAGTTTAATAAGTTTAATAAGTTTAATAAGTTCAATAAGTTCAGTAAGTTCAATACGTTCAATAAGTTTAATAAGTTCAATGCGTTCAATACGTTTAATAAGTTTAATAAGTTCAATAAGTTCAATAAGTTCAATAAGTTTAATGAGTTCAATAAGTCAAAGTCTTCCTGTTGAACATTGTTGACTCCACCCCAGAAGCCAAAGTTGGTGTGAAGCAGCTGAGAGCAGCTGCTCCAAAGGGTCTGAGTACAGATGTGAGCACCATGTTCACACCAACACAAACGAACCAGTGGGGAACGGTGACACAGTTTCATGTGAACAAACTTGAAACTTGTGCAGTACCTGATTGTTGAGGATGGCCTCCACAGCTTTGCCATCCCTCAGGAACTGCTGGAAACCCAGACCCTGGTCGAGCAAGTTCTTGCGACTGTCCCACATCTTCTGGAGCTCATACCAGCCGCGATCCAAACCTTTCAGCCTCTCCTCGAGCTGCTGGTACTGAGGATCATCCTCCAGACCCTGCGTGACCTGAGCTCCAGTGTCCCTGACACGGTGGTAGTCCTCTTCATGGTTGTTTATGTCTTCACGCACGTTGTGGTGAAGACTCAGCAGCTCCTCTGTTTCTTGCAGAGAGGTGGGCATTTCCTCAGAAGCCACAGCCTTCTGGGTCTTAAAAAGCCAAGACTGGAAGTCATCCATGTCTTGAAGGAAGGTCTGTAACTTACTGACTTCGCCCAAAGAATCCTCCCTGTCTTTAAGGGTCTTCCTAAGCTTGTCCCAGGCTCTGTCCAGTTCTCCTCGTCGGGACAAGATCTCTGCTGCATTCTCCGGGTGGTCCTGAGCCAGCTGCTCAGCCTCTGTCCCCAGGAAGGTAAGCTTGGTGTTGATGGCAGCCAAATCTCTCTCTATGCCAAACAGCTTCCTCTGGATGGTCATGACAGCCGCCAGGTCATTACCCAGTTCCTGCGTGGACTCGATGACTCGGGTCTTTTCTTTGATCCAGGCTTCTGTCTCGTCACACTCCAGTCCATAGTTGTGCAGACTAACAGCAGAATCGACTTTCTTCTTCTTCTCCTCCACCATAGCCCTGAAGGCCTCCCATCTGAAAATGACAAAACACATGAAGTCACTGCACATGTTCTCTGATGACTCGGGCTAAAACTTCATTTATTTACTTCTTCTGCAATTTCATTATGAACTTCTAATGGAACCATGCGACCAATTATCAGTTTATTTCTTCTTCTATTGGCTGATCCCTTTTCAATGGTCAAAAACAGGAAGTCATCCTCCTCTGTCCCACTCTTTCCTCGGCATCCTCTGTCCTCACTGTCCTCTGCATCCTCTGTCCTCACTGTCCTCTGCATCTTTGCATCTTCTGTCCTCTGCATCCTCTGCATCTTCTGTCTTCACTCTGTCCTCTGCATCTTCTGTCCTCTGCATTATCTGTCCACTGCATCCTCTGTCCTCACTGTCCTTTGCATTCTGTCCTCACTGACCTCTGCATCCTCTGTCCTCACTGACCTCTGCATCTTCTGTCCTCACTCCAATTACCTCCATGTCCTCTCTAACTGCATCCATGCGTCTCCTCTTTGTCTTTTTCCTGCAGCTGCATTTCTAACATCCTTCTATAAATATACCCACTGTCCTCATACATGTCCTGCTGTCCTCATACATGTTCTGCTGTCCTCATACATGTCCTGCTGTCCTCATGCATGTCCTGCTGTCCTCATGCATGTCCTGCTGTCCTCATGCATGTCCTGCTGTCCTCATGCATGTCCTGTACCAGTCTTAACATACCACACCTCCTCCCTCGGCACCCTGTCAGATGTTTTTCTAAATCCACAAAGACACAATGGAGTTCTTTCTGACCCTCTCTGTTCTTCTCCATCATCATCCTCAAATCAAAGATGGATCTGTGGAGCTCTTCCTCAGCATGAAACCATCCTGCTGCTCACAGATAGTCACCTGTCGTCCAAGTCTTGCTTCCACAACTCTCTCCCAGATCTTCATCGTGTGGATCATCAACTTAGTTTCCCTGTAGTTGCTACAACTCTGCTGCACAATTTTCCTCCATTCCTCAGGTACGCTCTCACTCTCAAAAAGTCCATAGAATAATTTAGTCAAAAACCTCACTGCCATCTCTCCAAGACATTTCCAAATCTCCACCGTATGTCATCAGGTCCTACTGCCTTACCTGTCAATCTTCTTCAAAGCTTTCCGAACATCATTCTCACCATCTTTCCCACTTCCTGGTCCACTGTTTCTATGACCTCTACTTTTATTTCTCTTTCATTCTCTTCCTTCATTACATTCTCAAAGTATTCCTTCCATCTTCCCATCACGCTCTCCTCACTTGTTTTTTTAATTACCATTCATATCATTAACGAGCCTAATTGTAAATATTTTCAATACAAATATATATTTTTCCTTATAATATTTTCTCTGTCCAGTTTTTCATCATCTTCCACCATTTGGTCTTCTTCTCTAATTTGACTCTTTTTCTCCTCTTCACAACAACAGTCATTCTACACACAACCATCCGATGCTGTCTGGCCACGCCCTCCCCTGCCACAACCTTACAGTCTCCAATCTCCCTCAGGTTTCCACTTCTACACAGAATGTAGTCGACCTGCGTACTCCTTCCTCCACTCTTATAGGTCACTCTGTGCTCCTCCCTCTTTTGGAAATAGGTGTTGACTACAGCCATTTCCATTCTCTTGGTGAAATCCACCACCATCTGTTCTTCCTGGTTTCTTTCCTTGACACCAAACCTACCCATCACTTCCTCATCCTCTGTTTCCTTCACCAACATGTCCATTCAGGTCTGCTCCCATCACCTCTCTCTCCTCCCTGGGAATACTCTCTATAACTTCATCCAGATCTTTCTCCTCATCATCACATCCAACCTGTGGAGCATAACCACTGACAACATTTAGCATCAGACCTTCTACTTCTACCTTCAGACACATCACCCTATCTGACACTCTTTTCACCTCTACTACATTCTTTGATAACTCCTCCTTCAGGACCACCCCTACTCCATTCCTCTTTCTATCCACACCATGGTAAAACAGTTTGAACCCTGCTCCAATGCTGCGAGTCTAGCTGCCCTTCCACTTGGTCTCTTGGACACATAAAACATCTACCTTCCTTCTCAGCATCATGTCAGCCAGCTCTCTACCTTTGCCTGTCATTGTCCCCACATTTAGAGTTGCAACCCTCAGTCCTACATTCTTCACTTTCCTCTTCTCCCTCTGTCTCCCGACACGTTTCCCTCCTCGTGGTCTTCGACTAACAGTAGCACAATTTCCACCGGCACCCTGTTTGTCAACAGCACCGGTGGGGGGTCGCTGTTAACCCGGGTCTTGACGATCCAGTATGGAGCTGTTTGGATAAACTTGCATATTTGCCATTTTATTTATTTGGTTGATTCAGATCAAACCCAAGCACACTGATTGCATTTCTATATGATCAGATTATTATTATCTTTAATTTTTTTTGTATTTGAAACTATACCCTGTCCATCAGATACACTTTAGCCAGTACAGCTGTGGAGTGAGATGTTTTATATCCTGATGCTAAAGGGAAAAGGGAGATCATGTTCTTACTGAGAATCATTCACAACAGTTTTAACACAAAACAATTGTGCTTAGATATTTTCAAAGTTTTACAAAAAAGGCCACTCTGTGCACTGCTTACCATTTTAGCCTTAGTTTATCATTTATAAAAAGGATTAATTATATTTTACATTTGCTTCAAAAACCAAACAAATGAGCAAAATGAAGAATCTGAAGAGCGGCGGTAATCATAAAAGCACCTGGTGTTCAGTCGCTCCTGACATTCCTTGATGTCTTTGGTGCGGGGGTGTCTGCTGTCCTCGAGCTGTTTCGCAGCTTTGTTCACGTTGTCCACCCTCACCTGAACATTTCCCATATCTTGAGCTAAACTGCTTAACCTGCAAACAAGTGAAGTATTCATGAAGGGTCCAGCAGAATCAGCTCAGTGTAAATGTTAAGATTTTGAAAAGTTTGTTTGCACACACAAGTTTATTTTAGACTCATTTCACATTCCTGTGAGTAACAGTTAATTAAGATGGTGAACAGTAACATCTTGTTTGGCACCTGTTCTGCACCACTTCCAAGTCCTCCAGCTTCTCAGGCACTTCTAACCCCACCAACCACGTCTCCTTCTGGCTCATCCACAGCTCACAAGAATCTGTCTCGCTGAAGATGGTGTACAGAGACATGGCATCCTCCAGCTTCTGCTGTCTCAAGTCACTTAGAGTCAGAAGCTCCATGTAAAGGTCCTTGATGTCTTTCAGACGCCTCTGAATGTCAGGGGTGTTCTGCAGCTCCTCTGGCAGCGCGTTGGCCTGTTTGGAGAGCGCATCGATGGTGGCTCCATTCTTGATCGCTTCATTTTTCAGGTTGTTGTGATTTTTCAGCAGCCGCTGAGTCGTGTATTCATCATGACCTGCATCGCTGCTGCTCATCTGCCTCTTGGCATCCAGCAGCCAGGCCTTCAGGTCATCAGCATCGCCCTGAAACTGGAAGAATGTCTGGGTATCCTGCAGATTCTGCTTTCGAAACGCAGCCAGCTCCTCCAGTTGCTGCCACTGTCGTCTGATGCTGTCCAGGCACTCTTGAATCTTTGGGGATCCAAAGTGATTGGCCTGAATCATCTTCTCCCCCTCTGCCAAGATCTGCTCCAGATTGGCGTGACGGGCTCTGAGTTCATCCTCGAAGGCGCTGTGTTTGCTCTGGAGGACCAGCACACTCGTCAGATCTTTGCCGTAATCCAGGGAGGAGAAAATGTGCTCCTTCTCCCTGATCCAGCTTTCCAGCTCAGTCGCCTCCCACATGAGGTTCCAGAAGCGGCGGGACTGCTCCAGTCGAGCTCGTCGCTGTGCGGCGAGCGAACGTAGCTCACGGTAGCACAGGTCCAAATGCTGCACCCTGTCCCGGATCACCTGAGGGTCACATGGCTTATAGCCTGGAGGAGAAGACAGCACAGATTAATGATGTTCCTCTCTTGTAAGAGTCCTGGAGGCTCAATGACACTAACCTGTAGAAACAAAGGTTGAACGAATGAAAAAGTATCACATAAACTTTGTCATTATATCATTTCAAGCATGCTGAGGTTTTATCAACTCCCAGTAGAGCAGAACACACAGAACATTAAAGGAAGGAATGCATGATTGTCTTTTCACCTACGACAGTGGGAGGTGTTCATTTGTATGTTGTTAGCAAAATATTTCATAAGTCATTGGATAGATTTGTATGAAACTCTGAGAAAATAATCATCCAGTGTTTCCCCTACCATAATCCAAGGAGGGTGCCCCGCCCACTGAAACTGTCCTTCACCCACAACTCCCCCGTGTCAGCTGACGTAACGCTAAGCTAGTGGCGCACAATACAGAGGTGCTAGCTAAAAAGCTAGAGATGTAGCACTCCACTTCTCTCACCCACCAGTAAACAAAAATCAGTGAAGACACGAGCGCCTGTCAAGTCAACTGACCCAGGAAGAACTGATCCTCTCCAGATCATTTAGTTTTTGGGCTCCACCACATTTAAGATGGCTTCCAAAGCTAAAGAACTTCAGCAACAACAGAAATGATAAACTCGTTTCACTGAGCTGAAATGTAACTGGAGTCATCCTCAACACGTTCGATTAGCACCAGCACACATTGCATGAGCGTGCACGTTGTTTTCAGGTTTAAACCTTAACGACTACAAGTCCAGGCTTCTCATCATCAATCTGAAAACTGTGCAGACAACGCCCATGAAACAAATGCTAGACCTTTTCAATTCCACTCTAAAATCATTGTGTCATCGTTACATGTCTGGAGGACTGTTTCTCCTCAGGTGCACAGATTTGAACTGGGACTGGGCGGAGAGCTGGAGAGGACCGATCAGGACTCAGGACTGCCTTAAAGGAAGCTCTCCTGTGCCGTTTCTTTTCTCCTCCATGACAGTTTGGCACACCTGTGGTGTGTCAGGAGCAGTGCTCTTGGTTAAAGGTTTGTGGGGGGAGTTAGAGGTCAAGGTAAGGTTGGGGTACCTGAACATGTCCACACACAGGGGAAGTTCTGTTAGACACCGATGGTGCCACCCTTGTGACAGTGTGGTGAGCTCTTTATTGAGACAATCAGATCAGAGTAGTGTCCACTTCAATGTTTTCCATCTGGGACAGTTGACAATGGTCAGGTGTCAGTGGTCAGTTGTCAGTGGTCAGTTGTCAGTGGTCAATTGTCAGTGGTCAATTGTCAGTGGTCAATTGTCAGTGGTCAGTTGTCAGTGGTCAGTTGTCAGTGGTCAATTGTCAGTGGTCAGTTGTCAGTGGTCAATTGTCAGTGGTCAATTGTCAGTGGTCAATTGTCAGTGGTCAATTGTCAGTGGTCAGTTGTC
>NC_056518.1:35022734-35023669 GCF_014905685.2 Nematolebias whitei | reverse complement strand
CAGGTGTGGTTTCTATAGTCCAGGTGTACTTTCTATAGTCCAGGTGTGGTTTCTATAGTCCAGGTGTGGTTTCTATAGTCCAGGTGTGGTTTCTTTAGTCCAGGTGTACTTTCTATAGTCCAGGTGTGGTTTCTGTAGGAGGATAAGACTAAAAACATGTTAAGATAGAAATAATGACAAATACAAACAGGAAGAGTAGAGTAAGTAAAGACAGCAGCAGAGAGAGGAAGTGTGGTCAGTTTGTCCTCCAGCAGTCTAAGTCTATAGCAGCAGAACTAAGGGACAGCTCAAGAAACCCAAGCCAATCCTAACTATAGGATTTATCAAAAAGGAAAGTCTTCAAACTGGACAATGTGTCAGCCTCATGGACAGAAACTGGAAGTTGGTTCCACAATAGAGGAGCCTGATAACTGGAAGATCTTCCTTCCGTTCTGCTGCTGGAAACTCTAGGAACCACAAGTAAACCTGCAGCCTGAGAGTGAAGTGCTCTGTTAGTAAAATATGGAACAATAAGATCTGTAATATAAGACGGAGCTAGGTTGTTGAGAGCTTTGTAGGTTAGAAGTAAGATGTTGAATATTTTGACACTGAAAGTACTGAAAAAAGCCACAAGGGAACAAACTCCTCAAGTTGAACCAGATGCACAAAATGTCTTTTCTGTGGGCACCTTTCTAAATGAAAGAGCCATACCAAGCAGGATCATAATCTCTTTCTGTGCAGCCTTGACACCAGCTGCTGTGGAGTTACAGGAGAAAGAGTTCATTTCAGTTTTTCAGAACATTAGTCCTCATAAAGCAGCTGGGATTAAAGGAAGGCTGTTTAAAGAATGTGCCACACAGCTGGGCCCTGTGTCCAAACAGATATCTGAGCTGTTCCTTAACACTGGCTTTGTCCCACAAGCATGGAACATGTCAACTATTGTCCCACAAGCATGG
>NC_056518.1:35019203-35022724 GCF_014905685.2 Nematolebias whitei | reverse complement strand
CAACTATTGTCCCACAAGCATGGAACATGTCAACTATTGTCCCACAAACATGGAACATGTCAACTATTGTCCCACAAGCATGGAAAATGTCAACTATTGTCCCAGTGCCCAAAACAACACATGCAAAGACACTGAATGACTTCAGAACAACTGCCCTCACATCTGTATTATATAAATGTATGGAGCGCTTAGTGAGCAGAGAACTCATGTGTGTTACAGCTGAACATATGGACCCTTTGCAGTTTGCATATAGGACTAACTGAGGGGTGGAGGATGCCACTCTCTCCCTCCTCAACAAGGTCCATAATCACTTAGACAACCCAAAGACATTTGTTTGCATATTATTCATGGACTTTTCATCAGCTTTTAATACGGTTCAGCCACATATACTTTTAAAACGCCTGTGTGATCTAAATGTCAGCAGCCATCTTGTGTTGTGGATTAGCAACTTTTTAAGAGGAAGACCCCAGCGAGTTTGTGTTGATAACTATCTGACTGTAGGGTCTTGAACACTGGTGTTCCACAGGGTTGTGTTCTATTGCCTCTTTTATTCTCTATATACACAAATGAGTTGCAACACAACAGTAAAGATTTCACATTAATTAAGTATGCTGATGACATTGCCCTAGTTGCTGGTCTGAAAGACACCAGTAGCCCCTCCTACTCCCAGCTCATAGACCAGCTCTCTGTCTGGTTTGATGACAGTTTCCTGGCCCTTAATGTCAGTAAAACCAAGGAACTTTGTTTGGGAGGTAGATGGGGAGCAGCCAGCACCAGACCTACTTTTAGGCCTTCTATTATAAAAGGGCAGGAAGTAGAGCAGGTGACTGATTTTAAATACCTTGGAACAATAATTGACAACAAGTTGACCTTTGAACCCAACACTGACTATATTTACAAAAAAGCCAGACATCGTCTCCACCTTCTGTATAAACTGAGGAGCTTTAATGCAAGCAAAATTACTTTGCAGTTGGTGCACAGGTCACTGGATGAAAGTGTTGTTTCATTTAATATTGTCTCATGGTATGGGAACCTCCCAGTCAGAGACAGGAAGTTGTCCCGGGGGTCAAACAAGGTCGTGAAGTCACTGGTCATCAACAAATGACACCTACAGACCTGTACAGTCAGGTTCTGGAAAAAAAGGCAATGCAGGTTTACAATGAGCCAACTCATCCACTGCAACCATCATTCAGGTTGGTCCATCTGGTAGAAGACTGCTGGTTCCACTGGTGAAGATAAATGGTACAAAAAGTCATTTGTTCCCTCTGCGCTGAATGAACTTAACAAGGTCCTTTTTAAACGCAGCCTCACGTGTCAAACCACTGTCTGCTGGGAGGTTTTAATGGATCGTGTATTTTAGAATGGTTTTAATGAAATGTTTTTAATTGAGTCAGCAAAAGTTTTTTAATGACATTTTTATCTTGTTGTTTTTATGAGCCAGATGTCACATTTCCATTTCATTGAGTGTTATGGATGGTAAAGTTCTATTGGTTGATGTGTGCAGTGAGCTGTCACGTAGTGTGTCTGCAGGGTTTGTGTCTTGTTCTGTGCTGTTGGTTTCCTTTAAACCTCCTAATGGTTTTCTTGCAGGAGTATACTCTGGCCCACGTAGACACACCTGACACGCTAGCTGGGGCAGAGCAGGCCTTGAAGAAGCACGAGGACTTTGTGAGCACCATGGAGGCCAACGAGGACAAGATCGACGGTGCTGTGCAGTGGGGACGGCGCCTGGTGGACAGCAACAACCTGTACTGTGACAAAGTTCAGAAGAAGATGGACTCCATCCATGACAGGTCATTCACGGTTTTATGTTTCAGGATCTGCGTGGTTAAAGAAAGCTACGGGTCAGAGCTGGTCCATAAATATCAACCAGCAAATTATTCACTACGTTGAAGTGACATTTCATCTGGAAAGGATGCATTGGTTCCATTTTAGTGTGACAGCCTTATTACCATTAAATTCAACACACAAAATAAAGCAGCCCATAACGACTAAATGAAACCAAAAGGTTTGAATTTTCTACATTTCTGCACGTTTATTGGAAATGAAAAAATAACGTGCGTAAGTATTCAAAGCCATGACACTTGAGCTCTTCCTGTTCCCACGGTTACGTCCTGTGATTCTTTTGTGAAGGGTCGTTAAAATGGATCAAGCGGTGCACGAGATCCAACATGTTTCAGTCAGCTCATCTGGACAGTTTCTTTTTCTGTGCTGAAACGTTTCACCTTCCATCCAGAAGGCTTCATCAGTCAAGGAAACACACAACACAAAACTGATTCTTCCCCCAACAGCTTACTCCACTGTGGAACAAACCAGTTCTGTTGGTGCTAAGATGGTGTCTTTGGCACGCCCCCTACTCTTGTGCCGGCCCTCTTCCTCGTTGACAGTCATGTCAAACTGGTTCAAAACAGGTTCTAGTTCTATCCCAGTCCGATTCTGTTCCAGTTCTGTCCCAGTTCTGTCCCAGTCGTATGGTTGGAAACAGGAAAGGAGGGTTTGCTTTGTCTGGAGCTAGCTGGGACGCTCATCTGTGTCTTGCTCTTGTGTTTGCTCTGCAGGTGTAACAAGAATCAGCAACGAGCTGAAGACGTGTCGGAGAAGCTCCGAGATAATCGTGACCTGCAGCACTTCCTGCAGAACACCCAAGATGTGAGTCCTGATCAAGTTCGTGCAGCTTCATCGATCCATGCTCTATTGATCTACAGCTAAACGTCCATTCTTGTCCTGTTTCTAGTTCCGCACGTCACCGTACTTTCAGTCATGTTTCTTAACGTCTCCTTGTGCTTTTTAAATTATTAACTTTGATAAGCATCCTGCTCTTTGTGTTTCTTCTTTATGTGCCGTCACCCAGTGAAAAATCTGCCGATACTTGACTCACTTCATTTGTTTGAGCTCGTTCATTCAGCGTTCACCTGTCGGTCTGCAGAGATCGTTACAGTTTCTACTTCTGTCAAGTTTAACTGAAAAAATGAGCGTTTTCTACAAAATCAATCCGATTCTACTAATTACATTAAAATTCTCTCCAAAGTTCCAAGTATCAAATGTCAGTTGTCCGTATAAAAAGTATTTAACACTGGCTTTAATGTTTCATGTTCAGTGTTTCCACACTTTTCTGACCAGTGGTGCATGTTTTTTCTTTAGTTTGAGTCGTTCTCACAGAGTGTGTGTGTGTGTGTGTGCGCGTGCGTGCGTGTGTGCGCAGTTAACAGTGTGGATCAACGAGAAGATGCTGACAGCACAGGACACCTCGTATGATGAGGCCAGGAACCTCCACAGCAAGTGGCTCAAACATCAGGCCTTCATGGCTGAGCTGGCCTCCAACAAGGACTGGCTCAACAAAGTAGACCAGGTCAGTGAATGCCCCGTGTTGCTTTTAAATGACACGTTTTGTGTAGTATTTTGCACACACCTTAACTACATGAGGGCAACGCAACAGCAGTGAAGCATTTTTTACTCGTCTCTTCAAAATGTTTGTCCTGTTTGTTTCACTACTACACGAAATATGCTAATTAGACTTCCAT
>NC_056518.1:35018679-35019193 GCF_014905685.2 Nematolebias whitei | reverse complement strand
CAACCATCCATCATCCATCCAACCATCCATCCAACCATCCATCATCCAGCCAACCATCATCCTGTTTGTTTCACTACTACACGAAATATGCTAATTAGACATCCATCCAACCATCCATCATCCATCCAACCATCCATCATCCTGTTTTTCACAACCACACGAAATATGCTAATTAGACATCCATCCATCCAACCATCCATCATCCTGTTTGTTTCACAACTACAAAAAATACGCAAATTAGACATCCATCCATCAACCATAATCCATCCATCCAACCATCCGTCATCCGTCCATCATTCATCCATCCATCAACCATCATCCATCCATCCAACCATCGGTCATCCATCCATCATCCTTCCAACTATCATCCATCCAACCATTATCCATCATCCATCCAACCATCATCCAACCATCCATCCATCATCCTGTTTGTTTCACAACTACATAAAATACGCAAATTAGACATCCATCCATCAAACCATTATCCATCCATCCAACCATCCGCCATCCATCC
>NC_056518.1:35016867-35018579 GCF_014905685.2 Nematolebias whitei | reverse complement strand
TAGGGCCCCCATATATTGACTCCAGCCCAGGGGCCCCCATCCTCCTAAATCCAGCCCTGGTTAAGAGCTTTGTATTTTAGAAGTAAAATGTTCAGTTCTGAATTTTAGACTAAGCCCAAAGAGAGAAGCTAAAACTAGAGAACATTTAACAGAAATATCCTGATGCATGCTCAGTCATCCAGGTAGACGAATCTAAAGAAGTTGAAGCATGTCATCTGGACAGTTTCTTTTTGTAAGAAACATTTCATCCAAAGGACTTCATCAGTTGGAGACCTTCCACCAGGATCTGTCCAACAGAACCAGTCCAACCAGTGAGGTCCTCTGGAAGGATTAAAAACATTAAATAGAAGTGAATGATGTAAAGTTGTCTCTGAGAGTATGAACATCTGCTGGTGTTTGAACACAACAAAACATCTGGAGGGGAAACGAAGCAGTCAAACTTCATCCATCCATCCATTTTCTTCCGCTTATCCGGGATCGGGTCGTGGGGGTAGCAGCCTAAGTAGGGAGGCCCAGACTTCCCTCTCCCCAGCCACTTGGTCCAGCTCTTCCGGGGGAATCCCGAGGCGTTCCCAGGCCAGCCGAGAAACATAGTTCCTCCAGCGTGTCCTGGGTCTTCCTCTGGGTCTCCTTCCGGTGGGACGTGTCTGGTAAACCTCACCAGGGAGGCATCCGGGAGGCTAAACAGATGCCCGAGCCACCTCAACCGGCTCTTTCGACATGGAGAAGCAGCGGCTCTACTCTGAGCCCCTCCCGGATGATCGAGCTTCTCACCCTGTCTCTAAGGGAGAGCCCAGACACCCTGCGGAGAAAACTCATTTCAGCCGCTTGTATCCGAGATCTCATTCTTTCTGTCACAACCCAAAGCTCATGACCATAGATGAGGGTAGGAACGTAGATCGATCGGTAAATTGAGAGCTTCACCTTTTGACTCGGCTCTCTCTTCACCACGACAGACTTGTACAGCGCCTGCTTCACGGCTGACGCTGCACCTATCCACCTATCGATCTTGCGTTCTATTTTTCCCTCATTCGTGAACAAGACCCCAAGATACTTGAACTCCTCCACTTGGGGCAGGACCTCCTCCCTGACCCGGAGAGGGCACTCCACCCTTTTCCGGCTCAAGACCATGGCCTCAGATTTGGAGGAACTGATCTTCAGAGTCAGAGATTCTTTATTGTCATTCGCACCTCATGTGGTACATGTGGTGGAGCAAAATTATGTACACAAGGTCCTAGTTACATCCAACAATAAAATGTATAAGAAAAACAGTAATAACATCTAAGATATGAACTAAGAAAAACATCAACTAAATATACACTAAGCACTCATAACATAAAACATTGAACATGAGCACAAACATGAGCATGAGTCTGAGTGGATGTGCACGCATGAACACCAACATGAAACAGATCAGCAGCAACATGATATGGTTTTTCACAGTGATTATTCTAGTTGGAGATTCATGAGTCTAACAGACTCAGGGTAGAAGCTGTTCCTCAGTCTAGTGGTTCTACACTTAATGCTCCTCAACCTCCTTCCTGCGGGGAGTGGGGCAAAAAGTGTGTGTGCTGGGTGAGTGGGGTCCTTCATGATGCAGGTGGCCCTCTTCCTGCATCTGGAGGTGTAGATGTCTGTGATGGTGGGGAGACTGACTCCAACATCTTCTGTGCAGCCTTCACCACTCTCTGCAAAGCTTTTCTTTCTGCAGC
>NC_056518.1:35016580-35016767 GCF_014905685.2 Nematolebias whitei | reverse complement strand
GTTGTCAGTTGACTGTTGTCAGTTGACTGTTGTCAGTTGACAGTGGTCAGTCGTCAGTGGTCAGTTGTCAGTGGTCACTTGACAGTTGTCAGTGGTCAGTGGTCAGTTGACAGTGGTCAGTTGACAGTGGTCAGTTGTCAGTGGTCAGTTGACTGTTGTCAGTTGACTGTGGTCAGTTGACTGTTGT
>NC_056518.1:35016015-35016570 GCF_014905685.2 Nematolebias whitei | reverse complement strand
GTGGTCAGTTGACTGTTGTCAGTTGACTGTGGTCAGTTGACTGTTGTCAGTTGACTGTGGTCAGTTGACTGTTGTCAGTTGACTGTGGTCAGTGGTCAGTTGTCAGAGGTCAGTTGACAGTGATCAGTTGTCAGTTGACAGTGGTCAGTTGTCTGTGGTCAGTTGACTGTGGTCAGTTGACTGTGGTCAGTTGACTGTGGTCAGTTGACAGTGGTCAGTTGACAGTTGTCAGAGGTCAGTTGACAGTGATCAGTTGTCAGTGGTCAGTTGACAGTGGTCAGTTGTCAGTGGTCAGTTGACAGATGTCAGTTGTCAGTTGACAGATGTCAGTTGTCAGTGGTCAGTTGACTGTGGTCAGTTGACTGTGGTCAGTTGTCAGTTGACAGTGGTCAGTTGACAGTGGTCAGTTGACAGTGATCAGTTGTCAGTGGTCAGTTGACTGTGGTCAGTTGTCAGTGGTCAGTTGACAGTTGTCAGTGGACAGTTGTCAGTTGACTGTGGTCAGTTGACTGTGGTCAGTTGACAGTGGTCAGTTGACAGTGGTCAGTTGACAGT
>NC_056518.1:35015329-35015915 GCF_014905685.2 Nematolebias whitei | reverse complement strand
ACTGTGGTCAGTTGACAGTGGTCAGTTGACAGTGGTCAGTTGACAGTTGTCAGTGGTCAGTTGTCAGTGGTCAGTTGACTGTGGTCACTTGACTGTGGTCAGTTGACAGTTGACAGATGTCAGTTGTCAGTGGTCAGTTGACAGTTGTCAGTTGACAGATGTCAGTTGTCAGTGGTCAGTGGTCAGTTGACTGTGGTCAGTCGACAGTGGTCAGTTGACAGATGTCAGTTGTCAGTTGACAGTTGTCAGTTGTCAGTTGACAGTTGTCAGTGGTCAGTTGACAGATGTCAGTTGACAGTTGTCAGTTGACAGATGTCAGTTGACAGATGTCAGTTGTCAGTGGTCAGTTGACAGATGTCAGTTGTCAGTTGACAGATGTCAGTTGTCAGTTGACAGTTGTCAGTTGACAGATGTCAGTTGTCAGTGGTCAGTTGACTGTGGTCAGTCGACAGTGGTCAGTCGACAGATGTCAGTCGACAGATGTCAGTTGACAGATGTCAGTTGACAGATGTCAGTCGACAGTGGTCAGTCGACAGATGTCAGTTGACAGATGTCAGTCGACAGTGGTCAGTCGACAGTGGTCAGT
>NC_056518.1:35011343-35015319 GCF_014905685.2 Nematolebias whitei | reverse complement strand
TCAGTTGACAGATGTCAGTCGACAGTGGTCAGTCGACAGTGGTCAGTGGTCAGTTGACAGATGTCAGTTGACAGATGTCAGTGGTCAGTTGTCAGTGGTCAGTTGACAGATGTCAGTTGACAGATGTCAGTTGACTGTGGTCAGTTGACAGATGTCAGTTGACAGATGTCAGTTGACAGTGGTCAGTCGACAGTGGTCAGTCGTCAGTGGTCAGTTGACAGATGTCAGTTGACAGATGTCAGTTGACAGATGTCAGTTGACAGTTGTCAGTTGACAGTTGTCAGGCCTCATTCAGTTTGTTTCTTGGGTTTGACACAACCCAACTGTCCCAAACCTTGTGCAGATTTTAAAGACATTTTGAAGAAGAACAAAATAAAATCTTCTTTGTCTGCTACAAGGACTCACGTCAATATGCTGTGTATATATGCCCCACTTCCTCCGGGGGGGTGTAACAATCATCTCCAATAGCAGAAATGTACAATGAACCCTTGTAAATCACACAAGATCAAATGAAGACCTGTGTGTTTTTCCGATGGTGACGTGTGAATTTAACTGGAGTTGTTTTCATGAGGACACTTTGTTGAAAGTTTTTAAACTTTAACTGAAACACACGTTAGTTTTTCCAGAGAGCGTGCACCACTTACTGTCTCCATTTGCAAACTTCAGAGCAGCAGCGCTGGCACCGTGCACTCTCTCTGCCTGCAACGCGATGTCGTTCTCTAACAGAGCGTGTTTTTGCAACAAGTCTTCCACCTCCAGCAAATGTTTTCCAAAATCAGGGGAGAACAGCCGAGCCTGCAGAGAACATCCATGGTTAGTGTGCTGTTTGGACAGCAGGTGCTTTTACTTTAGATCTTTGGATGTGCACCTTCATGTCATCCATCCAGCTGATGATGTGCAGCATCTCCTGGAAGATCCTCTGCAGAGTCAAGTTCATGTCCAGGCGCCCCCGTCGAGCCCTCAGCAGCTCCTGCAAGTAGTCCCACAGACGGAGGATGTTGTCTTTTCGCACATCGATCCGCTTGGCGTCATGATAACGCTCCGACTCCAGCTCTTTGGAGATGTTGAGCAGCGCCTGGACGCGCTCCTCGTATGCTGCGATGTCCGTCTCAATGGCATCGTGCTTCTTCTTCGCTGCTTCCACTGCAGGCAGGTCGTAGCCAAAGTTATCCTGAGGAGGTCCACACAGGTTTAACTTGGAAAACATTCAGCTGGTACTCATGTAACATATGAAGCTTTTTCATTGACTGTGCAGCCCAGATAAAATCTGTCAAGTTCATTTGAGTCCCTGCTTTGATGGTTTCACCATTTCTCTGGAGTAAATTTGAGCTTGTGAGTTTTATGAACACATGAATGACGAGACCACAGGAGGAAATCTGTGATCACATTAAACGTCTTACAGACTTCACAGCCTGGACATGAACCATCAGATGTTCTGCTGAAACTACAGACATTTAAAACAAGATCATTTCACAGATAAACTGTGTTCAAGGCCTGAAATCTGCAGCTAAACTTTAGAGGAAAATTATAAGAGAAAGGAATCAACGGCGATTTCTTGAACTTGATGAATGTTTTGAATAATTGTGACCAAAGTATTCCTGTTTTTCCATAAAGGGGCAGCTGTAGTTCAAAACTGTGGTCAATCACATTGTTGAGTTCATGCTTGGAAGAAACCTCAAGTCTGGTCTCATTTCCTCCGAGTCATCCACATCAGGTCCACATGGATGGTTGGGGGGGAGGGGGGACCAGATCACTTTAGTGACAGACGTGTTCCTGTTTTTAGTATTTTACATGGCTTTATAATCTAGCTGTTTTTGTTTCATTTTCTTCCATTTGTTTTTCCTGACTGTTCTCTGTGGTCATCACTCGGTTTCATACACGAGTCCTCGAGGCTCCGTGAGACTAACCTGCAGACACAAAGCTTGAATGAACTTTACAGACATGCTGAAGGTCAGTCAGCAAGTCGAGCCCCACCATCTTTTTTAGAGGTTAAAACCACTTCTGATTAGAGGCAATGTGTAAAATAATTGTGTTCGTCCTGTTAGTTGCTCTGACAGAGACCTCAGCAACAAAACGAACCGTCGTCGTCAGTAGAACGTCAAATATCAGTAGCAGATTAAATGTGTGCAGCGGTTGGCTAACCTGAGCAACCAGTCTCTGGTTTTCCAGAAGCCAGGTCTCCCTCATGGCGGCCTTCCTGTCGAACCTGCGGGCCATCTGCTCCAGCTTCTCCTGCCTGATCAGCTCCTCTCTCAGGAGGCGCTCCCGCTCGTGCTCCGCTCTTTCCAGACGCTCCCAGGCCTGCACAGTCCATGATCCAAAGCTAATGCAGTTTAACACCAACAGCAGGTGACACTGAAATATTCAGTAAACTAGAGCTTCCTCGTGCTGGATGCCACCCTGCAGGTGGAGGTTCAAACAGACCTGGAGATCGTAATACAGACGCACGCTGAGACAACAACATCGTTGACACGTCTCCAGGTGCAACAAACCCAAAGATGGGGCGGATCTATGAGGCGCTGTCACAACGTTACATTCTTTGGTCATCTGCTTTAATTATAATGATTCTTTAGTTCACCCCACATACAGTTTTATCATTCGTCTCTGAAGAAGAAATGGAGATAATGCTGCAGGTCTTTTGTTTTGTTCACAAAAACTCATAAAGCACAACAAAGATTTAAATTCAGAACATCATCAGTACATGCACATTTAAACTTGAAAACTTTTGGCGTCAACTGAATTCAAAGTTGTTACGATCAACGTCAGAAAACACAAAAATGACTTTTCTGATGTTCTACTAAACTCTGATGCATGAGCCCCGTCATTCATCCTCAGATTATACTCCTTGCACTAACAACCTTACAAAATAATATATGACGTAATAATATGGCATGAACTTTCATTTACAATGTTTGACCAATGCAGCTCTAACTTTAATCCTCATCACAAGAGCATTTGATTATGAAACTCTGGAATAAAAGATGGCGGGTAACGTGCACTCTTTCCAGGTAAACTAGGCAGTTTGTTTTCAAGCTGCTCTTTACTGATCCTGGATTCTCACCCTGTTGATATCTGAAACCAGCGCTCCCTCTTTAGGGGTGTAGACCCTCTGATTGTTGGCCCTCATACGACTATGGATGGTGAACAGCAGCACCTCCAAATTGCCTTTCTCCTGGAACCTGAGGAGAAAACAAAACAAGGAGATCCTCTCAGACCAGCTGGCAAACATACAGCTTCCTACCTGGATTACAGATCAACACCAAGTTTAAAACAAGTCAAGCACTAAAGAAAATGCAATTTGTGAAAAAGCCACTGCTGAATTAAGCTGAAGAACTAATCTGAGCTGTTTAAGGTAAAACAAGCAGAACACTAGTTAAAAACGGCAAAACGCTGCTAACGTAGAAGATTATTAGATTAAAAAATCGAAACGCTAGCTAAAAGATAACAGAACAGTAGCTAAATGCTAAAAGTTGCAAAGGACTAGCTAAAAGATGAAAGTTGAAGAACAATTAAAAACTAAAAAAGCATACAAAGACAGAAAGAGAGCAAGTCTGATGAAGCAGATTTAAAATAAATCAATGTTTAGAAAGCAGTGAAGACATCTTAATTCACTTATACTGGAAAATAGTCATAAATAGTTAAATCATTTGAAAAGTACAAAAGTGAATAACCTTGATTAGCCATAGCACACATCCCATATGAACATTTTCATACATGAATGGAGAAAACAGGACAAAACGTACAGAAACAAACAGGAAAACAATAGTGTGAATGTAGCATCTACAGAGCAGTTTCATGTAAAATCCACCTAAACATCCACCCTACAGAGTAAATTAGTAAATTTACAGAATAAGTTGATGTAAAAACCCACCCTACATAGTAAATAAGTAAATTTACAGAATAAGTTCATGTAAGAACCCACCCTATAGAGTAAATTAGTAAATTTACAGAATAATTTGATGTAAAAACCCAACTA